>NC_088358.1:7710000-8053750 GCF_036884655.1 Musa acuminata AAA Group | reverse complement strand
AAAATATAATAAGCAAAAAGATTCTGTATCAAGTCACACGAGCCATCACTCACGTGATTAGCTTGCTGGGCACTTGTAACTAGCATTCATAGCCTTTGCATTTAAAACAAAAACCTTCTTCTCCGATTCATTCCATTTGCTCATCGGAAGAAAAGATTTTTGAAATCCGTTTTCAACAATAGTTCAAAGCTCGAAATCCATAGAAATGAGGAAGATCCTCATACGAGTCTTCCAATAAGTATAATCTGACCCATTAAACAAGGGTGGACGTGTGATAGAATAACCCTCATGTATGCCGGAGTAAGCCATCTCTCTTGGGTATCAAACCAAATGAGAGTGAGCCTAGCTCTGATACCAATTGTTAGGATCGGAGCGGCACTAAGAGGGGAGGGTGAATTAGTGCAGCGGTAAAGTGTAATAAACTTTTGACGATTGAAACTCTTTCGGAAACTTCGTACGATAAAAGTAATGTTTTCGTTTGAAACCGTTTCGATTGCGTTTTAACTTGAAGAGATAAGTAAGACGGAGATAAGGAAGTAGAGCATTAAAGTGCAAATAGTTTGCAGTAATGTAAATGACAATAATTAAATGCAAACCAGAGATCACGCCGATTTTACAGTGGTTCGGTCAAATGACCTACATCCACTTGCGAGGCCCCTCTTCGATGAGGCTCCCACCTTTCACTAGCAAATCTTTTGAAGGGGAAGGGTAAATACCCCTCTTACAACTTTTTACAAGCGGTTCACTCTCTTACAGATTTTCAGCAAGAAAGAAGGAGGTGAACACTAGCAAATTGAAAACAAGACAAGCAAAGACTTTTCTAAGACCTTTCTCTCAAACAATTGCTGCTCAAAAAGTTGTTATCTCAGCTGAGATTTGAGGGGTATTTATAGGCCTCAAGAGGATTCAAATTTGGGCTCCAAATTTGAATTCTCTTTGGGTTCCCGATGCTGGCGGTGCCACTGCCTGTCAGTGGCAGTGCCATCGCCTGTCACTATCAGACATTGACAGTGCTGGGCGGTGCCACTGCCCAGCTCTCGGGTGCTGGGCGGTGCCACCGCCAAACCCTTCGGTTCACTTGTTGGGCTTCAAATTTAGCCCAAACCAAGTCTAATTTTGGGCCCAGTTGGCCCCTAACCAGGATATAGAATTATCTCTTAATCCTAATCCTAATTACAAGTGAACTACATAACAAAACACATCCTAAGCAAGTTTTCAACCGCGAACGTCGAGTCTTGTTCCGGCGAGCTTTCCGACGAACTTCTTCCGACGGACTCCCAGCAAGCTCCCGAACTTGTGATGACTTTAACGAGTAGCCGAGTCTTCTCGGTGATCTCCGTGAACCTCCGACGATCTCTTCGGCGAACTTCCGAAAATTCCGACAGGTTCCCGATTTCTTCTCGGTTGGTTCCGGCAGCATCTCCGACGATTCTTCGGACTCTTAAACATCCATCGAACTTGACTCCGGTATTCTTGCTTTGTGTTTTCTGGTTATCGTAGTTAATCCTGCACACTTAACTCAATAATATGGATTAGATCAATTAACCCATCAATTGATTTTATAATCAAAATCCGAGATTCAACACTTGTGGCCAATACAACGATATTAAAAATAATTCTCATATGTCAAAACTTAAAAAATTTCCTCATGGGGTTCATCAGTACAAATGTCTTGTTTAAGGAGTTTTGATAAATCCAGTTCAATACAAATTCACACAAAATTATTTCATTTATAAGACAAAAATCGATCATCTAATTTAAGCAATCGACCCATTATTAAAGCAGTGTGAAAAACACTAATAGGAGTCTAGTATTCAAATAGCAAACTAGGCATCTGGATCTAAAATGGAGCAGATGAAAATTACTATATAATAGGTTAGAAGTTAGGATGCTATAGAATAAGATGAAGTGTTTCCCCATGGATCATCTAGAGACCAAATTTTAAAGTTTTAGATTTCAATAAAAAATAAAATAAAATAATCCTCGACCCATTTCAAACATTTACAGTCGAGAAGGGAAGGAAGAAGCCAAAGTCGAGCGATTAAAGCATGAATATCATCTAAAGGAGACAATCTCCTCAAAAATCTAGCAACGAGAGATATAGCTCATGATTTCCTTATATTTAAGAGCTCAGTCGAGTCAAATAAAATGAAATCCTTCAAGAAATTTTTGATGCGATCGAAAATACTTGAGGTAAATAGTAAACCCTCCTATAAAGAACGAGGGCATTCAAAGATTACTTGTGCCTAGGAAACTCCTTACTTAGCATCCCATTATCCTTGTGGAAGCATAGAAGACTCATCTTTAAAAGATAGTGTGGCTCTAGTAGCAATGGCTGGGTATGACGGAGAGGTCACCCCCTTTGTTGTGGGAGAAAAAATTGTCAATCCATAAAAAGAGGGTGAGAAACATAAGTAACAGGGTTAGTCTAGAGGGCAGGCAGCGCTGAAGCAACAGCAACCGAAGCATAAGAGGCTAAGAGAGGAGGGGCAGAGGAAGATAGAGGGGGTGCTGGGGTTTTTTCATCCCCAACAAGTTTCTCACTCTTAACACCTAGAGTCTCTGTTTTTATATTCTTATAGTAATAGTGAATTTTTTGGTTATTTAGTAAAATTTATAAATGAATATATTTTGATATTAGTTAGATTCATAAATCGATATAGTGAAATTTATAGGTATTATATTATTATTCTCAATACAATGGTAAGAAGGTAATAAGTGAAGTTTTATCTATGCTTTCCTTTCCTGATGTAGTAGATTTAACTTGGTTTGGTTTAATTTTTTAATCTTATTAAATTTAAATTTAAATTTGGGAAGACTCGTAGGTAACTTAGTTGCTGATGAAGTAACTTAGTTGGGAACATGTCCAAGAAAAATTTGACATGTTCAATTTTCTAAAATTTAGGGATGTTTTGTCCAATTAGGACCCTCATATATTTATATCCTCGATAGACATATCATATACAATAAGTTATTTATTTTATTAGACATATCAAATACTCAAATACTTATATCTTAGAGGAATCATCTACGAAAGATGCTTTGTTAGGTTAAGGTGTATCGGGTTCTTTGACATTTATATCCTAGGTTATACATGAAAAGATGTTTTACCCAATTAAGATGCCCCAAACACTCTCTAATACTTTTATCTAGATATATTAGGCGTAAGGAGATGCTTCACCTAATTATGGTATATAAATGATTTGAATACTTACATCGGATGTATTCATATGTAATATAATGATTTGCCTAATTAGAGTTCATCAAACTCTTAGATGCTAATGTCCTACTCGAACATATCATGTATAAGAAGCTATTTTGACTGCTTAGAGTATGATATATAGTTTAATGCTTATATCATAGGTGAACATATCATGCACAATAAGATATTTTTTTCAAATTAAGGTGCATTAGATGCTCTAAACCCTTTTGTTTAAAATATACATATCAGACATAATGAAATGTTTTTCCTAACTAAGGTGTATCATAATATTTTGGATACTTATGTCGTAACCATCATGTGTGAGAAGGTGATTTGCCTGCATAGAACACATCAGGTGATTATGTTTTTGATGGATGCTTCATGTATGGAAAGATATTTTACTTAATTATGATATATTAGAATCATTAATATTTATATCTTAGGTGAGTACCTAAAAAATATTTTACCCGATTAAAATACATCAAATACTCCAAACATATTTATCCACGATGGATACATCAAGATGGATACATCCGGTGCAACGAGATATTTGAAGTAATTAAGGCAAATCAAGGAGCATTGATGTTAATGTCTTAGATGGACGCATTAGCTTTACATGAAAAAATAATATTTCAAAAACAAAAAAAAATTATAGCCTGATTGCTATGAGAATAAAGAAGTATGTCCATACAATGTGGAGGTGAATCCAGCTTTCATGACATAGAAAATAGATATAAGGAGTCCAAACATTTGGAGAAGGTTAATCTGCATCGAAAATACTGAAGTTGATACTTTGAACAGAATTCCAAGAGAAATTTGGCAACAACATATGCAATTGTTGGGCTGACAGTCCAAAGTGGGTTCAGCCATGGTAGGCTTTATCAGCCCATAGCTCACACCCCTTTGATCTAACCCTAGATCAATATAAGGGGGATGCGGTGGCTGCGTTTTAGTGTGCAGGTGGCTACGTTTTTGGGAGAAATCCAAGGAGAAAGAAAGGGAAGAAAACAAAGACAACGCAGAGAGACTATTCTCAATCATCCAGCAGTGTTCTCATCTCAGGTTAGATCAAATCTATGGTAGATTCTTACTGTGATTACTTGGGGAGAATTAGAGAGGATTTAGATATTGAGCACAATGACGTGATCCTTGTATCCCAGTTATTCTCTTGTGATTGTTGCTAGGATTTTGGGCAAGAGATTGAGATTTATATATTCATTATTATTATAGTGGATTATCTCTAGTTTGTCCCGTGGTTTTTACCTTTCACATTGAAGGGGCTTTCCACGTATATCTTGGTGATCTATTTGATTGTGATTTCATTTAATTTCACTGTGTATTATGGTCTTTTAGTACTTGTTCATAGACAAAGGTTATTTCACATTATATCCCATCAATCAACTAGTATTAGAGCAGGATTTTAGTGATTTAATTTTGTATTTGAACATGGAGGCCAGTAATGTTTCTCGTATGATTAGTTTGAATGGAAACAATTAGATGATATGGAAACCAAGAATGAAAGATCTCTTGTATTGCAAAGATTTGTATGGACCTTTGTAGGGGATAGTGCAAAACCCACAACTATGACAGATGATGAGTGGAAGAGGTTAAATCGAAAAACAATTGGGTTTATTCAACAGTGGCTTGATGATAGTGTCTTTCACCATGTTTCTACTGAAATTTCTATATATTCTCTTTGGAAAAAATTAGAAAGTCTCTATGAAAGAAAAACAGCTTGCAACAAAGCTTTTTTGATCAAAAAACTTGTGAACCTAAAATATAGAGAGGGTGCTTCTATTGCTTAGCATTTGAATGAAATACAGAGTATTACTAACCAATTATCCTCTATGAAAATGTCTCTTAATGATGAGTTGCAGGCATTGTTACTTCTCAGTTCATTACTAGAAAGTTTGGAGACACTGGTGGTTTCCCTTAGTAATTCTACGCTAGATGGTGTTATCACTATGAGTCAAGTAACAAGCAATTTGTTGAATTAGGAGTTGAGAAGAAAGAGTTTAACAACATCTCAGAATGATTCACAGGCACTTATCTCAGAGAATAGAGGAAGGTCAAAGTCTAGAAGCAATTCACGCATGGGTAGAAGCAAGTCAAGATCAAGAAAATATATTGTTTGTTATAACTGTGGTGAGAAAGGACATTACAAGAATCAATTTAAATAACCTAAGAAGAGCAAGAAAAAGGGAAAAGAAGTGAGTCTATAGAGTCAAAAGATAATATCACAGCTATAGTGTAGGATGGTGATTATTTGATTTTGTCTCCTTCTGATGATATTTTTTCTTGTGTGTGTTAGGATCTTGAGTGGATGATTAACACAAGTGCTTCTTATCATGCTACACCACGGAGGGAGTTTTTTGCTACCTATAGGTCTGAAAATTTTGGTGTTGTCAAGATGGGTAACTATGGCACAGCAAACATCATTGGCATGGGTGATATCCATTTAAAGACCAACTTTGACTACAAGTTGGTGCTTAAGGATGTGAGGCATGTGGTTGACTTAAGGCTGAATTTAATTTCAGTTGGAAGGCTAGATGATGAAGACTGTGATAGCAGATTTCATAGAGGGCAATGGAAGCTCAGTAAGGGTTCTCTTGTTATAGCTAGTTGAAAGAAATGTCATACTCTATATAAGTTACAGGCTAAAGCTTATGGTGAGTAGTTAAATGCTATAGAAAAAGACTTCAGCATGTAGTTGTGGCACAGGCAACTGGGACATATAAGCGAGAAGGGGCTGCAAGCTCTTTCCAAGAGAGAGGTATTGTCAGGCCTCAGAGGTATACATCTGAACCCTTGTATTGATTGTTTGGCTAGTAAACAACATAGAATTTCATTTGCTGGTCCTGCTTTATCTAGAAAAATACATGTCTTAGACCGTGTTTATACAGATGTATGTGGTCCTTTGAGGACAAAAACTACTGGTGGATCTATTGATGTTCTTGGTATAAGTGGTGCACTTTATTTTGTTGCTTTTATAGATAATTTTACCAGGAAAGTTTGGGTCTATGCTTTGAAGACCAAAGATTAGGTGATTAATGTCTTCAAAGAGTTTCATACCATGGTTGAAAGGGAGACAGAAAGGCAATTGAAATGCATAAGATCATATAATGGTGGTGAGTACACAGGATTATTTAATGATTATTGTAGGTCACATGAGATCCAACATGAGATGACAGTTCCTGGTATACCTCAGAATAATGCAATTGCAGAGAGGATAAACCGCACCATCATGGAAAAGATCATATGTATGCTTTCACAGGCCAAGCTACCCAAAAGGCTTTGGGATGAGACTTTGAGGACTGCAGTTGATGTGATCAACTTATCACCATATATAGCCCTAGATAGTGATGTTGTAGAGCATATATGGTTAGGGAAAGATGTTTCCTACAAGCATTTGAGAGTGTTTGGTTGTCGTGCATTTGCACATGTTCCAAGCTGGATGGTAAGACTAAAGAATGTATTTTTCTTGGTTACTCACATGATCAGTTTGGTTACAGGCTTTGGGATCCAAAAAAGTATAAGATGTTCAGATGTAGAGAACTAGTCTTCTTTGAGGATCAAACCTTTGAAGATTTGAAGAACACACCGGCCAAGACTTCTATAAAAGGATTAGCAGATTGTGACCTAGTTACTCCTTCAGTATATCAGGATGATAGGAGAGATATGCAAGAAGATGATATAGACCCTGATGTTAATCTACCTACAAAACATGTTGAGCAAGAAGTTGGAGAGCAACTTCCCGTAGAACCTTAGTTGAGAAGATCTTCTAGACAACGTCAACCTTCCAGAAGATACTCTACAAATAAGTATGTAATGCTTACTGATGCAGGTGAACCGGAGAGTTACTAGGAAGTAGTTGAAAATGAGTAGAAAGAGAAGTGATTAATTGCTATGTAGGAAGAGATGTATGCTCTTCAGAAGAACTACACTTATGATTTGGTGCTAATACCAAATGGAATGAAGGCTTTGAAGAACAAGTGGGTTTTCAAGTTGAAGACTCAAGAATATTGTTCTCAACCAAAGTACAAAGCTAGATTGGTTATGAAAGGCTTTGGTCAAAATAAAGGTATTAACTTTAAAGATATTTTTCCTCATGTTGTTAAAATGTCTTCTATTCGTGTTGCTCTTGGTATTGCTGCTAGTCAGGACTTGGAGGTTGAGCAGTTAGATGTGAAAATAGCTTTTCTTCATGGGGATTTGGAGGAGAAAATTTATATAGAGTAACCAAAAGGCTTCAAAATCAAAGGTAAATAGAACTTTGTCTACAAATTGAAGAAGAGTTTGTATGGGCTAAAGCAAGCTCCAAGACAGTTGTACAGAAAGTTTGATTCATTTATAATAGAAAATGGATACAAAAGAACAGCTTCAGATCATTGTGTGTATATCAAATGGTTTGGTAAGGATTTTATTATTCTCTTACTTTATGTTGATGACATGCTTATTCTTAGGAAAAATATGTCTAAAATTGACAGATTGAGGAAGGAACTAAGTGAGTCTTTTGCAATGAAGGACATGGGGCCAGCAAAGCAAATACTGGGTATGCAGATTTTTCGTGACGGGAAAAATAAGAAGATTTGGTTATCACAGGAGAAATACATCGAGAAGGTATTGGAAAGATTCAGTATGAGCAATGCAAAACCAGTTGGTTCTCCTCTTGCAGGTCACTTCAAGTTGTGCTCAGAACAGAGTCTGTCAAGTGATGAGGAGAAGGAAAAAATGTAAAAAGTTCCTCATACTTTAGCAATTAGAAGTTTAATGTATGCAATAGTATGTACGAGGCCAGACATCGCATATGCAATTGGTGTTGCTAGCAGATTTCTTACAAATCCAAGCAAAGAGCACTGGGCAATAGTGAAGTAGATTTTTAGATATCTCAAAGGGAGCTCTAAGGTTTGTTTAAGCTTTGGAGGTGGACCACATGTGTTGACAGGTTACACAGATGCAGATATGGTAAGAGATATAAATACAAGAAAGTCTACTTCAGGTTATATACTTACTTTTGCAGGGGGAGCTGTGTCATGGCAATCCAGGTTGTAAAGGTGTATTGCTCTCTCCACCACAAAAGCAGAATATATTGCTACTATAGAGGTATGTAAAGAAATGTTATGGATGAAAGAATTCTTACAAGAATTGAGGCTGAAACAGAAAAATTATGTGGTGCATTATGATAGCCAAAGTGTCATCCATTTGTGTAAGAACCCAATGTTTCATTCCAAGTCAAAGCATATAGATGTCAGATACCACTGGATTCGAAATGTATTTGAAGAGAAGTAGTTGCAGCTTCAGAAAATTCACACAAATGATAACGGAGCAGACATGTTGACAAAGACTTTACCAAAAGAAAGACAAGAGATATGCCGACAGCTAATCAGCATGGCTTCACATTGAAAAGTTATGAGACATTCTCCCTTATAGGCTGAAGGGGGAGGTTGTTGGACTGATAGCCCAAAGTGAGTTCAACCCATGGTGAGCTTTATCAGCTCATAGTCCACACTCCTTTAACCTAACCCTAGATCAATATAAGGGGGGTGTGGTAGCTGTGTTTTGGTGTGTAGGTGGCTGCATTTTTGGGAGAAAAACTACAACAACATGGTGATCCTCACAGCAGCAAAAGGGAGGAGAAAAAGACAGAAACCCAAGGAGAAAGAAAGGGAAGAAAACAAGAACAACATAGAGAGACTGTTCTCAATCATCCAGTAGTGTTCTTATCTCAGGTTAGGTCAAATCTATAGTAGATTCTTACTATGATTACTTGGGGAGAATTAGGGAGGATTTAGATATTGAGCACAGTGACGTGATCCTTGTATCCTTGTTATTCTCTTGTGATTGTTGCTAGGGTTTTAGGCAAGAGATTGAGATTTGTATATTCATTATTATTATAGTGGATTATCTCTAGTTTGCCCCGTGATTTTTACCCTTCACATTGAAGGGGCTTTCCATGTATATCTTAGTGTTCTATTTGATTGTGATTTCATTTAATTCCGCTGCGTATTATGGTCTTCTAGTACTTGTTCATATACAAAGGTTATTCCCCATTATATCCCATTAGCAATAACATGGCAGCAACAGTGCACTAATAACTACAACATGGTAGAAGTTTTGCTCATCATGTAGCCATTGTTACATTCACCAGAATCTGAAAGCTACAATATGGTAGAAGCAAGGAGCAGCGACGATCGACTGTGTCTGGTGCGGCGACGATGAGTGGTGCAGGAGAGGTAGCAGTTGAGAGGTGAAGAGTGGCGGCGATCGAGAGCACAGGTCGAGTGACGACAATGGTGGAGAGCATAGGTTGAGAGTGGCGGTGGTGGTCGAGAGAATAGGTCGAGTGATGATGACGATGGAGAGCGTAGGTCGAGAGTGGCGGCGGCGATCGAGAGCACAGGTCGTGCGACGACGATGTGGAGAGCGTAGATCGAGAGTGGCGATGGCGGTTGATAGCGCAGGTCAAGTGATGATGACAGTGGAGAGCGTAGGTCGAGAGTGGCGACAGCGATCGAGAGCATAGGTCGAGCGATGACAACGATCGAGAGCGTAGGTCAAGAGTGGCGGCGGCGATTGAGAGCGCAGGTCGAGCGACAACGACAGTGGAGAGTGTAGGTCGAGAGTAGCGGTGGCGGTCGAAAGCACAGGTTAAGCATCCATCAGCACAAAGAAAGAGGAGAAGAAAATAAATAGTTAGGTTAAAGAATATATATTTAATAATTAAAAATAAAAATATTATTTTTTTCGTCGATAAAATTAACAACATAAGAAAGAATTAAGATTAAATGTTTTCCTTTCGCAAGCGATCGTGAGTTTACATCGATTATTGTCATACTTGATCTAGAGTTTTTCGGGGCGCTCAAAACTATGTTGGAGATGATGCATAGGAGGACCTTCAAGTTGTGGTTGATGAGACATCGGATCCTAGGTAACTGCAACCTGTGCTAGTCATGCAAGAAGGGTAAAATAATTTGCATCATCATCTCCATCAAAAACTTAACATATGAGGGAAGAAGTATGATCCTATAAGGTGACTTGATTGAATGTAGTTTTTTTGTGTTTGAGAAAGATTTGATTCATCTAATTTCTATCTAAATTAATGTACCCAGCAATGCTTTTCTTATGTTTAAGTTAGTTTGTTGGATAAGAAAAGTTGGAAAGAATGTTGAGAGTTTAACTTGTGAAATGAAGATGTCCTCTGGTTATTTATTACATTTGTTTATGTCATGTTGACATGACATGCTTTGCTGTTTGTCGTAGATTTAACCATAATTATCATTTCAATTACCTATTGCGGTTCTTTAAACTTCTTTAGATCTTTCATTTAAATATATTTTATATGATGCGGTTCTTTTTTCAATAGATTTTCCCTACAATGTTTCTAGTAATCATTTTTCCATTAATTATAGTTTCAATCTTTAGATTAGTCCAATAGTTTGAAGTGCTCTTTGAAATATTTTATTAATCGATCAAGTATCAGTATGAAAACACATCTTAATACGAATATACAATGTTTATTTCAATTTTATTATTATTTTATCAAATCATATCTCACGATACAAGTCGACGTATCAACCAATATATTGATATCATACTGGTCTACAAGAACCACTTGTTGTGTTAACAGGTTACCGAGTCTATGACAGAAAACATCTACACTCAATCCAATTATTCATGTTATAGTACTGCTTGTTTGAGATCATTCTACATGACTTTAGTCTCACAAGCATTCAGCCTTAGATATGGAGTAGCAGCAGGTTAAACTCTTGGTTTCATCTCAATTTGCTTCATGACATAAACAGAACATGAAACTATGAGGACATGCAATGCTTCATGACCAGCAACACAATGATCCTCATCTCCATTTGTAATCGAGCTGGAGGTAAACATGGCAGAGAAACTAGAAATCAAATGACAAGAACAGCTTCATGACCATATTTCATTCAGAATACAACTGTAACAGCAGCAGCTAAGTCCGAAAAGTTCGCAATCATAATAACTTAATATTGGCTGTCATCATCAGCTACCACTAACTAGAAAAAAATAGATCAAATGACGACGCTCATTGCATTTCATTCTTCACCAAAGCATTTCGACCTGGACGAGGAGAAGAAAGCAGTTTTGAACTTGGATTATTCACTAACTGATAATATCGGATGGCACAAAGGCCATCAGTGCAAGGTTGCCCAGCATCTGGAATTTCTCGATCCATTGAGGTTGTAGTGTAAACAAATTGGGCCAGCAAAAGTATCACCTAGCATACAAAAGCTCCAGCAAATGAAACATTTGTGGCACATTGACCAACAAGGCAACTGAAGCAGAAAACTGACCTTGAGTTCAGACAATCCAGTGGTCATCCGATTGTAGACATCAGTGAATCCGAGTGGAGTCAAAAAAAGAGGTTTGGAAGGGTGCTTTAAGCAGCTGAAACTCCTGGAACTCACCGATTTGCAGGTGAACTGGCAGCATCATCAGATGTTCCAGTGGCTGCTCATCTTGCAAGATACCTGCCGTTGAATCAGCCATGTTCACTGCAGGCTGAGTGGTACTCGCATTCTGTGTATTTACAAACTTCATAGAACTTGGTCCAGCTAACCAAGAATCATTTGACAGAAGAGAGAGAGCACGCCGAAGATCCGGTGTTATGTTCGTGTTAGATGCAAATGCAGATGCTTCCAGATCTGTAAAGAATAAGAACATCACTTTATTTAACCTTGATTGTACAAACTTCAAGGTCAGCTTGAAAATGAAAACCACTACATCTAGATCAGTATAAGGGAGTGTGCATCCATCATAGGTAACCAACTAAAAAGAATGGCTTCTATACATAACTTCCCTGTTACGGATAGGCTGAATGGATGGATGTCCTCACATCAGTCGACCATAAAAAGAAGATCAACCCTATCCATCTAGGGACTATCAATAATATAAGCAGTCTTGTCCTTAAAAACAAAGAAGCGGTTTCCCTAACTCAAAACCCTTATCACTGAGGTCACTAAGTAGTAACCTTACTTTTGCACTCATGTTCATCTTCTATTCAATCACCAATATCCAAAATAGAATTCTGTACATTGAACTGTCACATAATGGTAGTTTCTTGTTGTCCATGACAAAGAATGAGCAAGTGAAAGCACAACAGAGAACTTCAAACTGTGACAAGCAATCAAATGAAGTTTGCAGTGTTCATAAAGAAATGCTGCGAGGATTCAAATATAGCTGGCATCCTCCAAATCAGTCAGTAACTAGAACGGAAAATGTCAGTGCTGTTCCATACCAGCAACTCAACAAACATGAAGAGTAAATTATCGTGACAGAGTAAGAATTATTATGATTGTGAGAAGCAAGTATACAAACATCAGATGAAGCATTTTTGGAGTATTGAGTGTCAAAACCCAGAAGGAAATGGAAGCAGTTGTAAAAGGTCCAATAAACAAAGAATTGATCCTTGTAATAAATAAACATGTAAGATCTGGTAGACAATTTACACGGATATACTGAAAGATTAGTTGAATCCTCAAAAGAACCAAATGATGTCAAAGAGTTTGTATTTGAAATACAACTAAAGATGTCCTATTAAAGAATTGTGTCAATCTTGACTAGATGAAGCAATATGGGTTTGTTGAGTGTCAATACCAAAAGGAAAGAATTAAACATTTAAGATCCAGTGGACAATTTACATGGATATTCCAAAAAGTCAATGAATCCTCGGAATAACCAAACGGTATCATGACATGAAAGAACCTGTATTTGGAATACAATCTAAAAAGAGACAATAGAACAATCCAATTCTCATAATTTATAAGCAACAGAAGGAATGCAGGATTCCAAGGACTACTGGATCTAGGCAGCATCATGGTATAACAGAGGTTTGTAGATTCTATCATATGCTTGAGTGTGAATTGGACATCATCATCAACTAGTTGCTGCTTAGCAGCATCTCTTTGGGGATCGACTTAGATAGGATGATCATGGAAACATGATCAAATGCAGAAATAATGCATCATGCAGCATAGGTCTCATCTTAGGCTTCCTGCAAATAGTATCAGGTCTGGGGTTCGATCATATTAACTAAAAACTGATACTTTATATTTAAATTTTAATTGATAAAGTTCTTTAGGAGCCTCAAGGGGTTTGGTTGACCGAGTGAGTGCTAATATGTAAATCAAGTCAGCTGGTAATTCCTCTCTAAAAATCAACTAGAAGATCTTAACTAGATTTTGATTCTAGGCCAAATATAATCGAAAAACAAAGACTTTACATGGTTTCCCACTTTGTTTGGACTTCAAGTTCTAAACTTTGAAAATGTCAAGTCCATCGATTGATGTTTCACCTGATCGGTATGAAATGGGTGGTATATATCAGTCTGGACATGAATTGACTACTGCCTTTCTGGATCAGTCCAAACGGGAATTGGCACATGGACTACCGCCTTTTTGGATCAGTCCGATCCAGACCTTTAAAAATAATTAAAAATAGGCATCCGCGAGCCCTCTTTTCCCCGAATGCAAGCCCTCATTTCTCCTCGTATAGCTGCTCATCACTACTCATCGTCTGCCCCGCTGCCCTCAAGAATGCTTCGTCCTCTTCCTCGTCCTTTATTGTCTTCTTCCTCCTCTTCCTTCATTGCTTCTTCTTCTTCCTTTCTCTTCCTCCTCCTCCTTATGTTTCCTCCTCTTCCTCCACCACCTTCTATTCTTCTTTCCTCTTCCTTCCTCCTTAGTTTTCCTCTTCTTCTCCTTCTTCGTCTTTAAAACACCAGTACATACTGATGTATCATGTGTCAGGACATCAATACTGACTGGAACATACCTGTCCAGTCATGGTCCAGTATACAAAACAACAATCCTTAGTCAAGTCTCAATCTAAAGAGGTGTTATTTGCCGTACCACGTGTCAGTACACCAGTACTGACTGGTACATACTGGTCCAGCCATGGTCCGGTATACAAAACAGCAATCCCTAGTCAAGTCTCGATCTAAAGAGGTGATACTTGTGGATCATAAAGTACCATCATAGTGAAATAACAACATATTTTTCAGGGATGCAAACCTTTTCTTCACCCTTTTCCTGTATAACAACATAGTGAAATAACAACATACTTGGTTTGGTTTCTTTTCTCTCTCTTAGCTCTTCTAATATCTCTTTTTCTAATATTGCATCAGCAGTATAAAGAATCAAGTAGCTAGGCACCCCTTATTTTAATTTCTATTTGAACCAGTCTTAAAACCAAAAAAATATATTTATCTATCTTCCCTTTTCCTCTCTTAGCTATATTATCTTTTCCACTAACACTTCTACTACTAATTAGATAGCAAAACAGAATCTGTATTTCAATTCATATATCAGCCAAAATCAGATAGGACAGCTTCCTGCTCTACCGTGTAGATTTTGACAGCACCTAAATTAAAAAGGCTAGACGTAGATATTAATTGCAAATTTTGCAGAAAATCTCATTGGCTAGAGAAAATATCTTACATTCGAAAGTATCAATGGTGATGCATTCGAAAGTATGAAGCTAAAACTGTTTGTCAAAATCATAGTAAAGAAAGAAACATATTCCAAATGCAACATAGAAATTCATAATTAGCATAAAACTGCAAAAGGAATATATCAAGTTAAATGAAGAAATCCCGATCTGATCAGCATGATCCATCTTTGCATTTCAAACCTAATATCTGCAAATGTATTCCCAACATAGATATAGAAATTCATAATTAGCATAAGACTGCAAAAGGAATATCAAGTCAAATGAAGAAATCCTGATCTAATCAGCACCCTCCACCTTTGTATTTCGAACATGAATAATTGCAAATTAGATTGATGATGCAATGCATTCTATGTAACAAAGCTCTGACATAGAAAAGCAACTAATTGTTCCATTTTCACATACTTAGCTTATGCTCATCAACAACTTAAAATTATGTATTATTTATGCAAATGTCTTCATTTAGACTGTCATTGATCTGAAAGTTGATATTAAAAGTAATATGTCTTTCACTTATATTTTGACATGCAAATAAGAATGCCGAATGACAATTTAAGCTAGTGCAAAATGTCTTACTGAGGAAAGGAACATATAATACAAATTCTCCCTTATTAAAGACCACAGCTGGTCCTTCACATGCCATAAATGGTGCAGGCAGAAAGAGACAACAATGTTAGCATATGTGCACCTATAGTACGTGCAGCAGTTGTGAAAAGAGATTAAAAATAGCATAAAATAGGCATTTCCTTTTCTCAGCATACAATTGAAGTACATAAAAGGCACTACCTTGATTGAGGACCTCGGCTGCTGTGCCCTTGAATGACAAGAGTCTGTCCAAGTCATGATTAAGAGTAGAAGAATTGTTTGGTTGACATATGCTGGAAAATTGTAGCTGCCCATCAGTGCATCCTGCTTTATTTGACTTTGTCCAAGACTCTTTAGCTTGAAGAAGCTTGAAGCTGCCTAAGTTATTCCGTGGGAAACTTACAGTGGTTGTCACATGACCCAGAGGAGCTCGACCAAAAACAAGGTTCATCTGATGTCTATCATCTGTGTGGTACCACATTGTTATGAAACATATGTATCAGTCACTTTCATACAAGGTGAAAGGTGACAATCAAGGAATCTACAATCATGCAGCACATACAGTTTAAAAGAAACAATGTAAGAGCCTAAACTAACAAAGAAAAATTCCCAGAAAACAAATGTGATTATATCCAAAGTTTACAAATATACAATTGTCTCTACTCTCAAGTGGTATGAAACTGAAAGGGATAGAAAGATAGTACTAGTACATCGACCATTGGAAGTGCTAGTCATTCACATAGGTGCCCAGTTAACAATCAATTCAATCAGTTTCAGAAGATCTCCCACAGCAACATTCAGAAATAGCATTAGGCATCCATAAAATTTTCTGCCAACAAGTAGCAAGTGTACCATACATGTTATATCAGGCCTACAAAAGCCAATATTTAGTTGCTAATAGAGATTCACTGATATTCTCTATGGTTAGTTGAAATTAATGGACCTGAATTTGGTCAATCTAGTCCATTGAGGGTCCATATTCAGAGGCTTGGATGCACTACCCTACAATGTGCTCTCATATCATATCCAACATGTTCCCGCAGAACAGCAGAACAAGCGGCTCTTTATATTGCTGCCGAACACAGCAGCACAAGTTGTGTCAGTTCATGCTGGTCTTGATGATCTGGTATCAACTTTAACCAGCTAAAAACTGATTGAATATTCAAAATAAGTAAAATGTTAGAAAAAAGACAGTGATCAGAAACGAAAATGAAGAAAAGGTTCAAGTAAATGGGTCTAATAACAAGACAGTGAACCAGCCACTGCCATTGGCAAAATCGACAGTGTCAAGGAGTAAAGAAAAGAGTGAACCAGCTGCTGCCACAGTAGGCAGTGTTCAAAAAAATGTTACCTAAATAGACTTAACTGATCAAAACCTTGACTTAAATCAAACTTCAGTAAAAAGATTCAGTTAGACCCTTAGGTTGAATCCAGGATGCATCAAAATGGCAGTGCACCATACATAACTGAAGTAGACAGTGAACAATATGAAACCAAAATAAATAAAGTACCTGCATTATGTACATAGAAGCTATCCAAGTGAAATGCTCAGAATTAAGACCATTGGTGCAATTACTGCAACTTAAGAATCCATCTTAGCCCAGTTATTTAACTTAAAGCAAGAAAAATATAATATTAAAAGATCCACTAGTTGCAGAAAAAGAAAAGTTCCAACACCAATTTAGGAAAAGAAACAGTTCAAGAGCTAGTGATAGCAACTTGCTCTTAATCATATGTATGGATCAATTTCTTTAGTAAAAAAAAAAATGTTCTTTTGAAAAACCACCAAACCTATCGATCAAAAATCTATTTTTCTTTACAGGAAATGAGACACAACTGCTTGAAGCTAGCATATGTTAGAGAATCAAGATTAGCTGGTGTTGCAACTTGTAAATTTCAGGGGCTAAAAGTTGAGTAATACCATAATATGATGAAGAAAGCCTAGAAGAATTGAATGAGATTGCTGTTGGCTGTGGCTTTCTGCGACGTGCATTATGATCTGATAAACGTCTTCGGCAACTCCGCTTTTTCTGATCAAACTCGGACAAATCATGGAACCTGGAAGATGGCCAACACTATTTTCAGACTTTTTGACTTTGTCAACTAAAATCATTGAAGAACATTATGCCAAACATAATGATGTAACCATATATCTGGAGAGCATCATAATCCTACAAGACAATACTATAACCAGAATACACTTCCATATAATATGGCACTACAGAGCCCTAATGCAATACCCTAATCCAGAGTTATTACTATTTATCATCATTCTTGTTAAGATCTCAAATCCTGTATCATTTGGCTCCGAGTGTTTTATTCACAATAGCCATCTAACTGGAAATAGCTTCACCTGCTACACTGTTGACAAAACCTGCGCTCTTTACCAGCTACAATCACCTTGGGAGACTTTGAATGGCTTTCACAGACTCTATGTTTGCGATGATAGTCTTTCGCTGTTGTAAGGTCAATGTTACAACCTTCAACCTGGCAATAAGGACTCTGTAAGTTCTGTTGAGACACCCTAGATTTCTTGGCTAAGGCAGCCGATGAGGTCATAGTAGCTGAGGAAGACAAGTTTTTGATGTTGTTCACCGAAGCAACATCTTCGAAGTAAGTTGGCCCAAGCTTTAAACCTGTAAGTGGTTCCTTAGGGTGGTCTGCAACGACTGGTACAGTCGAAGTTCCAGAATCCTCAACCCTTGCAATAATATTATTGTCCAGGTTATGAGGGGCCCTTCCAGCGGAATCAAAGTTGAGCTGTGATTTTCTCTTTCCTGCCCCAGAAAGGGAATCAACAGATGCTGATATGGAGCTTTTGGATGAACGATTACCCAATTCCAGACCAGAGGAGGCACCACGACCAGACGAACATACAGATCTATTGCAAATAAAGGCACCACCATCAATCTTCAAGTCAGGTACTTGTGCAGCTTTAGAAATTTCACTTTCTTTTCCACTGAATAATTCCAGAGTTTCCCAATCCCAGGGGAACGGAGTTTTCGGAACCCAGTCCATCAAAGAAGCACTTGTAGCAAGATTTGAAGTATTATTCTGTTCAAGAGGTGAAAAATAAATGCAGCATTAGGTGCTGGATCAGGCAAGGATAAATTCAACAAGAAACTCCCACACGGCTCAGGCAATCTGAAACAAGGAAGTTCATATCAAAAAATTCCAGTGGACTAGGCTGTGACTTCTTCCATCCTAATAACCAAAGCTTGTGAAAGTGAACTGTAATTAAAACTTCGTTGAAGGAGGAAGAAAAATTTTTACCTCCAGGAGTCATGCCAGGATGCAGTCGATCTCCAGACGCATCGACAGCCAAAAGCAGTACGTGTTCATTAAGAAGATATTGAATCCCAACGCTTGTATTCCTCAGTCCCGGATAAAGCAAGCTCCCTTCACCGAGAATAATGACTGAGATGCATATGGAAGTTACTTTCACTTTCTTTTCTTACAGCTGAAACAAGAACGAAAACACAAGAAACAAATTCCCAGATATATTGGTTAAATCTGCCATAAATCTGTTCAAAGCCCGTACCATCGTATAGTCGATGAAGGAATTAGCACAACAAGTTTGATGCTCCCGGAAAAGAAACCACAACACTAGGCTTTTCCCTCTTTATCAAAGACTTAAAAGTTTGCCAATTTTTTTGTTTCACTCAAAAAAGACTTCTTATTGTTCTACCACGAACCATTCTTCAGATTTGAAGACAAACGAGCAATAAAAAAGTCAACTTGGGGGGACGAGATCTGACTTCCTACTCTTGGATGGTCGACGGTGGAATTGATTGAAATGGAGAAAGGCGCCACTCCTTTTATTTCCTTTCATTCGAGCCTCTTCACCTTCTCCATCGGTTGACGCACCAGTATATCGGGAAACACACAAAAAACGAGATCTTGAGGAAAAGGGTTGCCGCAAGAAAAGATCAAACAAAGCGACCAGTCGTGAAATGCGAAGACGGAAGCCGGTACACGCACATGGAACCACGACAGTGAGGTTCTGTGCCCTTTCTCCCCATTTATTACCGCAGTCACCCACCGAACAGCAGATAGAAAGGTACTAAACCTTTTGCCCATGAAAGCAACTAAACACAGTCGTTCTCGCCACCAAAAAAACGTCGACAAATAAACGGAACGAAAAATACATCATTTCCGAACTACAATTTTTTGTTCCTTTACTGTTGAGCTGACCGTCTATGGTTCAGCGAGCTCATAACTCATTTTTTTTCTTTTAATTTAATCTTAATTTATATTATGAGAGTGTATGGTAATTATAAAAATAAACAGATAATTTATATTATGAGAGTGTATGGTAACTATAAAAATAAGCAGGACAACATGGGTGATTAGCAAAAATGAAAAGAAAAAATTAGAAATCTAAAAAAAAAAAAAGAAAACAAGAAAAACTGTTCTTTTATCCTAGGTTAGATCATATCTATAGTAGATTTTTACTGTGATTATTTTAGAAAAATTTAGATATTATATACAGTGACGTGATCCTTATATCGTAATTATTCTCTTATGATTATTATTAAAATTTTAGACAAAAAATTAAAATTTATATATTCATTATTCTTATAGTAGATTATCTCTAATTTATCTCATAACAAAAAAATTTTCATCTATATCTTGATATTTTATTTAATTATGATTCTATTTAATTCCACTACATCGTATTTATTTATATACAAAAGTTTAGTTTCAGTTTATATTCCATCGTTTACACTTACAGACACTCACTAATCCTGCTTTCAAAGGATATCAAACAGATCACCGGAGAAGATGCGATTGGATTATGTTCTTGGTTAAAAACCTCCATCTTTTCTACCCAATCTTGATACGAGAATAAAAGCGACTACTTTTTGCGTCCGCATCGCGTAGGCAAAAAGAACACACAAAGTAAGTCCAAAATCCAATTTTTACGAAGGACAGAAAAAGAGAACACCGATGAGGAACTAAAAAGGAGTCTTTAACCCTAATTATTAATTCCATCCCAAGTTCCAACTGGGAGTGGTTGGGACATTGAAATCGGAGCCGTATGGGGGTGCAGCGTTGAAATGAGAGCGGAAACTGCAACCAGAAACACACCTTTAGGCACTGGAAGCGATCGCGTGCGGACGCCTGGGGAGCTCCGGATCTCTCCTCCCTTCTCTCTGCAGCACCAAGAGCGGCACCCCTCACTTTTTGTCTCGAGACAGAGAGACGAGATGGTTAGGCAAGATGGCAACCGCGCTGTGTCGAAGGGGAGAGAGAGAGAGAGAGAGAGGATAGATATATAGCTGATAGAAGGGTATCATCGGAAATCACAAAAGAAAGCAAGAGTTCGACTATAAAGAACAATTGGCCTCGTACTTGAATATAATTACAATCTTAACCAATCATTACTACACATTATTGGTCGTGATTTGGTCACCCCTTTCAGAGGAGTTATGGTGCTTCTGGGGGAAGAGAAGATGGCAACTCCCAGAGAAGAAGAAAAAGAGAAGTAACTTTCTGAAAGGGAAAGACGAGAGATAAATGACAGCTTCGAAGCATGCATGCAATAGTGAATCTAAAGAGTGGGAATGAACAAAAAGTCATATAAAATTCTTAATTTGATTCTGATACTCTGCTGCAGAATTAAGCTCGCCCTTCTATTGACCTTGAGATTCAGAACACAAGATAGAAGCAATGTAGAAAGATGAGTTTCCTACTCTGAATTCAGAGAACTAACTTTCTCTTTTTTTTTTTGTCTGCTAACATGTTAGCAGCAGTAATTTAATTTCTCTAAACATGAGAAAGAAGAGAATTTCCAAAAAGACAGGATGAATGATGAATCACATGGTTCATAAGATTATCCTGTGTCCAATATATGTTTCTGGTTGAAGTCTCACTTGTGGCTTCTAAGCAGTATCAGCCTGCCGCACATAAAAGATGTACCACTGCACCACAAAGAACTCAATTGTCAACCCTTGTGTTCTCTGCGACGAGGATGAAGAAGCTAGAGATCTCCTGTGGTTTTGTTCGTATTCTAAACATTGAACTCTCAACCCGAGGATCCTCATAAACATTCTATGATGGCACGAGTTCCATCATACACAAGAGAGGCTAGCACTGTCTTAAACTGTTTGGTTGGAGACGATGGCACGTGGAATACTAGGCAGCAATGCCCAGCAACCTGTTCATGAGTGTGAGAGCTCGTTCGGGTAGGTTGACTAATTTAACCCATCTGACTGTTCATACATGTCAGATCAACGTGTGGTAGTTCAAAGATTATTCAACTCATCTAACTCGGGTCCTCAAAGACACAGGAAAAGATTTTAATGTCATGTCTTCATGATGAAGCATCGACAGCAAAGTGTGGGCCGAGGAGCCATTTTGCTGTGTTTGTTCATTTGGAGGCTATTTCTTTTGTCATTTTCTCGTTGCCCACAAATACAAAGAAGTTATGGTAAGCATCAAACAAAGCATGTAACAGATGCCAGCGTCGTTTAAGATGAGATTGGTGAACACGTCTGCTAAGTTACAAGATGAGACATGTGGATCAAACCTATGACCTTTTGACGTTGTTACTGGTTTCCTCTCGATGCTGAGAAGCTGAATCTAGCATTTGTTCTCCCCAGCAAGCAGTAGCACTTTGTGTTATATCTCGAGCTTGCAGCGAATCGACATATTTATGTGTTGGAATTCATGACCTAAACCTTGTTCATTATAAGCACTTAAGATGCAGCTACCTTGTGTACTGGTCGTTGACCTTCTTGAGCTTGGAGCTAATAGGATGCAGCTACCTTGTCATCCTGAGCCTCCTGTCCACCATCTCTCTCTCTCTCTCTCTCTCTCTCTCTGGTTGCTGCAATCTCCCCTACTTCCTGATCAGACATCAGGAGATCTGCTGCATATGATTGTTGAGACCTGTGAAACTAGCCATTGTTGCATAAGTCATCTAAAAGGACTGTAACCATGATCACCACACTTCAAGGAACAACAGCTTCCTTGACCACAAGGTGAGACAGATGGGTTCTAGCTACTAAAAATATCATCAACATAGTTGCAGAAGATTAGCAGTCCCCAAAAGTATTAGCTTTGTGGGCACCATGTGTTGGGAAAGGGATACAATTTTTAAGATGTTCTACAATTAAAAAAAAAAAAAAAAAAGATAAAATAAATCAAGGTAACATGTAAACTATGGGCTCCACAAGCAACACAAATATACATGATTACTTGTAGATCAATTAACTGTCTATTGTGAGGGTCAAGACAAATATGGTAAGATGGGTAGGAAGATACTTCTCATCTTTCATAGAAAAGTAACAAAAGAATGCATTCTGGAAGTACAAATAATATGGCTGTTATGGAAGCAACATAATTATCAGAAAATATAAAATAATATTAGGAAAAGAAACAACCCTAGTTTTCTGTATATTAGCACAGAATCACATCAGTCCCAAGCATCATAATAACAAAGATCATATTTATGATCCTTAGCTGGAAAGGTTTTGATCGATTCCATGATCTGATCCACGATATAACTATGTAAGATGTATTTCAACGTCTCCGGTGACACCTGTATGGAGATTCCCTTCCATCTAAATCAAGTTTGGTTTCTTCTTTTTGCTGTGGTACTTCGTTGCACAGTACCACTTTCAACTTCTATGTGAGCTTAGTTTGGCTTGAACATCAAGTGCAATAGTATAAATGACAGTGATACATGAACTTTTGTGCGCATGCATGATTGTGAAATTGCTCTTTAACAGCAAGTGCAATAGCACAGATGATAGTGATACATGAACTTTTGTGCGCAAGCATGATTGCGAAATTGCTCGGTAATCAAAGTTATGGAAAGTCTTTCTCTACTTATTGAGATAAAGCGACAGAAGTATCACAGAATTATATATTATCTTTTGTAATTAATTATAAATATTGAGATCCCAATTAAAAAGATAATTTCACATAATTAAAAATCAAAAGAGATCAATTTTGTTGGAGCAACGAGGTTAAATATTTCACTTTCATAAACATAAGGATCTTAATATAACTTTTAAAAATATAGGGACCGAGATACTAAAGATTACTAATTATGAGAGTAATACGTAATAATCCACATGCATTAAACTATCTTATCATGATTTATCTTCTTGGTCTAAATCATGATACAATGTGTTCCATGATCTTTGATTTCTTCTACGTGGAGATATTTTTCATTAAATTCAAGATTGGTTTGTTCGTCATCTTGCGATATTATCTATACAACAAGACAACTATCAACCTCTATGAGAGCTTATTTTGGCTCTTAAATGATAAGAACAATAGTGGATGGATATGATAGTGATACATGAAATTTTGTGCAAGCAGGATTGTGAGATTATATCTTTTCAAATCTAAGTGATTAATTATTGAGCATCTGTATTTATAGAGATAAGATGACACACATAGACTTCAAGTATAATTCTCATATATCCAAACACTCTATCGTGATGCATGAAATTTATATAAAAATATATAGTTCTTGTAATCTCATTCGATGATAATGTAGAAAATAGCACACTCGGACCGCGTTGCGTTGGTTTGGCTACTTGTCGATGCTCCTTAATCAAAGAATGGGTAGCTGTAGTCAAAATCGGAAAATGATAGTGTGCTTGTACTGCTTGGCACAGGCCAATCTTTCAAGATTGGTTCTGATTCTGGAAGAGAAATGATTAAGTGCCTTGCATGATTGGTCGGGTGGCAACGCAAATTGTTTCTGGACCGGTCATGGGGAAAACTAATAGAATAGTTTGGTTAATGTTCATGTCCACCCCAAATTTAGCCAACTTGTAATCACACAACGAAAGTTGCTATTACCATTAGTAATGTGATGTGAAATGGAAAGAACTTCAGAAATTTTTTAACCAAAAGCCAATAAAAAGATTATTTTTTCTTCGTTGAAATTGGTTAAAATGACCGATCATAGTTTCTTTTCTTAAATTATAAGTTTTTTTTTTGAAATAATAGTTCCTAATAATAGATGATATAACCCTATTTAATTGATAAGATATATTATAGATTGATTGGATTTTAATAAAAGTTATAGCCAATAGACCAATAAAAAGGAAGTCTATATTAAGGTAGAATTTTTTAAAAGATGTCCTTGATACGAGGAACTCTTATCCAATGTCCTTGATTGGCTTTTGATGAAAGTTATAGCTAATAGTTAAGGTAGAATTCTTTATGAGATGTACTTGATAGGAGAAACTCTCATAATTACTTATCATAGACTCTCTGCTCTCGTCTATATATAAACAAGACATCTAAGGACTAAATGACGTATGACATGTATGACACATGACATATGATAAGTACAACACACGACGTATGATGGACATGGATACGTGACAGTCATTGAGAGATTACAGTTTCTCTCTTATCCTCTTTATCCCTAATCTATTAATTAAGTGGTCCTATGAAAAGATAGGAAAAGAGAAGAATGAGAGTCTAACTCTCATTGTAGATCGATAGTGATTTTTGGATCTGAAGACCGTGCCCCTATAGATCTGATAAAGTTTTTTCCAAATGACATCGAAAGATATGCATCGTAAATTCGATCTATTATTATTTGATTTCAATTCAAAAGTTTTTCCGCATTATATATATCATATTATAGATTTTATGTTTACAATTGGTATTACAACCTAGTTTTTGAAATCAAATATTTTAGATTTATTGTTTTCTCGGCTATAGCAACAGTGTTGCATGCGACCGTTATGGCGGATATGTTGTAGCAACAACTATGCTAGGCAGCGTGTGTACCGCAATAGCAACATCGACCACTAGTATCATGGCAACCACGCTAGTGATGGCCCGGGTCGAGCGCTTGGTTGGTCGCACAAGCAACCGTGCATAAGCGACAGCGCGCACACATGACGACCGCATAGTGGCGGTCGCACACGCGTAGAGGTTGCATCTAGGCAGCAACCGCGTCTAGGCAATGGTAACCGCGTGGGTAGAGGCTGCACCCAAGCAGTTGCTAGTTGCTAGATTAGGGTTTCAAAAGGCAAATTATAGTTTTCCCCTTTTTGAGATTAGGGTTTCTTTAGTCAAATTATAATTATACCATTATGAATTTTATTAATTCTATTTTATATTTGTCAATAAAATTATAATTTTGCCCCTATGAAATTGAGAATTTATTTTATATCCTCAATTATAAAAATGATCAATATGACTTATTTTAATTTGATCATGATTATATTTTTGACTATTTGATTAGATTTAGTTTTGATTAAATGTGGAAAAGATTAAAATTTTGATCAATCTTGATCTTGATCAATTTTTATTTTTTGACTTGCTTAATTGGGCTAATGTTTAATCTCAATTAAATAAAATTTATTAGTTTAATTCAAGATTTTATAGGAAAAAAATTATAAATTATGGTTTGACTTATTGATTACCTTTTGCATGTAGTAAATAAAATCTAATTATTATTCTTAAATATTTATTTGATTATTCACATGTATATATTTGAAATTATGAAATAATATTTATCTTTCATATAAAGGCATGATTTATCTTTCATCATGATTACAGTTATCATTTGAGTTTTTTCTTTTACTGATTAATGTTAAATAATTTTTATAATTATTATTTTATTATTAAACTATTTTAACATAAATTAGATTAAAAAAATTTGATGACTATTATTTATAACTCATCTTCCTAAGTTTTATTTGACTAGTAGCTTTCAAAATGACTTAGGATGATAAACTTATGAGATATGAATTATAATAAATGTCTTATCATTTATAAAATAATTTAAATTATATTTTATATTACTGTATTGATCTTGTAGCCACAAAGTGGCTTTGATCAATGGCTTATAAAATTACATTAAGGAATTAGTCTTAAATAACATCAAGGAAATAATATTCACAATGACACAAGGAGATTTAGATAATCCTAAAGAAAAATCTATTTTAAATAATTATATTGTTGGGTAGGATGATATTATTTTGAATATCTTTATAGTTTAGTATTGTATATTCAAAGGTAATAATACTATTCTATAGAGATGGTATTAGTCCTTTATAGATAATCTTGAGTGAACACTAAATATATTAATATTTCACCCAAAGGTGAAATATGGATGATATTAATAGTTTATAATATCTTGGAAACTAAAAGTGTTACTGTTATTTTATATTTTGGAGTGGTACTTTCTTCCATATATTCTCATGCTTCCAATGTCCTTATACTCTTTAGATCAAATTATTTAGAATGGTTAGAGCATGTGATGTTAGGACCGAAATCGACACTAAGAAGGCGGGGGGGGTGAATTAGTGCGTATGTATAAATTACGTCAAACCGAAAATCTTCGTAAGATAAAATCGTATCAAGAAGTGTTTAACTTTGAAAACATTCATAAGAGTGTGTAACTAAAGTAATGAGGAAGTGAAGCAGTTTGCAATAAAGGTAAACAACAAAATAGAAATGCAAACCGATTTATAGTGGTTCGGTCGTCGTGACCTATGTCCACTCCTGATTCCTCTTCACTCGAGGCCACCAACTTCCACTATCGATCTTCTTTCTAATAGGTGAAGATCAACTACCCTTACACTCTTTCTCCTTTTCACAGGTTTAGGAGAGAATATTTACACTCCTCTTTTATAAGTGTTCCCTCACACACCTCCCTTAGGACTACCACTAAGCTCTTAGAGGAGAAACTCTATACTTAAAAGAGTTTTACAACCTTGGTAGAGTTTTTGCTCTCTTTTCATGTGTATTCCAAGTAGGAATTTTTGGGCGATTTATATACCCCAAATAACTTCAAAACTTAGAGCTAAAATTTAAATCTATGGGTTTTCGGGGTACTGGCGGTATCACTGCTTGCGTTGGGCGGTACTACTACCTGCAGCACTGACACTAGGTGGTACCATCGCTCAGTCTGACAGTAACACCACCTGATATAGTTTGGGAGATTATGTCTGGGAGGTATCACCGCCCAGATTAGTGGTACCATCGCTTGATACTAGACGATACCACCACCTAGTCTGGTGGTACTACCACCTGACATTGGGCGGTACCATCGCCCAGTCTGGTGATACTACCACCTGACACAATCTAGGAGACTGTCTCTTGAAGACTGAGCCTCTAGCGGTGCCACCACCTGGACCGATGGTGCCACCACCCGACCCAACTTTTGGGTCACTAAATGGGCCTTTCTCTTGGCCCAAAATAACCCAAATATAGGCCCAATTGACCACTAATTGAGTTGGTATAATTCCAACCCAATTATAACTTAAAACTATTTCGATCTAGATAATTATTATAAAATATTAATCACATGTTATCCGGCATGTCATTGGTTCATTGGCGCTTCGTCCAATCATTCGGCACATCGTCCTCTTTTGTGACCTTTTGCCCAATTGGTATATTGACCTCCGCAACTCCTATCTTCTTGACGCAATGTTCGCTCTTTTAGGCTTAATGCCCGAACTCATAGCATGAAGCCTTCTATCAACACATTGACCGATCCTCTAGCTCGATGTCAAATCTTTTGACATGTTCCACTCCGACCCAATATTGATTATTCCTACTTTAATTGTCTTCTCATGATTGAAGCTAGTCTTGCGTCACTTAAATGCACATTAGATCATAACTTTATCAATTAGTTTTATCATCAAAATCTAATATTCAATAATCTCCCACTTTTTAATAATGACAACCGACGGAGTTTAACTAAACTCCCCATATCAATATATCATATTGATAGAACTTTTGAATTCATAGAATTATAGGTATTTCACCATTATATGCATCATGAATATTGAAAGAACCAATTAATCATATCATTGCATGCAACATAAAATCATGCATAATTAAAATATCTAAGTACATCATCCCATACATGATTATCATCATAACTTATACATCATCATCATATCTTCTCCCCCATTATCATCAACAAAAATGAGAAGTGCAACCGACAAGTTTTTGAGATATAATTTCAAATCATTGCATTATGAACATAATTTCAAGTTTTTGAAACATCATTGCATATATCATCATGCAAGCTAGCAAGTTTTTCAGATATGAAAGTTAGCATAACTTTTGCATCTTTTAAGATGTGTAAGACAGTATGTTTTCTTTTCTTTGCGATCTTCAAGCTAGCAATTTTTTTTTAAAAAAAAATGTAAGATTTACATCATTTTAAAATATGTAGGCTAGCAAGTTTGCTTTTCTTTACGATGTGCAAGCTAGCGTGATTTGCTTTTTCTTGAATTGTGCAAACTAGCAAATTTTGGTTCTCTTTTGAGATGCGTACACTAGCAATTCTTTCTCCCCCTTTGTTATTAGCAAAAAGAGGGGAATGACACAAAGGTGCAATTCATTTCCCTTTACATCAATTCTCTAGGCATCACATAAGGTATACAGACATAAATACAAAAGAATTATATATAATAAAAATTATGTCAAGAAAGATATAATATCAAAGATCATGTGAATACCAAAAAAACGTGATTCATTTTGATCTTCTTTTTAAAAAAAATGAAAAGAAATCTTAGAAGACCGAATAGTAAAGGAAAGAATTCATACTTTTCATGCTTTTCATTTATATTTGAAATCTTAAGTCATGAATTTCGAAAAAGATATTCTCCTTAGTAAATAGCAAAAAGAAACATAGGAGAATAAAATATCTTGATTCATATATAAAAAAATCTCAAATTGTCAAGATTATGATTTATATATTAAAGAAAAATCTCAAGTTATAATTCAAAAAATTATGATTCATAAAAAATTTTCTTCTTAAATAATACGAGAACACATAATAAGAGATCTTAATTCATAAAAGATTTTAAGTTATAATTCCAAGGAATCAAAATGACGATATAGGTATGTTGAATCTCGGATTTTGATGATGAAGTCAATTGTCATTTGTTGTCTAATCTATGTGTTGAGATAAGTGTGCAGGATTAACTACGATGAAAGATAGACAAGCAGCAGGAGTTGCGCCGGAGTCAAGTTCATGATCACGTTGGGAGTTCGAGAGTTCGACGGAAGTACGGACGGTCGTCGGAGGTTCTGCGGGAACAGATCCGAGAAGTCCAGAAGCTTGCCAAGCGAAGCTCGTCGGAACTCGCCAAGTGGATCGTCGCAAAGTCCAGGAGTTTGCCGGAAGTCCGCAGAAGCATCACCGAGGGTTCATCGGATGATCGACGGAAGTTCGCCGGAAACTCGCCGGAAAAAGCAATTGACGTACCGAAGCAAAGCTGCAGAAATTGTCTTAGATTTAATCGTAGTTAGCACGGTGATTAAGTTAGAAATGGGAGGTGATCCCATTAGCTTAATTCTGGGGCAATTGGGCCCCTGAAGAACTCAAGTTGGGTCGAATGGTTCAACCCATTCGAACCCAAGAAGCTGTGGGAGGTGCAACCGCCCAGGCAGGGAGGTGCCACCGCCCAGGCTAAGTCTCCCAGCGAGACTGGGAGGTGCAACCGCTCCAGCCAGGCGGTGCAACCGCCCAGGGCTCAGTCTCCAAGCGAGACTGGGCGGTGCAACCTCCTCTGTCAAGCGGTAGCACCGCCTGAGCTCAAGTTTCGAGCTCTGCCTGGTGATGCAATCACCGAGCTCAGTCTTCGAGCTCTGGAAGAGAAGTACGACCTCTCTGGCCAGGAGATGCACAGCCTAAGCTCAGTCTTCGAGCTCTGGCAGAGAGGTGCAACCACCTCTGGCAGAAAGGGGCGATCACCTCTGGCAGAGAAGAGAAACTTCTCTGGTCAGGAGATGCACCGCCTGAGCTCGGTCTTCGAGCTCTGGCAGGAAGGTGCAACCACCCCTGATAGAGAAGGTGCAACCGTCTGAGCTCAGTCTTCGAGCTCTGCCAGGCGGTGCCACCTCTCCAGTCGAGAGGTGCAACCGCCTGAGCTCAGACTTCGAGCTCTGCTAGGCGGTGCCACCTCTCCAGTCAAGAGGTGCAACCGCCTGATCCCGGAATTTCGGGATTTGATCGTTTTGAGCTCGAAATTTGAATTGGGTTGGGGCCTATAAATACCCCACCCATTCAGCACTGAAAAGAAACAGACCTACACCGAAATCTTGATCTTTTCTGTGATTCTAAGAGCTCAAAAGTGTTGTAAAGCCTTTAAGTCTCCTCCTTCTGTTCTTCAAGTTTTCAGTTGTAAAGTGAGGAGAGAAAGGTCTGTAAAGGTTGTCTCCTGAGCCTGTTAAAAGGAGAGAAACTGTAAAAGGGCAGTTTGGCCTTCGCCCATTGAAGGAAGGCTCCTAGTTGACGTCGGCAACCTCGTCGGTGGAGGAAGCCAAAAGTGGAGTAGGTTAAGGCTGACCGAACCACTCTAAATCTCTGGTTTGCGTTTATTTTTGAGCACTTTATCATTACTGCAAACCTCCTCCATTACTACTGCTCTCTGCGCTTTCACGAACAAGTTCTAAGTGCTGTTCTTCCGAATCTGCATTCAGACGTAAATTCGTATTTTCGTACATTACAGTTTACGTTTACGTTTGATTCTGCAGAACTGTCTTCGGTGCTTTTACGAAAAAGTTTCTTTGCAGTTTACACTTACATTTTGATCCTATTGATAACTGCAAATTGTCCTCTACAATTTTACGAACGAGTTTCAACATTTAGACGTAAAACTGCATTTAGACGTAAATCGGCTTTCCTCTCACAATCATCAGTTCTCAGTTCACGTTTACGTCTTGATTTCAACTGCATACTGCTTTCTGCGAGTATACAAACGAGTTTCAAAGTTTAGACGTAAATCTGCGTCTAGACGTAAAACAGCGTTTAGACGTAAATCTGAGTTTAGACGTAAAACTGCGTTTAGACGTAAATCTGAGTTTAGACGTAAACTGCGCTTAGACGTAAAACTGCGCTTAGACGCAAACTGTGTTTAGACGCAAACTGCGCTTAGACGCAAACTGTGTTTAGACGCAAACTGCGCTTAGACGCAATCTGCGCTTAGACGCAAACTGCACTTAGATACAAACTGAGAATTAGCTTTTGCATCATAATAGTTTTTTTTTATTGAACGAACGCAGCTTTTGGTTTTTAATCGCTGTAAGATTTCCGCTGCACTAATTCACCCCCCCCCCCTCTTAGTGCTCTCGATCCTAACAATTGGTATCAGAGCCCGGTTAACTCTCAAAAGGATTAAAACCCAAGAGAGATGGCTTACGCCGGAAACCAAGAGGGCCATTCTATTACACGTCCACCCATGTTTAATGGGACGGACTACACCTACTGGAAAACCCGAATGAGGATCTTTCTTATTTCTATGGATTTTGAATTATGGAATCTTGTCGAGAATGGTTTTTCAAAGTCTTCTCTTCCAATGATCGATTGGAATGATTTGGAGAAGAAGGCTTTCGCTCTAAATGCAAAGGCTATGAATGCATTATTTTGTGCACTCGATAAAAACGAGTTTAACCGTGTTTCAACTTGTGAAACTGCATTTGATATTTGGCACACACTCGAAGTGACCCATGAGGGCACAAGTAGAGTAAAAGAGTCAAAAATCAATTTGCTGTTACACTCTTTCGAACTCTTTCTGATGAAACCGAGTGAAACCATTGGCGACATGTTTACCCATTTCACGGATGTCGTCAACGGTCTAAAAGGACTCGGAAAGAGCTTTTCGGATTTTGAGCTTGTTAATAAGATACTAAGATCCCTTCCTAAGAGTTGGGATCCTAAAGTCACCGCTATTCAAGAGGCAAAAGATCTGCGAAATTTCCCTCTTGAAGAACTAATCGGGTCACTAATGACCTATGAAATGACTTGTAAAGCTCATGAAGAGCAAGAAGACATCCTTCCAAAGAACAGGAAGGATATGGCACTCAAAACGTCAGAATGCCACTTGAGAGAAAACTCAAGTGATGAGGACTGTGATGATGACTTGGCACTTCTAACAAGAAAGTTTAAAAAGTTCTTTAAAAGAAACAAGTTTAAGAATGATGCAAAAAATAAACTTGAACCCAAAAAGGACCAAGTGATCTGCTATGAATGCAAAAAGCCGGGACACTACAAAAGTGATTGTCCCCAAGTCAAGAAAAGAACAACAAAGAAGAAGGCGCTCCAAGCAACATGGGATGATTCGAGCGCATCTGAGGAAGAGGAGTCCAACACCGAGCAAGTTGCTCATTACGCCTTAATGGCCATCGAAGACGAGGTAACAAATTCAATAGATGCTGATTTATCTTTCGATGAATTATTAAATGCTTTCAATGACTTATTTGACGAATGCAAGAGTATAAGTAGAAAATATAAATTGCTGAAAAAGATGCATGATAGTCTTACTTGTGAGTTTGATAAGTTAAAAGTCGAACATCATGATAGTTTAAATTCATGTATCAAATGTCATGATTTAGAAACTATGCAAAAAGAAAACCTGCTACTCAAGGACACCTTGAAGAAATTCGAGGTTGGTAGCAAGTCATTAAACATGATCCTTGCAAACAAGGGTCACATTCCAAAAAGGAGCGGGATTGGATTTGTGAGAAATCCTCACCAAAATCCAACCACCTTCATAAAAGGCTCCATCTTACATGTTCAACACCAAACCAAGTGCAACTTTTGTTGCAAATTTGGACACAAGACACATTGTTGTCCATTCAAGAAAATAAGTCCAAACAAATTAATTTGGGTTCCTAAAGGAACCATGATAAACTCTATGCAATATGATAGAAAATGTAGATCTACTTATGAGGCACCCAAAAGCAAATGGGTTCCTAAAGATCATCCCTTCCTATAAAAACATTAAAAGTCTAGGCCGGAGCAAGAAATGATATTCTGCTCCTTGACTCTCAATGGTCATAAACCAAGAATCAAAAAGGAACTCGCAACGCTTAAGTAACAAGTGGAAGTTGTGAAATCACAAATTCAATACAACCTTATTAGAAACGTATGATATCCAAATTCACATACCCCCCTGATCTTCAAAACCCGTTCATCTACGAATTAATTCTTGTAGAAACTAAATATGTCATGATCTTAAAAGGGATACCAAACAAACATACGTATGCACGTTAAAAGATCTATCTTGATCGTACAAGAGCTTCTTCCTTAAATAAAAAAACTCATACGAAATCATTTAACAAACATTAATTGCTCTGAAACTCTCCTCAAGGCAAAAGCTCCCTAATCAAATCATATTAGGTGCTCACTGGCTGCAGGCGGTGGCACCTCTCCAGCTGGCGGTGGCACCTCCAGCTATCACGGGTAGTAGAAAGAAAAAATCGAAATTTACAAGAAATGACAAGAACAATGTTGAATGAACATAGCCTACCCAAATATTTTTGGGCCGAAGCTGTAAACACTGCATGCTATATTTTAAATAGAGTCCTAGTAAGACCCTTACTCACCAAAACTCCTTATGAGTTATGGAATAACAAAAAACCCAATGTCTCATATTTCAAAGTCTTTGGGTATAAGTGTTTTATCTTGAATGAAAAGGATAACTTAGGAAAATTCGATGCTAAATCTGATGAAGGAATCTTTCTTGGTTATTCTTCGGTTTCTAAAGCTTTTCGCATCTTCAATAAAAGAACCTTAATTATTGAAGAATCCATCCATGTTGTTTTCAATGAGATTTCAGAAATTAAGAAAAATGATCTTGATGATGATTTTGATTCCTTGAATTTAAACGAAACCCCGTCTCCAACTAGCAACTTGGATGCATCCACTTCCGAAACATCCTTACCCAAGGATTGGAAGTATATAGATGCTCATCCTAAGGAGCTAATCCTAGGAAACACATCAAAGGGGGTTCAAACACGATCTTCTTTTAAAAACTTTTGTGCCAACGCCGCCTTTCTCTCCCAAATTGAACCCAAATGTGTTGATGAAGCCATGAAAGATGATTCATGGATTATCGCAATGCAAGATGAATTAAATTAATTTGAGAGAAATGAGGTGTGGACGCTTGTTCCTAGGCCAAATGACCATTTAGTTATTGGTACTAAATGGGTCTTTAGAAACAAGCAAGATGAAAATGGTATCGTGGTTAGAAACAAGGCTAGATTAGTGGCCAAAGGTTTCAACCAAGAAGAAGGTATCGATTACGAAGAAACCTTCGCACCTGTGGCTCGATTGGAAGCCATAAGGATGCTCCTTGCCTACGCCAGTTGCAATAATTTTAAGTTATTTCAAATGGATGTTAAAAGTGCTTTTCTAAATGGTTTCATTTCCGAAGAAGTTTATGTTGAACAACCCCCTGGATTTGAAAATAATGGCTACCCTAATCATGTGTTTAGACTAACTAAAGCTCTCTATGGTTTAAAACAAGCCCCAAGGGCTTGGTATGAGAGACTTAGTTCTTTTCTCATTGAAAATAATTTCATAAAAGGCAAGGTTGATACTACATTGTTTATCAAGAATTTTGAAAATAATTTTCTCATTGTTCAGATTTATGTTGATGATATCATCTTTGGCTCTACAAATGAATCTCTTTGTGAATCGTTTGGTAAAACTATGAGTCTTGAATTCGAAATGAGCTTAATGGGAGAATTAACATTCTTCTTAGGTTTACAAATCAAACAACTAAGCAATGGCATCTTTATTAGTCAAACTAAATATGCCATGAATTTATTAAAAAGGTTTAACATGAACAACTCAAAGGCCAGTAACACTCCTATGAGCACCTCCACTAAATTAGAAATTGATGAAAGTGGAGAAAGCTTTGATCAAAAAACTTATAGGGGTATGATAGGAAGTTTACTTTACCTCACTGCAACCAGACCAGACATCATGTTCAGTGTAGGACTTTATGCTAGATTTCAATCAAACCCTAAGATGTCTCATCTCAAAGCAGTTAAAAGAATATTTAGATATCTTAATGGTACCACAAATCTAGGATTATGGTACCCAAAATCAGAAAATTTTGAGTTAATTGCTTATGCTGATGCTGACTTTGCTGGGTGTAGATTAGATAGAAAAAGCACATCAGGATCATGTCAATTTTTAGGACATGCCCTTGTTTCCTGGTCATCAAAGAAACAAAACTCAGTTGCACTATCAACAACCGAAGCTGAATATATTGCAGCAAGTGCATGCTGTGCACAAGTTGTATGGATGAAAAATACCTTAGAAGATTATAAAGTTCATCTCAAAAATATTCCAATTAAATGTGATAACACAAGTGCAATATGCTTAACGAAAAATCCTATACAACACTCAAGAACAAAACATATTGATATTAGACATCACTTTATACGAGATCATGTCACCAATCATGACGTAACCATAGAATTCATTGATACTAAACATCAACTAGCTGACATTTTTACAAAACCTCTAAGTGAAGAACAATTTGATTTCATTAGAAGAGAGTTAGGAATGCTCATGTGTCTGAATAAATAAACTTGTTAGAATTATTTTTCGGACTATATTGAATGATCAGATCACATGAATGCCATTTTCTATGATCTTGTCCAAATGCATCTTAGTTGTTCGAATGCTATAAAACAGATTTATTCGTACACTTTCATGAAAAATGAGTTTTTTGAAATAAATCTGATAAAGTGATTCCTGAATATGTATGTCATTCTGTAATATCTTTACGGGTAAAATGAATTATAACAAAAGGGGGAAGAAGTTTTCAAAGCAATCTATGTAAAATCCCTCTATAAGCTTTCGTCTAAATTGGTCTTCCTTGTATAACAATGCTTTTTGTTGATGACAAAGGGGGAGAAATATATGAATTGATAAACACTGTGATTAGAAATACCTTGAGTGATGCTATAAATAATGTTTGCACAATGCCATCCTTGCATCACCAAGAGATATATGAAACATGTGCTATAGTTTGCATTATGTCTTGAGTTGATATCCTATTTTGTGAAGTAAATGCAAACTTGCTAGAATGATAATATGTGTGCATCATGTAATAGTCCTTCGAGCTTTAAATGATAATGTTCAATTACATGATGAATAGTCACAAACACTATCATACAAACTTGATGATGAATGTCAAGCTTTGACATCATCCTTGAAGAGATACATCATGATAGGTATCATGATGGGAGTATTGATAAGTTTAACTGATCTAACTTATCAATACGTCACTTGAATTCTTAGGTCTTGAATTCAAGGTTGACTTATCTCAACTATGGCATATAGACAGGGGGAGTTAAGGATAACTCCATTATCAATTGATTGTCATCATCAAAAAGGGGGAGATTGTTGAATCTCGGATTTTGATGATGAAGTCAATTGTCATTTGTTGTCTAATCTATGTGTTGAGATAAGTGTGCAGGATTAACTACGATGAAAGATAGACAAGCAGCAGGAGTTGCGCCGGAGTCAAGTTCATGATCACGTTGGGAGTTCGAGAGTTCGACGGAAGTACGGACGGTCGTCGGAGGTTCTGCGGGAACATATCCGAGAAGTCCAGAAGCTTGCCAAGCGAAGCTCGTCGGAACTCGCCAAGTGGATCGTCGCAAAGTCCAGGAGTTTGCCGGAAGTCCGCAGAAGCATCACCGAGGGTTCATCGGATGATCGACGGAAGTTCGCCGGAAACTCGCCGGAAAAAGCAATTGACGTACCGAAGCAAAGCTGCAGAAATTGTCTTAGATTTAATCGTAGTTAGCACGGTGATTAAGTTAGAAATGGGAGGTGATCCCATTAGCTTAATCCTGGGGCAATTGGGCCCCTGAAGAACTCAAGTTGGGTCGAATGGTTCAACCCATTCGAACCCAAGAAGCTGTGGGAGGTGCAACCGCCCAGGCAGGGAGGTGCCACCGCCCAGGCTAAGTCTCCCAGCGAGACTGGGAGGTGCAACCGCTCCAGCCAGGCGGTGCAACCGCCCAGGGCTCAGTCTCCAAGCGAGACTGGGCGGTGCAACCTCCTCTGTCAAGCGGTAGCACCGCCTGAGCTCAAGTTTCGAGCTCTGCCTGGTGATGCAATCACCGAGCTCAGTCTTCGAGCTCTGGAAGAGAAGTACGACCTCTCTGGCCAGGAGATGCACAGCCTAAGCTCAGTCTTCGAGCTCTGGCAGAGAGGTGCAACCACCTCTGGCAGAGAGGTGCAACCACCTTTGGCAGAAAGGGGCGATCACCTCTGGTAGAGAAGAGAAACTTCTCTGGTCAGGAGATGCACCGCCTGAGCTCGGTCTTCGAGCTCTGGCAGGAAGGTGCAACCACCCCTGACAGAGAAGGTGCAACCGTCTGAGCTCAGTCTTCGAGCTCTGCTAGGCGGTGCCACCTCTCCAGTCGAGAGGTGCAACCGCCTGAGCTCAGACTTCGAGCTCTGCCAGGCGGTGCCACCTCTCCAGTCAAGAGGTGCAACCGCCTGATCCCGGAATTTCGGGATTTGATCGTTTTGAGCTCGAAATTTGAATTGGGTTGGGGCCTATAAATACCCCACCCATTCAGCACTGAAAAGAAACAGACATACACCGAAATCTTGATCTTTTCTGTGATTCTAAGAGCTCAAAAGTGTTGTAAAGCCTTTAAGTCTCCTCCTTCTGTTCTTCAAGTTTTCAGTTGTAAAGTGAGGAGAGAAAGGTCTGTAAAGGTTGTCTCCTGAGCCTGTTAAAAGGAGAGAAACTGTAAAAGGGCAGTTTGGCCTTCGCCCATTGAAGGAAGGCTCCTAGTTGACGTCGGCAACCTCGTCGGTGGAGGAAGCCAAAAGTGGAGTAGGTCAAGGCTGACCGAACCACTCTAAATCTCTGGTTTGCGTTTATTTTTTAGCACTTTATCATTACTGCAAACCTCCTCCATTACTACTGCTCTCTGCGCTTTCACGAACAAGTTCTAAGTGCTGTTCTTCCGAATCTGCATTCAGACGTAAATTCGTATTTTCGTACATTACAGTTTACGTTTACGTTTGATTCTGCAGAACTGTCTTCGGTGCTTTTACGAAAAAGTTTCTTTGCAGTTTACACTTACATTTTGATCCTATTGATAACTGCAAACTGTCCTCTACAATTTTACGAACGAGTTTCAACATTTAGACGTAAAACTGCATTTAGACGTAAATCGACTTTCCTCTCACAATCATCAGTTCTCAGTTCACGTTTACGTCTTGATTTCAACTGCATACTGCTTTCTGCGAGTATACAAATGAGTTTCAAAGTTTAGACGTAAATCTGCGTCTAGACGTAAAACAGCGTTTAGACGTAAATCTGAGTTTAGACGTAAAACTGCGTTTAGATGTAAATCTGAGTTTAGACGTAAACTGCGCTTAGACGTAAAACTGCGCTTAGACGCAAACTGTGTTTAGACGCAAACTGCGCTTAGACGCAAACTGTGTTTAGACGCAAACTGCGCTTAGACGCAATCTGCGCTTAGACGCAAACTGCACTTAGATACAAACTGAGAATTAGCTTTTGCATCATAATAGTTTTTTTTTATTGAACGAACGCAGCTTTTGGTTTTTAATCGCTGTAAGATTTCCGCTGCACTAATTCACCCCCCCCCCTCTTAGTGCTCTCGATCCTAACAAGGTAAAAACTCATTCAAATTCAAATAATCAAAACCATCAAAATTACTTTCAAGAGATTCAAAATGACATAAATAGATTTATTAATCTCTTAGGATGTCTTGTTGAAAAATTTAATAATTTTTTAGGGATAGAGTCATTTTCAAGAAAAATAATGCATGATTGATTTCATATAAGCATGCCATTGTTTTATAAGCCAAAACCATGCATTATCGTTTAAACTCGAAAAACAAGATTTATCACAAAAATTATCAAGATCAAAAGTGTAACACATAATTCCAAAACATAAGATTTCAAATTATCATTACTTCACATCCTCATGCATAATATAAAATCATCAACCATAATACAACCTTTTAACATTTTCATTACATCATTACATCATTAAAACATCAAGCATGATTTCATTAAATATAAAGCATTTTCAATCAAAATTATTTTGTTTGTTATAGTAATACATTTTTCTTTTTAAATGAATCTAACTTTTCATGCTTAGTGCTAGGAGTTAACATGCATATATCATGCTGAAATTTTTATTTATTTTTAAATAACTAAAAAGAGAAGCATGATATTTTTTATATTTTTATATTTTTATTTATTAACTAATTTAAAAATAACTCATAAAAAGTATCAAGTAATTTTATAATAAAGTAAAGGAGTTTCGGGTGAGTCATTTACCTCATCGTCGAGAGCCACCAAGGCATAATTCGCCACCTCTTATTTGTCGGTTTGCTCATCATCTTCGGATGCACTCAAATTATCTCAAATCGTCTTCGGTGTCTTCTTCTTCTTTAGCAACATTGTCTTTTTAAGTTCATTTTGTTAGGATCAAAAGCGGCACTAAGAAAGGGGGTGAATTAGTACAGCAGAAAACTTTCATGATTTCAGAAAAATATTCATTTCATTTAAAACTGATTCGGACGAAAATGGTTTCGATTCAATCTATTTCAGAGAGAAGTTAAACTTGAAAGCTTTCGTAAAAGTGCCAAAGAAGATTAAGGAGGTTTGAAGTAAAGTAAATTGCACAAATGAAAAGCAAACCAAAATTTAGAGTGGTTCAGTCAAGGTGACCTACATCCACTTTCGGATTCCTCCTCCGTCGAGGTCACCGACATTCACTAAAGGCCTTTCTTCAATAGATGAAGATCGAACACCTCTTTATAGTACTTTCTCCTTTTCCCGGGTTTAGGAGACAACCCTTACAAGTCTCACTCCTCTTTCTTAGATGGTTACAAGGCTAAGAGATGAAGGAGGAGAACTCTAACTTTTACAACACTTTTATGACTCAAGACTTTAAGATTAAGCTAATACTTTCGTACCCTTTCATGCAGAAAAGGGTGAGATTTTTATAGACCTTAATAGCTTTAAAATTGGAGCAAAAAAGTATCATATCCCCGGAATCTCGGGTACTAACGGTACCACCATCGTTACTAGGCGGTACTACCATCGTTGATTTGACTTTGGGTGGTATCACCGTCGAACAGGGGCGGTACCACCTCTGGCGGCACTGTTTCCGATAGTATCACCAGTCATTCTGGGCAGTACCACTACCCAGAAATCCAGGGGCACTGCCTTCCAAGGGGTGCCACCGTCGGTCATGTTTTCAGGGGCTGAATTGGGTGCTCAATTTAACCCAATTCAGCCCTGTTAAGGGCTCAATTGGCCCCTAATTAAGTTAGTGGGCCAATCCTTACTTAAATATGATAATTAAGCCATAATTTACAATGCTTTTTGTTCCGGTGCGTCAATTGCTCTTCCGGCGAGCTTCCGGCGTACTTCCGGTGAACATCCGATGAACTCTCGGTAATGTTCCGGCGGACTCCCAGCAAGCTCCTGGACTTTATAACAATCTTCTTGGTGAGTTCTGATGAGCTTCTTTAGTAAGCTCCTAGACTTCTCGGTTGGTTCTGGTAGAACTTCCGATGAATTGTCATGAACAGTCATCGCGCACCCGCAACAACTTCGTTCAACGAACCATTCGTCGCCCTCATCTACATGTATAGCTACTTGGCAGCATGTTTTGTCTTAGTTTTGAGTCCTTTTGCTTGTAAAAATGTAAGTTCGAATAAGTTACAGTGCTATAGTGCGATCGCTCACCGAACCGAGTAAAACAGCCCCAAAACAACCCAAAATGGCTCCGTTTTTGCATGCCATGGGCTGATTTCTATAGCCCACTACTGCAGCCAAAATGTCAGCTATCTCAGCCCCTTGGAACCACCCGGGTGGTATAGGGCTGGATGAGGCTTCGGTATTGTTGGGAAATCATGGGGGGCGACATCATATGCGCAGCGGAAGAACAAGAAAACAAAAATCCCCGATTCCCAAAAAGATGTTCGTCGTCGTGCGAAGATTGGTGCGCAAAATCCGCAAAACACAAAACTGCGTATAGAGATTGTGTTACCTAGGGAGATCGTATATCCCTGTTTCCTTGCAGATCCTCAGGAGAGGGTGAAGGAGGTCAAGCGTCCTCCCCTCTAGCGGTGATCCACACAGCAGGGTTGCGACGACGCTCCTCAAAACTCCAGGCCTACTCTGAGGTGGAGAGGGAGAGGAGAATAGGAAGGGCAAGCAAAGACTCTAGCCTATGAGGCTGTGAATCCCTCCTATTTATAGAGATCCCGTGTCAAAACCCTAATGGGTCCTTTTCCCTAGTGGGTATTGGATCTGCATCCAATAAGACAAGGGCTCCGTCGGATATCTCATATCCGAACCTCTACTCATCGCAATGCCTACCATATGTGTGTGACCCTCTAGGCCCAATATCGAGCTGGCCGTGAGTCATACCTGTCAGAACTCCTTCTAACTAAGTGAATTATTATCTCTGTAATAATTCACTCGACTCATCGACTACGGAAGTACTAGGCCACTACGCCGTAGTCCCCAGACGATACAGGGGAATCCAATCCATTGGACCTGTCTGTCCTCAGTTACCATGTACCTATAGTCCCTCATCCATCTAATATCCCAGAGACTGTATATCGAGCATGGTGCTGTCAGACCCATACGGTTTCTACTTGAGTCTCGCTCTAATCGGATTCTCCCGGAGAACTCTTTCTCTCTCAACCCGAATGACCCTGGCCAGGGATTTGTCTGAGCAAGAACACATGGGATATTCCTCTCATGATACCGAGAGTGGATGATCCTCTATCGACACTCAATAGCCCTCGTAAGGTCGACTACCACTCCCAATGACCAGCTGTACTAGATCTGGGAACAGCCAAACCTATAAGTCTGGTATCAAAGAGTGGAGCACTCATACAGGACATCCTTGGTGTCTCAAGTCTAAGAACCAGATACACCACTAGGACTACGGAATCGTTGTCTGACAATAAGGCATCATCAACCATCCAGCATTCCGTAAGCGGATCAATCAGTGAACTCATTCTCCAATGAGCACCTGTACTGTATCCCTAGTGTCCCTACACGAGCAGCTATGAGACCAGCTGCATCCATCATATGGACGGGTATACAGCACACCAGTCTATCCGGTTATCACGATGTCCCTCTCGAGTAACCTATGACCGGGATTATTTAGGATATGTGTTTAAAGGTGAATCGATCTCATTATCGTGATCTCATCACGATCCGATTCCCATTGCACAAATCCAAGGACATCACAATACATATGCATTTATGCAATAGTTATAAAGTGATATACGCCAAAAATATAATAAGCAAAAAAGATTCTGTATCAAGTCACACGTGCCATCACTCACGTGATTGGCTTGCTGGGCACTTATGACTAGCAATCTCCCACTTGACCTAAAGCCAATCACCTATGTGTCTGATCCCCATCAGACCCCTGTGACGCTCAAAGACAATCTGAGACAATGGCTTTGTTAGTGGATCTGCAATGTTATCTTCGGATGGAACTCTTTCCACTGCTACATCTCCTCGGGTCACGATCTCTCTGATAAGGTGGAACCTCCTCAGAACATGCTTAGATTTCTGATGAGACCTAGGTTCCTTCGCTTGAGCAATTGCCCCGTTGTTGTCGCAATATAGGGAAATCAGCTCCTCACTATCCGGCACGACTCCCAAATCTGTGATGAACTTCTTCAACCAGACTCCCTCCTTTGCTGCATCTGATGCAGCAATGTACTCCGCCTCTGTGGTCGAGTCAGCAGTGGTATCTTGCTTGGAACTCTTCCAGCACACTGCTCCTCCATTCAAGGTGTACACATACCCTGAATTCGACTTGCTATCATCGACATCAGACTGAAAACTTGAGTCAGTGAAGCCTTCAACCTTAAGGCTATTACCTCCATATACTAGTAAAAGATCCTTAGTCCTTCTCAAGTACTTAAGGATACACTTTACTGCTTTCCAGTGCTCCAAGCCTGGATCCGCCTGATACCTGCTCGTGACACTCAGAGCATGCGCTATATCAGGCCTAGTACATAGCATGACATACATGATAGACCCTATTGCTGAGGCATAAGGTATCATGTTTATGTTTGCCCTTTCTTCTGGTAGTTTTCCATGTCAAACATTTTGACAATGGTTTCTATGTACCTGGACTGGGACAAGCCAAGCATCCTCTTGAATCTATCTCTATAGATTCTAATCCCCAAGATATAGGATGCTTCCCCTAAGTCCTTTATGGAGAAGTGTCTAGATAACTAAGTCTTTACGTGGATAGCATTCCTACGTCATTCCCAATGATGAGGATATCATCCACATATAACACCAAAAAGGTGATAGCGCTCCCACTTACCTTTCTGTATACACAAGGCTCATCTTCGTTCTTAACGAAGTCATAAGATCTGATTGCCTCATCAAATCTTATGTTCCAACTTCGGGAAGCTTGCTTTAGTCCATAAATGGATCTAAGCAACCTACACACCTTATCTGGGCAGTTCTTGGACACGAATCCCTCAGGTTGCATCATATACACCTCCTCCTCCAGGTTCCCGTTGAGGAATACGGTTTTCACATCCATCTGCCAGATCTCATAATCATAGTGTGCTGCAATAGCCAATAGAATTCTGATGGATTTTAGCATTGCTACGGGTGAGAAAGTTTCGTCGTAGTCAACACCTTGCCTTTGACGATACCCCTTAGCCACTAGCCTTACTTTATAGGTCTCTACCTTTCCATCTACTCCGATCTTTTTCTTAAAGATCCATTTGCAATCGATGGGTACAATACCTTCGGGCGCATCAACTAGGTTTCAAACCTTATTGGAGTACATAGAATCCATCTCAGAATTCATGGCTTCTTGCCACTTCCCGGAGTCTATACTCATAATAGCCTCCTCGTAGGTCTGAGGATCAATATCCTCTACATCCTCTGCTCTAATATGTCCCACATATCTCTCAGGAGGATGGGATACTCTATCAGACCTGCGTAAAGTTGAAACTTGTGTATTAGATACCTGAACAGACTCGGGCTGTAGAGTGGTGCTTGAGCTTGGTTCTCCAATCTCGCTCAATTCTATCATTCTCCCACTGTCTCCGTCAAGAATGTGTTCCTTCTCAAGGAACACTGCTCTCTTAGCTACAAAGACCTTTTGGTCCTCGAGATGATAGAAGTAATACCCACAAGTTTCCTTGGGGTATCCCACAAATTTACATCGCCCTGTCCTTGATTCTAACTTATCGGGGTTGTGTCTTTTAACATGGGCAGAGCAGCCCCAAATCTTAACTACTTTAAGATCAGGCTTCTTCCCTTTCCATATCTCATATGGTGTAGACACCACCGACTTAGTTGGAACTCTGTTCAGAAGGTAAGCTGCGGTTTCTAGGGCATATCCCCAGAATGAGATGGGTAGGTCAGCGAAACTCATCATGGACCGTACCATATCTAATAATGTACGATTTCTCCTTTCAGAGACACCATTGAGCTGAGGTGTATAAGGAGGTGTCCATTGGGATAATATCCCATGGTCCTTGAGGAAGTGAGTAAACTCTGTACTTAAGTACTCACCTCCTCGATCTGATCGAAGAGTTTTGATACTCTTTCCAGTCTGGTTCTCCACCTCATTCTTATACTCTCTGAATTTCTCAAAGGCCTCGGACTTGTACTTCATTAAGTACACATATCCATACCTTGAGAAATCATCAGTAAATGTAATGAAGTAGGAGTAACCTCCAATGGCATGAGTTGACATGGGTCCACATACATCACTATGTATGAGTTCCAACAACTCAGTGGCTCTCTCTCCAGTTCCACTAAATGGAGAGTTGGTCAGTTTTCCACGAATGCAAGGCTCACAAGTTGCATATGACACATAGTCGAATGGATCTAGATATCCATCATTTAGCAACTTTTGAATCCTTCTTTCATGGATGTGACCTAGCCTACAATGCCACAGGTATGCACTGTTCAACTCATCTCGTTTCCTTTTGGACATATTTATATTCATGATATGTGGAGTGGTGTCTAACATAAATAAACCATTATGCAATGTTCCTTTCGTGATGATCTTATCATCTAATAATATCGAACAACCATTGTTCTCAAAAACAAATTTATATCCACTAACTGTTAAACATGAAATGGAGATAATATTTTTGATAATAGAAGGAACAAAATAACATGCATCTAATGCAATAAAAGCTCCACTAGGCAGATGTAGGGCGACCTCGCCAACAGCTAATACAGCAACTTTTGCTCCATTACCCATCTTGAGGTCCATCTCGCCTCTCTCTAGTCTCCTAGGCCTTGCCATAACCTGCAACGAATTGCATATATGATAAGCACTACCGGTATCAAATACCCATGTGTTATCATAAGAGTCTGACAAATGGAGACTGATCATGAATGTACCTGAAGCTTCATCAAGCTTTTGTTTCGCCCTTTCTGCAAGGTACTCTTTGCAGTTTCTCTTCCAGTGCCCATCTTTACCACAGTGGAAGCACTGGCCTTTGTCCTTTGTTGGGTCTTTCTTAGCAACCTTTGCTTTACCTTGTTTGCCCTTGCCCTTTCCCTTCTTAAGGGACCTTTCTGCTTTCCTTTTTTTTCTGGTCTCACCAGTGTAGAGAACTAACTGGCTTCTCTTTCTTAATAGTACTCTCTGCCTCCCTCAACATATTGAGGAGCTCTGGGAGAGTCACCTCAAGCTTGTTCATATTAAAGTTCATTATGAACTGTGAAAAGGAATCTGGTAGGGACTGAAGCACAATGTCCACACACAAGTTATCCTCTAGGACCATTCCTAGACCTGTGAGTTTCTCTATCCACTCAATCATCTTTAGGACATGGTTCTGAACCGGTGTCCCCTCAGTCATCCTAGCGCGGAAAAGGCTCTTGGATATCTCAATCATCTGTAGGAGAATGGATCTGGCATCCATCTTTTCATGTTGTCTCTGTAACTCTGGAGTCATAGAGCCCAACATATAGCACTGAGCAAGAGTGGAGTCATCAATGTACTTCACGTAGCGAGCGATCTCATCCTCGCTTGCCCCTTCTTCGGGCGTAGGCATCACTGTATCAAGGACGTACACGATTTTCTCCGCTGTGAGAACAATTCTCAAGTTACGGAGCCAGTCCATATAATTTGGACCAGTGAGGCGGTTGACATCAAGTATGCCACGTAAGGGATTTGAAAGCGACATTTTCTGAAAATAAAGATGTAGCAAAAATGAATAACATGCAGATTTTGCAAGAAATAAACAATCAAGATATGGACTTCTATCTTAATATGCTCCCACTATTTTACTAACGAGTCACGCGACACCCTCAGCACGTGAAACGGAAGTCTCCGGCAGACTTCTAGTGGGGATCAGGATCCAATTAGCGTCTTAGTGTAACCTCGAGGGACTCGACCAATCACACTAAGCCTAAAAGGTGTCTAGACAACTCTTGCCGATCACAACTCCTTGTGATTCCCGTCCTGTTCGGCCTCCGAATCACCATGGTCTCGAGGGACTCGACCAACCATGATGCTCGGTTAAGTCAACACCTTCGTTACAAGATGAGTCTGATTTGATGATATACCCTCGAGGGACTCGACCAAGCATATCATGCCCTCAGGTCACCGGTGACATCTCTATGTCGTAAGCAAGATAGCGAATCGCGATATAGGTGAGTCTCGAGGGACTCGACCAACTCAACCTACACCGGGATTCGGTTCCTACTCATAACGATGGAAGGCCACGTGGGTCAATCTAATTGCCTCACGTTTACCGACTTAATATTATCGAGAGATGTTTCTATGATTTGGTCTCCTATTATGACATGTCACACATATACATATTTAATATATATCTACATCGCATGCAAATATATATACATATCTAGTATGTGTATAAGCAATCACACCAGATGATCATGGACCACAACCTAATATGATTAGGCCCGAGCCAGTAGGCCTAATCACTCACATCAAGATCTATGTGTGCAACGGTGCATCTCCATGCCTTGTGATCGTCCATCTCGTCCTCGTTGGTTCCGTCGACATCTTGATGCATCTTCATGCATCACGATCGTCCGTCTCGTGGGTCCCGCTATGGCTTCCACGCTCCCGCTGCGCCTCCTCATGTGATTACAACTTAATCATAGGCACGCAGGCCCGACAATAAACGAGAAATATAATGGAGGTTCGCAGACCTCAATAATAATAATCACAAGTACACACATCACACGGTCCATGATCATCCGTCCACTCATCATACATCACATGTATAAATAATCGTCATTATGTAGGACTACTAGATAATAAAAATAATAATCAACTAAACCTTTTAATTAATTAATATTTTCTGAAATCAGGGATATATAGGGAATTTCTCAATTCCTAAGGGTATTTTCGTAATTTGGACAAAAGACAGAAACTGGAATTTCTCAAATTCCGAGGGGCAAAACTGTCTTTTGCGCAGAAAACCCTAATACCCTTTCCCCTTTTCTCTGCTGCGCCGCCGCCGCCGCCACCCTGCTGGCGGCGGCCTGTGCGGCGAGGGCGAGGGCACTGCCCTCGCCTGCAGGTGGCACGCCCGCTGGGGTCGCTGCCGCTGCAGGTGGGCGCCCCCGCGGGCGCCGCCGCCTTCGCGGGCGGTTCTGCCCGCGAGTCAGCGCCCGCAGGTGGTGCTGTCTCGCTAGCGGCCGCCCCTGCGGGGTTTTTGCCCGTGGGAGCAGCGGCCACAGGCGCCGCTGCCCTGCGGTGCCTCAGCCCGCGCTGCTGCCCCGCGGCGCCTCTGCCCGCGGGCTCAGTGGCCGCAGGCGCTTCTACCGAGCGGGCTCCCAGCCCCGCCGGCTGCAAGCCTGCTGCAAGCAGATCGCCGGCCGGCTACTGCAGGCACAGCGCTTGCGCATGCGCCGGCGCTGTGCTGCCTGGCTGCGGCTGCGGCTGGCTCTGCAGGTGGCTGCAGGCATGCAGATCGAGGGCAGCAACTGTTGCTGCCCTTCCTCGCTTTTGCGTCAACGATTTTGACGTCAAAATTCTTCCTAAACACAACACACGCAGTTCAAAACCAATCATTCGCACGAACAACCTGGCTCTGATACCACTGTTGGGAAATCATGGGGGCGACATCATATGCGCAGCGGAAGAACAAGAAAACAAAAATCCCCGATTCCCAAAAAGATGTTCGTCGTCGTGCGAAGATTGGTGCGCAAAATCCGCAAAACATAAAACTGCGTATAGAGATTGTGTTACCTAGGGAGATCGTATATCCCTGTTTCCTTGCAGATCCTCAGGAGAGGGTGAAGGAGGTCAAGCGTCCTCCTCTCTAGCGGTGATCCACACAGCAGGGTTGCGACGACGCTCCTCAAAACTCCAGGCCTACTCTGAGGTGGAGAGGGAGAGGAGAATAGGAAGGGCAAGCAAAGACTCTAGCCTATGAGGCTGTGAATCCCTCCTATTTATAGAGATCCCGTGTCAAAACCCTAATGGGTCCTTTTCCCTAGTGGGTATTGGATCTGCATCCAATAAGACAAGGGCTCCGTCGGATATCTCATATCCGAACCTCTACTCATCGCAATGCCTACCATATGTGTGTGACCCTCTAGGCCCAATATCGAGCTGGCCGTGAGTCATACCTGTCAGAACTCCTTCTAACTAAGTGAATTATTATCTCTGTAATAATTCACTCGACTCATCGACTACGGAAGTACTAGGCCACTACGCCGTAGTCCCCAGACGATACAGGGGAATCCAATCCATTGGACCTGTCTGTCCTCAGTTACCATGTACCTATAGTCCCTCATCCATCTAATATCCCAGAGACCGTATATCGAGCATGGTGCTGTCAGACCCATACGGTTTCTACTTGAGTCTCGCTCTAATCGGATTCTCCCGGAGAACTCTTTCTCTCTCAACCCGAATGACCCTGGCCAGGGATTTGTCTGAGCAAGAACACATGGGATATTCCTCTCATGATACCGAGAGTGGATGATCCTCTATCGACACTCAATAGCCCTCGTAAGGTCGACTACCACTCCCAATGACCAGCTGTACTAGATCTGGGAACAGCCAAACCTATAAGTCTGGTATCAAAGAGTGGAGCACTCATACAGGACATCCTTGGTGTCTCAAGTCTAAGAACCAGATACACCACTAGGACTACGGAATCGTTGTCTGACAATAAGGCATCATCAACCATCCAGCATTCCGTAAGCGGATCAATCAGTGAACTCATTCTCCAATGAGCACCTGTACTGTATCCCTAGTGTCCCTACACGAGCAGCTATGAGACCAGCTGCATCCATCATATGGACGGGTATACAGCACACCAGTCTATCCGGTTATCACGATGTCCCTCTCGAGTAACCTATGACCGGGATTATTTAGGATATGTGTTTAAAGGTGAATCGATCTCATTATCGTGATCTCATCACGATCCGATTCCCATTGCACAAATCCAAGGACATCACAATACATATGCATTTATGCAATAGTTATAAAGTGATATACGCCAAAAATATAATAAGCAAAAAAGATTCTGTATCAAGTCACACGTGCCATCACTCACGTGATTGGCTTGCTGGGCACTTATGACTAGCAGGTATAGTGTCGGGCGTTGAACAATCTTTCGCAAGTTCGCATGTTACCTTGACGGGAACTTGTTGTCGCACCTGGAACCTGGTGAGCAGCTGTTTGTAGACTTGTAGCTATTCGTTCAACCCTCTAAAGTCCTTGTTTTCCTCCTCTCCCTCTTTTCTCTTGTGCACGCAAGGTGCACGCTGAATTGCTTGTAAAGCTTCCCTTTTTCGTGAGACGTCAGGACTTGTCCATCGCTCGTTCTTCGAACTAATCAACTTTCTCTTTTATAGGTCCTTCGGGACCTGCGAGAGGTTGCAAGTGGGCTGATCTTTGTGGATGCAAATTGCAAGGGCAAAGCGTGACTCAGGCAATGCAAGCTAAGTTCGCATCTTTACCGCAAGGGTGCCTTGCGACTTAGGCAACGCAAGCTAAGTTCGCATCTTAGCAGCAAGGGTGCCTCACGCCTTAGGCAATTCTAGCTAAGGTCATAATATTGTGGTATCAAAGTGGGCAAGCACTTTGAGCGAGCAACAAAGGAACTTCACAACTTCGCCATGGCAAAGTATCATGGCGAATCAAGCAAGACGGGGCAAGATAGACCCTTGCCCCAAGCAGCCGCAGGTGGGTTGCAAGTGCACACTCGCTCTCATGCTATTGGAGCCACTCATGAGGAGCGCGGTAGTGAACATGATGATCAAGAAATTGGCTACTCTCCATGAGCGGAGGAGATGCAATCTAGAGCGCCGACCAGGAAAAAGAGTCACAAGGATAGACTCACAATGGCGGAAACCCGCGTGGATGTTCTTGAAGCGAGCTTAGAGGAAATCTACCATGGCCAACGAAGGCTTGTTGGGGTAGAAAGCTCGCAAGAAGAAGTGGAGTCCAGGATCAAGAAGGTCGAGGCCCTAGTCGACCGACTATCAGATGACACCAAAGACTCCGTGCAACACCTGCAGGAAGTTATAGTGGAACTCACTTCGAGGGTGACCATGCTCACAAGAGCACTAAATGCGGGAGGAAGCAACACCCATGTTGCGCAGCCATAGAACTTGAGGGCACCTAAGCCTCATGGTTATGGAGGGGCCAGAGATGCCAAAGAGCTTGAGAATTTCCTGTTTGACATGGAACAATACTTTCGAGCTATGAGACTTGATTCTAAAGAAACTAAAGTTTCTATAGCAACAATGTATCTGAATAGAGATACAAAACTTTAGTGGTGAACCCGTTGGGAGGAGATCCAACAAGGTTGGTGTCGAGTTGACACATGGGAGGGTTTGAAGCGGGAGTTGAGAACTTAGTTCCTACCGGATAATATAGAGTTCGTCGCAAGAAGAAAGCTGAGACAACTCCGTCAAAATACTTCCATCCAAGACTACATGAAACAATTTTCTACACGAATGCTGGACATCCAGGACATGTTCGAGAAGGATAAGCTATTCAACTTCCTCGATGGTTTGAAGCCATGGGCGCAACAAGAACTACATCGAAGGAATGTCATTGATTTGATTAGGGCAATTGCTACTGCAGAAAGGCTCACCGATTTTGTTTCCTCTGAAGACTCGGGAAGAAGGAAACAACCTTCAAGCAATCGCTCTCCAAAATATTCTCGAGGGAAGGAGCTCGGGGGCGAACAAAAGAAGAAAAGTTTCCACAAAGGGCCAAGCTCGAAAGGCAAGGCCCCGAAACCTGGCGGATGCTACTTGTGCGGAGGGCAGCACATGGTGAGGGAGTGCCCACAAAAATAGGCACTCAATGCTTTAATAGCTTCTATCCATCCCCCCAAATCGGACAAGGGCAAGGCTGTCGCTCTTAGGTCAAGTAGTTCTGAATCCAATAGCGACGATGAGGAGTTGCAAGGACCCCAGATGGGAGCAATGCATTTGTTGACCGCCATGCGGGGTTAAGTGAGGGAGAACACGAAGACAAGGCTACAAAAAGCAAGAAGTGGCAAGCTGATGTATGTAGACATTAAGCTCAATGGCTAAACTGCTAGTCATAGGTGCCCAGCAAGCCAATCACGTGAGTGATGACACGTGTGACTTGATACAAAATCTTTTTGCTTATTATATTTTGGCGTATATCACTTTATAACTATTGCATAAATGCATACATATATTGTGATGTCCTTGGATTTGTGCAATGGGAATCGGATCGTGATGAGATCACGATAATGAGATCGATTCCCGGTCATAGGTTACTCGAGAGGGACATCGTGATAACCGGACAGACTGGTGTGTTGTATACCCATCCATATGATGGATGCAGCTGGTCTCATAGCTGCTCGTGTAGGGACACTAGGGATACAGTAAAGGTGCTCATTGGAGAATGAGTTCACTGATTGATCCGCTTACGGAATGCTGGATGGTTGATGATTCCTTATTGTCAGACAGCGATTCCGTAGTCCTAGTGGTATATCTGGTCCTTAGACTTGAGACACCAAGGATGTCCTATATGAGTGCTCCACTCTTTGATACCAGACTTATAGGTTTGGCTATCCCAGATCTAGTACAGTTGGTCATTGGGAGTGGTAGTCAACCTTACAAGGGCTATTGAGTGTCGATAGAGGATCATCCACTCTCGGCGTCATGAGAGGAATATCTCATGTGTTCTTGCTCAGACAAATCCCTAGCCAGGGTCATTCGGGTTGAGAGAGAAAGAGTTCTCCGGGAGAATCCGATTAGAGCGAGACTCGAGTAGAAACCGTATGGGTCTGACAACACCATGCTCGATATACGGTCTCTAGGATATTAGATGGATGAGGGACTATAGGTACATGGTAACTGAGGACAGACAAGTCCAATGGATTGGATTCCCCTGTATCGTCTGGGGACTACGGCGTAGTGGCCTAGTACGTCCGTAGTCGATGAGTCGAGTGAATTATTACAGAGATAATAATTCACTGAGTTAGAAGGAGTTCTAACAGGTATGACTTACGGCCAGCTCGATATTGGGCCTAGAGGGTCACACACATATGGTAGGCATTGCGATGAGTAGAGGTTCAGATATGAGATATTCGACGGAGCCCTTGTCATATTGGATGCAGATCCAATACCCACTAGGGGAGGACCCATTAGGGTTTGACATGGGGCCTCTATAAATAGGAGGGATTCAGAGCCTCATAGGCTAGAGTCTTTGCTTGCCTTTCCTATTCTCCTCTCCCTCTCCACCTCAGAGCAGGCGTGGAGTTTTGAGGAGCATCGTCGCAACCCTGCTATGTGGATCACCGCTAGAGAGGAGGACGCTTGACCTCCTTCACCCTCTCCTAAGGATCTGTAAGGAAACAGGGATATACGATCTCCCTAGGTAACACAATCTACTCTATAAGCAGTTTTAAGTTTCGCGGATTTTGCGCACCAATCTTCGCACGACGACGAACATCTCTTTGGGAATCGGGGATTTTGTTTTCTTATTCTTCCGCTACGCATATGATGGCACCCCCAAGATTTCCCAATAGTGGTATAAGAGCCAGGTTGTTCATGCGAATGATTAGTTTTGAACTGCGTGTGTTGTGTTTAGGAAGAATTTTGACGTCAAAATCATTAACGCAAAAATAAGGAAGGGCAACAACAGTTGCTGCCCTCGATCTGCGTACGTGTAGCGCAGCCGAAGGCGGGCAGCATAGGCGCTGCGTCTGCAGCAGCCGGCCAGCAGCCTGCTTGCAGCAGGCTTGCGTCCGGCGGGGCTGGCAGCCCACGGGCAGATCGGGCGCCTCTGCCCGCGGGGTGAGACGCCGCAGGGCAACGGCGCCTGACACCGCTGCTCCCGCGGGCGAAACCCCCCCCCCCCCCCCCCCCCCACAAGGGCGGTCGCCCGGCGGGACAGCACCGCTTGCGGGCATTGCCCCACCGGCAAAACCGCCCGCGAGGGCGCCCACCTGCAGCGGCAGCGCCCTCGCCCCGCCGCATAGGCCGTTGCCAGCAGGGTGGCGGCGGCGGCAATAGTAAGAGGGAATTAGGGTTTTGGGCAAAAAGATAGTTTTGCCCCTGTGAATTTGAGAAATTTCAGTTTCTGTCTTTTATCTAAATTACGAAAATACCCTTAGGAATTGAGAAATTCCCTACATGTCCCTGATTTCAGAAAATATTAATTAATTAAAAGGTTTAGTTGATTATTATTTTTATTATTATTATCTAGTAGTCCTACATGATTATTTATACATGTGATGTATGATGTGTGGACGGATGATCATGGATCGTGTGATGTGTGTACTTGTGATTATTATTATTGAGGTCTGCGTGCCTCCATTATATTTCTCGTTTATTGTCGGGCCTGCGTGCCTATGATTAAGTTGTAATCACATGAGGAGGCGCAGTGGGAGCGTGGATGCGATAGCGGGACCCACGAGATGGACGATCGTGATGCATGAAGATGCATCAAGATGTCGACGGAACCGACGAGGATGAGATGGACGATCATAGGGCATGGAGATGCACCGTTGCACATATAGATCTTGATGTGAGTGATTAGGCCTATTGGCTCGGGCCTAATCATATTAGGTTGTGGTCCATGATCATCTGGTGTGATTGCTTATACACATACTAGATATGTATATATATTTGCATGCGATGTAGATATATATTAAATATGTATATGTGTGACATGTCATATTAGGAGACCAAATCATAGAAACATCTCTCGATAATATTAAGTCGGTAAACGTGAGGTAATTAGATTGACCCACGTGGCCTTCCATCGTTATAAGTAGGAACCGATTCCCGATGTAGTTTGAGTTGGTCGAGTCCCTCGAGACTCACCTATATCGCGATTCGCTATCTTGCTTACGACATAGAGATGTCACCGGTGACCTGAGGGCATGGTATGCTTGGTCGAGTCCCTCGAGGGTATATCATCAAATCAGACTCATCTTGTAACGAAGGTGTTGACTTAACCGAGCATCATGGTTGGTCGAGTCCCTCGAGGCCATGGTGATTCGGGGGCCGAACAGGACGAGAATCACAAGGAGTTGTGATCGGCAAGAGTTGCCTACCTTTTAGGCTTAGTGTGATTGGTCGAGTCCCTCGAGGTTACACTAAGACGTTGATTGGATCCTGATACCCACTAGAAGTCTGCCGGAGACTTCCGTTTCACGTGCTGAGGGTGTTGCGCGACTCGTTAGTAAAATAGTGGGAGCATATTAAGATAGAAGTCCATATCTTGATAGTTTATTTCTTGCAAAATCTACATGTTATTCATTTCTGCTGCATCTTTATTTTTAGAAAATGTCGCTTTCAAATCCCTTACGTGGCATACTTGATGTCAACCGCCTCACTGGTCCAAATTATACGGATTGGCTCCGTAACTTGAGAATTGTTCTCACAGCGGAGAAAATCGTGTACGTCCTTGATACAGTGATGCCTACGCCCGAAGAAAAACGAGGATGAGATCGCTCGCTACGTGAAGTACATTGATGACTCCACTCTTGCTCAGTGCTATATGTTGGGCTCTATGAGTCCTGAGTTACAGAGACAACATGAAAAGATGGATGCCAGATCCATTCTTCTACATGTCCACAAATTGTTTGAGGAACAGGGAAGGACTCAGCGATATGAGATATCCAAGAGCCTCTTCCGCGCTAGGATGACTGAGGGGACACCGGTTCAGAACCATGTCCTAAAGATGATTGAGTCGATAAAGAAACTCACAGGTCTAGGAATGGTCCTAGAGGATAACTTGTGTGTGGACATTGTGCTTCAGTCCCTACCAGATTCCTTTTCACAGTTCATAATGAATTTTAATATGAACAAGCTTGAGGTGACTCTCCCAGAGCTCCTCAATATGTTGAGGGAGGCAGAGAGTACTATTAAGAAAGAGAAGCTAGTTCTCTACACTGGTGAGTCCAAAAAGAAAAGGAAAGCAAAAAGGTCCCTTAAGAAGGGAAAGGGCAAGGGCAAACCAGGTAAAGTAAAGGTTGCTAAGAAAGACCCAGCAAAGGACAAAGGCCAGTGCTTCCACTGTGATAAAGATGAGCACTGGAAGAGGAACTACAAAGAGTACATTGCAGAAAGGGCGAAATAGAAGCTTAGAGAAGCTTCAGGTACATTCATGATCAATCTCAAATTGTCAGATTTTTGTGATAGTGCATTGGTATTGGATACCAGTATTGCTTATCACATCTACAATTTATTATAAATTCTAGCAAAGTCAAGGGGAGATTGACGAGAGGAATATTGCATAAAGGTTTGTTTATGCTAGACACTACTCCACATATCATGAATGTAAATGTGTCCAAGAGGAAACGAGATGAGATGAACAGTGCATACCTATGGCATTGTAGGTTAGGTCACATCAATGAAAGAAGGATTTAAAAGTTGCTAAATGATGGATATCTAGATCCATTCGACTATGTGTCATATGCAACTTGCGAGCCTTGCCTTCGTGGAAAACTGACCAACTCTCCATTTAGTGAAATTGCTAAATAATGGATATTTAGATCCATTCGACTATGTGTCATATGCAACTTGCGAGCCTTGCCTTCGTGGAAAACTGACCAACTCTTCATTTAGTGGAACTGGAGAGAGAGCCACTGAGCTATTGGAACTCATACATAGTGATGTATGTGGACCCATGTCAACTCATGTCATTGGTGGTTACTCCTACTTCATTACCTTTACTGATGATTTCTCAATGTATGGATATGTGTACTTAATGAAGTACAAGTCCGAGGCCTTTGAGAAATTCAGAGAGTATAAGAATGAGGTGGAGAACCAGACTGGAAAGAGTATCAAAACTCTTCGATCAGATCGAGGAGGTGAGTACTTAAGTACATAGTTTACTCAGTTCCTCAAGGACCATTGGATATTATCCCAATAGACACCTCCTTATACATTTCAGCTCAATGGTGTCTCTAGAAGGAGGAATCGTACGCTACTGACATAGTACGGTCCATGATGAGTTTCGCTGACCTACCCATTTTATTCTAGGGATATGCCCTAGAGACCGCAGCTTACCTTCTGAACAGAGTTCCAACTAAGTCGGTAGTGTCTACACCATATGAGATATGGAAAGGGAAGAAGCTTGATCTTAATGTTGTTAAGATTCGGGGCTGCCCTACTCACGTTAAAAGACACAACCCCGATAAGTTAGAATCAAGGACAGAGCAATGCAAATTTGTGGGATACCCCAAGGAAATTTGTGGGCATTATTTCTATCATCTCGAGGACCAAAAGGTCTTTGTAGCTAAGAGAGTAGTGTTCCTTGAGAAGGAACACATTCTTAGCGGAGACAGTGGGAGAATGATAGAGTTGAGCGAGGTTGGAGAACCAAGCTCAAGCACCACTCTACAGCCCGAGTCTGTTCAGGTACCTAATACATAAGTTTTAACTTTACGCAGGTCTGATAGAGTATCCCATCCTCCTAAGAGATATGTGGGACATATTAGAGGAGAGGATGTTGAGGATATTGATCCTCAGACCTACGAGGAGGCTATTATGAGTATAGACTCCGGGAAGTGGCAAGAAGCCATGAATTTTGAGATGGATTCTATGTACTCCAATAAGGTTTGGAACCTAGTTGATGTGCCCAAAGGTATTGTACCCATCGGTTGCAAGTGGATCTTTAAGAAAAAGATCGGAGTAGATGGAAAGGTAGAGACCTATAAAGCAAGGCTAGTGGCTAAGGGGTATTGTCAAAGGCAAGGTGTTGACTACGACGAAACCTTCTCACCCGGAGCAATGCTAAAATCCATCAGAATTCTATTGGCTATTGTAGCACACTATGATTATAAGTTCTGGTAGATGGATGTGAAAACCGCATTCCTCAATGGGAACCTCGAGGAGAAAGTGTATATGATGCAACTTGAGGGATTCGTGTCCAAGAACTGCCCAGATAAGGTGTGTAGGTTGCTTAGATCCATTTATGGACTAAAGCAAGCTTTCCGAAGTTGGAACATAAGATTTGATGAGGCAATCAGATCTTATGACTTCGTTAAGAATGAAGATAAGCCTTGTGTGTACAGAAAGGTAAGTGGGAGCGCTATCACCTTTTTGGTGTTATATGTGGATGACATCCTCATCATTGGGAATGACGTAGGAATGTTATCCATAGTAAAGACTTGGTTATCTAGACACTTCTCCATGAAAGACTTAGGGGAAGTATCCTATAACTTGGGGATTAGAATCTATAGAGATAGATCCAAGAGGATGCTTGGCTTGTCCTAGTCCAGGTACATAGAAACCATTATCAAAAGGTTTGGCATGGAAAATTCCAAGAGAGGTCTCATACCGATGAGACATGGGATATCACTTTCTACGAGCATGTCCCTAAAGACTCCAGAAGAAAGGGCGAACATGAATATGATACCTTATGCCTCAATAATAGGGTCTATCATGTATGCCATGCTATGTACTAAGCCTGATATAGCGCATGCTCTAAGTGTCACGAGCAGGTATCAGGCGGATCCAGGCTTGGAGCACTGGAAAGCAGTAAAGTGTATCCTTAAGTACTTGAGAAGGACTAAGGATCTTTTACTAGTATATGGAGGTAATAGCCTTAAGGTTGAAGGCTATACTGACTCAAGTTTTCAGTCTGATGTCGATGATAGCAAGTCAAATTCAGGGTATGTGTACACCTTGAATGGAGGAGCAGTGTGCTGGAAGAGTTCCAAGCAAGATACCACTGCTGACTCGACCACAGAGGCTGAGTACATTGCTGTATCAGATGCAGCAAAGGAGAGAGTCTGGTTGAAGATGTTCATCACATATTTGGGAGTCGTTCTGGATAGTGAGAAGTCGACTTCCTTATATTGCGACAACTATGGGGCGATTACTCAAATAAGGGGACCCGGGTCTCATCAGAAGTGTTCTGAGGAGGTTCCAGCTTATCAGAGAGATCGTAACTCGAGGAGATGTAGTGGTGGAAAGAGTTCCATCTGAAGATAACATTGTAGATCCACTAACAAAGCCGTTATCTCAGATTGTCTTTGAGCGTCACAGGGGTCTGATGGGGATCAGACACATAGGTGATTGGCTTTAGGTCAAGTGGGAGATTGCTAGTCATAGGTGCCGAATAAGCCAATCACGTGAGTGATGGCACGTGTGACTTGATACAGAATCTTTTTGCTTATTATATTTTGGCGTATATCATTTTATAACTATTGCATAAATGCATACATATATTGTGATGTCCTTGGATTTGTGCAATGGAAATCGGATCGTGATGAAATCACGATAATGAGATCGATTCACCTTTAAACACATATCCTAAATAATCCCGGTCATAGGTTACTCGAGAGGGACATCGTGATAACCGGACAGACTGGTATGCTGTATACCCGTCCATATGATGGATGCAACTGGTCTCATAGCTGCTCGTGTAGGGACACTAAGGATACAATACAGGTGCTCACTGGAGAATGATTTCACTAATTGATCCGCTTACGGAATGCTGGATGGTTGATGATGCCTTATTGTCAGACAGCGATTTCGTAGTCCTAGTGGTATATCTGGTCCTTAGACTTGAGACACCATGGATGTCCTGTATGAGTGCTCCACTCTTTGATACCAGACTTATAGGTTTGGCTGTCCCAGATCTAGTACAACTGGTCGTTGGGAGTGGTAGTCAACCTTACGAGGGCTATTGAGTGTCGATAGATAATCATCCACTCTCGGCGTCATGAGAGGAATATCCCATGTGTTCTTACTCAGACAAATCCCTAGCCAGGGTCATTTGAGTTGAGAGAGAAAGAGTTCTCCGGGAGAATCCGATTAGAGCGAGACTCGAGTAGAAACCGTATGGGTCTGACAGCACCATGCTCGATATACGGTCTCTGGGATATTAGATGGATGAGGGACTATAGGTACACGGTAACTGAGGACAGATAGGTCCAATGGATTGGATTCCCTTGTATCGTATGGGGACTACGGCGTAGTGGCCTAGTACGTCCGTAGTCGATGAGTCGAGTGAATTATTACAGAGATAATAATTCACTGAGTTAGAAGGAGTTCTAATAGGTATGACTCACGGCTAGCTTGATATTGGGCCTAGAGGGTCACACATATATGGTAGGCATTGCGATGAGTAGAGGTTCAGATATGAGATATCCGACGGAGCCCTTGTCTTATTGGATGCAGATCCAATACCCACTAGGGGAGGACCCATTAGGGTTTGACATAGGGCCTCTATAAATAGGAGGGATTCAGAGCCTCATAGGCTAGAGTCTTTGCTTGCCTTTCCTATTCTCCTCTCCCTCTCCACCTCAGAGCAGGCCTGGAGTTTTGAGGAGCATCGTCGCAATCCTACTGTGTGGATCACCGCTAGAGAGGAGGACGCTTGACCTCCTTCACCCTCTCCTAAGGATCTGCAAGGAAACAGGGATATACGATCTCCCTAGGTAACACAATCTACTCTATACACAGTTTTAAGTTTCGTGGATTTTGCGCACCAATCTTCGCACGACGACGAACATCTCTTTGGGAATCGAGGATTTTGTTTTCTTATTCTTCCGCTGCGCATATGATGTCACCCCCAAGATTTCCCAACATAAACGACCCGTGCAATGGTGGACACGGGCGCTACCCACAATTTTATTGCTGATCGAGAAGCAAAATGACTTAAGCTAATCGTAGAGAAGAGCCTAAGTCGAATGAAGGCGGTGAACTCGGAGGCTAGGTGAATCTGCGGGTTGGCAAAGGGAGTTCTCATTAAGATCGGAACATGGAGCGGGAGTGCAAACATGATGGCGGTGCCACTAGATGACTTTGAAGTTGGTGCCAATGCCGTTCCTTAACTCTCTATGTGTGATGGGACGTGATGACCCCTGTGTGGTTTCCATCTCTTGGAGGGGAACCAAGGAACCCTAACATATATTGGTATTACAACTGAAGAAAAGGGTACAAAAAGGCGAACTAACATTCGTGGCTGCTATGAAGCTAGAGCCACTCGACGAGAAGGTCACTCATGAACCTGCTGTGGTAGCGAACGTCCTAAAAGAGTTCAATAACGTTATGCCACCTAAGTTGCCGAAGACTCTTCCATCACGTAGAGGCGTGGATCACAACATCGAGCTAGAGCCAAGAGTGAAGCCTCCAGCGAAACCACCCTATCGTATGCCCCGCCAGAGTTGGCAGAACTCAGAAAGCAGTTAGGTGAGCTGTTAAGCGGTGGTCTTATTCGCAGCTCTAAAGCACCATTCAGATCTCCAGTTCTCTTCCAGAAGAAACAAGATGGGAGCCTCCGACTATGCATCGATTACCGAGCCCTTAACAAAGTGATGGTGAAGAACAATATCCCATCCCGCTCATCATAGACTTGTTCGACCCTTTGGGCAAAGCAAAGTATTTCTCGAAACTCGACCTTCGGTTGGGGTATTGGTAGATGTGCATTGCTGAAGGCGATGAAGCGAAGACTACCTGCGTGACCAAGTATGGAGCGTTTGAGTTCTTAGTGATGCCTTTCAGCTTAACCAATACTTCGGCCACGTTCTGCACTCTCATGAACCAGCTATTCAAGGAGTATTGAGATAAGTTTATGGTCGTCTACTTAGACGATATCGTCATCTACAGTCAAACGCTCAAGGAGTATGTCAAGCACATTCGGACAATCTTCAAGGTTCTCAGGGAGAACACTTTATTTGTGAAATGGGAGAAATACTACTTTGCTCAAATGGATATCTTATTCTTGGGGTATCAAATCGGGAATGCCTCCATTCGGATGGACAAATCGAAGGTGCAAGCAGTTACGGAATGGCAAACTCCAAAGAAGGTGCCAGAGTTGAGATCCTTCCTTGGCTTCATCAACTACTATCGACGTTTCATAGCGGGGTATTCGAAGTGTGCAACTCCACTGATGGAGTTGCTGAAGAAGGAGCAACATTGGAGGTGGTCTGATAAATGTGAAATTGTATTCCAAGATCTGAAGGCTACCGTTTTGGAAGAACCGATGCTCAAATTGTCAGACTATGGGGAGCCTTTTGAAGTCCATATAGATGCATCAGACTTCGTTATTGGGGGAGTACTCATGCAAGAGGGTCATCCGGTGGCCTATGAGAGTCGCAGCTCAACAAGACCGAGTGGCGGTATCTAGTGCATGAGAAGGATATGATAGTGGTGATCCACTGTCTACGAGTTTGGCGACACTACCTCTTCGGATTGTGATTTGTGCTGAGGACAGACAACATCGCTCTGAGCTATTTCCAAACTCAGAAGAAACTCTCCCCAAAGCAGGCACGATGGTAGGACTTCCTGGCTGAGTTTGATATGACAATGAAGTATAAGTCCAGAAAGACGAATGTCATGGCTGATACACTGAGTCAGAAAGTGGAGCGTATAAATGTCATACAATTGGAGGGCAAAGGTCAAGCAAGTCAATTGCACTCTAACTTCCTTTTCAGGATCAGGGATGGACTGTACAGTGATCCCCAGGCAGAAGCCCTGATACATCTCATTAAAGAAGGCAAGGCATGACGATTTTTGGTCCAGGAGGGACTCATTTACACAAAAGGAAATAGGGTTTATGTTCCTCGAGTGGACAATTTGAGGCGTGAACTCTTAAGGGAGTATCATGAGTCCCTTTGGGCTAGACATCCAGGTATTCACAGAACGTTGGCTCTCATGGAGAGGGCCTTCTATTGGCCGAAGATGGGGACTGATGTGGAGGAATATGTTCGAACGTGCCTTACTTGCCAATAAGACAAGGCAGAGCAACGGAAGCCGGCCAGACTGTTGGAGCCATTGCTCGTACCAGAAAGGCCATGGGAGAGCATTTCATTGGACTTCATATCAAGCTTGTCACTAGTAGGGAGACTCGGATCGATACTCGTGGTAGTCGATAGATTTCCAAAGTATGTAACTTTCATTGCTGCTCCCCTACACTATTCAATAGAGGAAGCGGCCAAGCTGATGATAAAGGATGTGGTGAAGTATTGGGGAGTCCCGCACAATATCATCAGTGATCAAGATGCTCAGTTCCTAGGATGAGTCTCCACCCCTAGATGGATGGCTAAACTGAGAGGATAAACTCGCTCCTAGAGCAATATCTTTGGCACTACGTGAGTGTCAACCAACGAGATTGGGTGAAGTTGTTGGACATTGCCCAATTCTCATACAACTTGTAGTAGAGCTCTGTGTCAAACAAGAGCCCAATCGAGATCATTATAGGACAACAACCATCAACTCCTCACACCATGGTAATCGGGTATACTGGGAGTAGTCCGTCAGCTTACCACTTCGCAAAGGAGTGGCACCGAAATGTAGATATTGCGTGGGCTTACTTAGAGAAGGTGGCAAAAAGAATGAAGAAGTGGGCAGACTTGGGAAGGCGATCACAAGAATTCAAGATCGGCGATTTGGTGTTGGTCAAGCTCCAACCAGCATCACTCTAATTCTTTAGGAATAAATTACATAAACGATTGGTGCATAAGTATGAAGGGCCCTTCCCAATTATCAGCAGGGTGGGCAACGTCTCCTACAAGTTGCAGCTGCCGACGTGGTTCAAAATTCACAATGTTCTTCATGCCAATAACTTGAAAGCCTATCACTCGGACCTGCAAGATACTTCCTGAAGTGTTCCAACTCGGCTACCCCCCACCACAGCCTCCTACGAGAAGCGAGTTGAAACCATTCTGACGAACCGCAAGATAAAACTACCCAATGGAGTTGAGCAGACTGAGTACTTGGTGAAGTAACGAAAGCTTCCCCGAACTGAAGCCAGCTGAGAGCCCGAAGACGCCCTACGACATGAAGAAACAATTATCAACAACTATCAACAAGTGTCGACGAGGGCGTCGATAGTTTAAGTGGGAGAGAATGTCACGAACGGTCATCGTGCACCCACAACAACTTCATTCAATGAACCATTCGTCGCCCTCATCTACATGTACAATTGCTTGATAACATATTTTGTCTTGGTTTTGAGTCCTTTTGCTTGTAAAAATATAAGTTTGAATAAGTTGCAATGTTACAGTATGACCGCTCACCGAACCAAGCAAAATAGCCTAAAAATAACCTAAAATGACTCCGTTTTCGTATGCCACAGGCTGATTTCTACATCCCGCTGCTGCAACCAAAACATCAGCCATCTCAGCCCCTTAGAACCACTCGGGTGGCATAGGGCTGGATGGGGCTTCGGTATAGTGTCGAGCGTTGAATAATCTTTTGCAAGTTCGTATGTTACTTTGACGGGAACTTGTTATCGCGCTCGACACTCAGTGAGCAGCAGTTTGTGGACTTACAGCTATTTGTTCAACCCTCTAAAGTCCTTATTTTTCTCCTCTCCCTCTTTTCTCTTGTGCATGCAAGGTGCTCGCTGAATTGCTTGTAAAATTTTCCCTTTTCGGGAGACGTCGGGACTTGTCCATCGCTCGTTTTTTGAACTAATCAACTTTCTCTTTTACAGGTCCTTCGGGACCTACGAGAGGTTGCAATTGGGCCGATCTTTGCGGATACAAATCACAAGGGCGAAGAGCTACTTAGGCAATGCAAGCTAAGTTCATATTTTTACCACAAGGGTGCCTCACGACTTAGGCAACGCAAGCTAAGTTCGCGTCATGGCAGCAAGGGTGCCTCACACCTTAGGCAATTCCAACTAAGGTCATGATAGAACATCCGGACTTCCGTCGAACTCTCGAACTCCCAATAAGATCTCGATCTTGACTTTGGCACAACACCTACTTTATGTCTTATTGCTATCGTAGTTAATCCTACACACTTTTCTTAACATATAAATTAGATCAAACAATTTACAATTGACTTCATCATCAAAATATGAGATTCAACACATTTTTATTCTTTGTTTTATGTTTTATAAATTTTATAAATTTACTTATGAGGAGTTCTATGTCATCATCACTTGAGCTTTCGCTCGAGTGATCTTCTTTTGTTCTAAGTGTCAAGTCCTTCATGTTCTTTGGAAGGTTGTTCTTAAGTTCATCATGTACCTTGCACATCATTTCATATGTCATCAATGAACTGTTGAATCTTGGATTTTGATGATAAAACCAATTGATAGAGTTTACGATCTAATCTGCGTTTTGAGTGACGCAAGACTAACTTTGATAAAAAAAGGTAAATCAATTAAAGCAAGAGGAATCAGACATTGGGCCGGTCTGAAATATGTCAGAAGATTAGATATCGGGCCGGATAACTAGTCGACGTATCGACATAAGGCTTCGTACTATGAGTTTGGGCATCAGGCCGAAGGATCAGACATTGCGCCAAGAAGATCGAAAGTTGCGAGAGTTAACATGCCGATTGGGCAATATGCCGAAGGAGAGGACGATGCGCCGAAGGATCAAATGATGCGCCGGATAAACCAATGACATGCCAGACAACATAAGATTCATACTTGTAATTATACGTTTAGATCAAGTTAGTTTATGACTAATTAAGTAGGTTTTGGGATGAAATAGTGCCAACTCAATTAAGAGCCAATTTGGCCCAAATTGGAGCTGTTTTAGGCCAAGAGAAAGGCTCATTCAATGACCCAAAAGTTAGGTCAGGCGGTGGCACCGCTAGTGGCTCAATCTCCGAGACACAATCTCTGAGAAAGGCCGATTCAATGACCCAAAAGTTAAGTTAGGTGATGGTACCACCCAGTGTCAATACTGCAAGTGGTGGTACCTCCCAACATAGGCGATGGTACTGCTAGGACCCGGGAAACCCAAGATGAGACCTTTTTTGGCTCTAATTTTGAAGTCATTTAAGGTCTATAAATACCCCAGCTATTTCTGCATGGAGAAGCAAGAATATGAGTAGAAAGGGGTTGTTATTCTAAGTTAAAAAAGTGCTAAGTATCCTCCTCTTTAAGTTTCGAGCTTAGTCTAAGAGAGGTGTGAGGCTTGTAAAGGTTCTCTCCTGAGTCTGTGAAAAGGAGAAAAGAGTATAAAAGTATAGTTGATCTTCGCCTATTGAAGGAAGATCGGTAGTGGAGACTGATGGTATCGAGTGAAGAGAAATCAGGAGTGGATGTAGGTCACGATGATCGAACCACTATAAATCGATTTGCATTTCTATTTTCCTATTTACTTTTATTGCAAACTGCTTTACTTCCTTATTATTTTAGCTGCACACTCTTACAAACATTTTCAAAGTCAAATATTCCTTGATACTATTTTCGAATCGATGTAACTTTTATCATACGCACTAATTCACTCCCTCCCCTCTTAGTACCAACTTGGTCTTAACATGAACCAATAAGTTCTTCCAATGGAAAATTGTTTAAGTTCTTTGCCTCTTGTATTGCAATTATTTTTAGATCCTAACTCTTTGGACGGGATCTTAGTATTTTGTTAACAAGTTCAAAATTAGAAAAATATTTACCAAGACTTTTTAAACCATTAATGGCATCCATAAAATAGGTGTACATGTCTCTAATGGTTTCGCTTGGTTTCATATGAAACAATTTAATACATGTATCAAAAAATTAACTTTAGAATCTGTAACCCTACTTATGCCTTCATGTGTGATTTTAAGAGTATATCAAATGTCATGTGCAATTTCAAAAGTTGAAATATGATTTATACTCATTTTTATCTAAAGCACAAAATAAAGCATTCATAGCTTTGGCATTCAAAGAGAAAGTCTTCTTCTCCAAATCATTCTATTCGTTTATTGGAAGAGAAGACTTTGAAATTCGTTTTCAATGATATTTCATAACTCGAAATTCATAGAAAGTAAGAAAACTCTCATTCAAGTTTTTCAATATGTATAGTTCATCCCATTGAACATAGGACGACGAATGATAGAGTAGCCCTCTTAAAATCTGATAAAAGCCATTTCTCTTAGGTGTTAAACCAAATGAGAAAAACATGGCTTTGATACCAACTACTAGGACCGAAATCAGCACTAGGAGGGTGAATTAGTGCGTATAAAAAATTATGTCGAGTCAGAAATCTTCGTACAATAAAACTGTATCAAGGAGTGTTCAACTTTAAAAACATCTGTAAGAGTGTGTAGCTAAAGTAATGAGGAAGTAAAGCAGTTTGCAATAAAGGTAAATAGCAAAACAGAAATACAAACCGATTTATAGTGGTTCGGTCGTCGTGACTTACGTCCACTCCCGATTCCTCCTCACTCGAGGCCACCAGCTTCCACTATCGATCTTCTTTCCAATGGGCAAAGATCAACTATCCTTATACTCTTACTCCTTTTTATAGGTTCAGGAGATAATCTTTACACCCTTCTTTTACAAGTGTTCCCTCACACACCTCCCTTAGGACTATGACTAAGCTCTTGGAGGAGGGACTTTATACTTAAAATGAGTTTTACAATCTTAGAATCATAGAGTTTTTGCTCTCTTTTCGTTTGTATTCCAAGCAAGAATTTGTGAGGTATTTATAGACCTCGGATGACTTCAAAACTTGGAGCTAAAATTCAAATTCCTAGGTTTTCGGGTTACTGGTGGTACCAACACCTATGCTGGGTGGTACTATCGCCTGCAGTATTAACACTGAGCAGTACCACCACCCAGATTGACAGTACCACCACCTGACACTAGGCGGTACTACCACCCAGTCTGGCGATACTACCACCTAACATAATCTTGGAGATTGTGTCTTGGAGATTGAGCCTCTAGCGGTGCCACCGCTTGACTCAACTTTTTAGTTATTAAATGAGCCTTTCTCTTAGCCCAAAATAGCCTCAATATAGGCCCAATTGGCCCTTAATTGAGTTGGCCTAATTCCAACCTAATTGCAACTTAAAACTACTGAGATCTAGATAATTATTATAAAGTATTAATCACATATTGTCCGACATGTCATTGGTTCATCAGCGGTTCGTCCAATCCTTCATGCATCGTCTTCTTTTATGACCTTTTGCCCAATCGATATATTGACCTTCGCAACTCTGATCTTCTTGGCGTAATATTCGCTCTTCTAGGCTTGATGCTCAAACTCATAGCACGAAGCCTTCTACCGACACATCGATCGATCCTCCGGTTCGACATCCAATCTTCTAACATGTTCCACTCTGGTCTAACATTGATTCTTCTTACTTTAATTATCTTTTTATGATCAAAGCTAGTCCCGTGTCACTTAAACATATATTAGATCATAACTTTGTTAGTTAGTTTCATCATTAAAATCTGAGATTCAACATATGCAATTCACATTGGGCATATTAGATCTTAGCATTGCTTGTTGAAAGACATGCAAACTTAATTTATGAAAATATTATGGAACTGGTTAATAAAATGAATGCTTGGGAAAGATCTAATAGGCTTAGTTTAATGTTTAAAAAAATGATGATTATAAATAATATAAAAACTTCATTTCTGACTATAACTAGCGCGCGAGAATATTTAAGGGCTATTAAAGACAGATTTAAATTTGCTGATAAGTCATTGACTACATTAATGAAAGAATTGATTATGACTTAGTATGATGGCACTCGAGGGATTCAAGATCATATCCTCAACATGGCTGACAAAGCTATGAAACTTAAAACATTAGGCATGAATGTTGATCATTAGGCATGAATGTTGATGAATATTTCCTTATATAGTTCATTCTTAATTCTCTTCCGCCTTAGTTTAGCCCATTCAATATTCACTATAATATAAATAAGGATAAGTAGAATTTAAATGAGTTAACTAGTATATGTGTTTAGGAAGAATTAAGATTAAGGTAGAAAAGTTCTCATAATGTTATGACTACTACTTAAGGAGCTGATAAAAAAAAAAATAAAGTTGAAGTATCATCCATCAAAGAAATTTGTTAGGTTTGAAAATATTAAATAGATTAATGAAAAGAAAACTTTCATAGTAAAATACTTCTTTTATGGCAAGACAGGACATATGTAACATCCCCCATCTTTTAAAATTTAGTAAAAGGTTTGTTTGTAAAAAATAAGGATTATTTAATAATTATTTTATATTAAATGATTAAATATTTATGGCTAGGGACCTAAGAGTAAATATTAGAAGTTTGATATAATTTATTTAAGATTCAGATTTAAGTTAAAAAAAAAAATTAGTGGACATGTGTCACTAGCTAACCTAATGGTGCCACCTAAATTTGCTCTAAGGATGACACCTAGCATTTTTCATGCATGCTTGCCACCTTGAAACTTTGCAACTCTTGTGTTAACCAAAAGTAATTAAATAAGAGATTAAAGGAGAAACTAAATGTAACCTTCAGATGCTGCATCCAACATGAGTTTAAGAAGAGAAGAGAAGGGAAGAAGAAGAAGAAGAGGAATTGAATAAGAAGATTTGATTGAGGTTTTGCATCAACTCCCCCCATTTGGGAATCAAATTTACTTAAGGCAAGTGTTCTAACCTCTTCCTATAGAATTCCTAATCTCTGTTTTCCTTTTAATTCTTCATAATGCAAAAGATTTCAGCTTAGTACCAAACCGTTCTTTCCTTTTGATACAAAGCCATGAATCTGAAATTTTTCGGTAATCTGACTTCTATACATTGTTTTGGATCTAACTTTTAGCACTAAACTCTGATTTAGGCAAAACCTATTCCATTTAAAAGTAGACTCAAATATCTTTATTTTGACACTAAGATTGAATGATTTGGAGTTTAAATTCCTACTAAGACTTCTATTTCAATTAACCCTATAGATTCTACAAAATAGGGACTGAAATTTCTGACCTTCTGTTACTAAATTGCTCATAACTCTCTAGAGAAAATTTTGAATTATACAAAGCTTAGTTCTTTGGAAACTAGATTTGCATAACTTTCTTTTGACACTTTGTTAGAAATTTTGAAGTATGTTTGCCTTCTAAAACTTCTGTTTAAATTGATTCTATCAAGTCTGCAAAACAGGGATGATCAATTCTGACCTTCCTTTACTCTATTTGTTGTAACTTCCTGTTAAGAACTCAAAAAATTATAAATATGAGTTCATCTGAAAATAGATTGAAACAGCTTTCCAATGACACCTATTTTTAGTGATTTGGAGCATGCTTGGTCACTCAAACAATTCAGAAAATGTACCATTCAAATTCTGTCATAATTGAAAACTTTGTTGGGTTTTGCCTATTCAATTTTCATCCTATTGGAAATATGATTTTTGTTAAATTCTTCTTCAATTGAGCTTTATATTAGTCCTTTGAAGTTCTTGTATTGTTCATCCTGAAATTATTTTATATATGAAATTTATTATGTAATGCTTTGTTTGCATTTCCTTGTTTGATAAAGGCACATGCATATCTTCGTTGTTCCGCATGTGCTTCTGATATGTGTCAATGTTATTGTTCATACTACCCTTTTTGTACTCTGGTGTCTTGTGGGATATTGTGAACCTTTGCCAGAAATGGTAAAGGGAGTTATGCTTAGAGCCCGCGATTGCTCTGCCGGCTCCATTGACTTCACTTAGACGTGGGTGGATGGAGCTCCCAGACGTGAGAGACTTATGCTTGGTGGTCATCCAGAAATGGATGGACCATATTATGTTATGATCCCACTTTACCTTCTATCTGTTTGATATAAAATTCAGAGCCGACCTAGCACTTGGGCAGGGTGAGAGGGCTCGAATAGGAAAGGGCTACCCATGGATGGAGTCGAGAACTCATCACGGCGTGGAGCCACCACTGAGTTAATCCTCACATGCACTATGCTAGAGTATGACGTTTGAGCTTCTATTTCATATTTGTTCTTTGATATGTTCTGAAATGCTTCTTATGCTTCCGAAATATTTCCATATGCCATTGATACGTTTTGAAGCATTTCATTCACCATTGATATGTTCTGAACTGTTTCATATGCCATAGATATCCAAAATGCTCCTTATGTCTTTGTTATGCCTTGAAATTATCATATATCATCGATATGCTCCTTATGCCAATGATATGCTCCAATTTCCTTTCTCCTATTGTTATGTCTAATGCCTGTTTTTGAACGAGGTAAACCTTTGTGATTTTATATCAAATGAGATGACTTCAAATGAACACTTGTATTTCTGCTTTTGTTATCTTGATACTAAGCCTGCTTGAACTTCTCCTATCGCCATGGATATGTTAGTCGCTTGCTGAGCTCTTTATGCTCACCCCGTTGCTATATAAATTTTTCAGGGTAGCTTGTTATGCATTGAAAAGCTAGAATTGGGTTGAGGTAGTGGAAAACTAGAAGGTTTTGGGGCAAATCTTTCGTAATTAATAAGTTGATATTGTATAAGTTCTTTTGTGTGTATCAACGACAAATCTAGATTGATGTATCTTGTAAATATTTGGAAAGTACCTCTTGCGTTGGGATTTTGGGAATGTTAAAGTTTAAACTGTGTAATGATATAAACATGTAATACATGTTGGTTTTGTGATTGTATAGATTGCTACGCTTATGGATTTATGATGTGGTTATGGTTTAGTTAAGTTGGCTTTGGATTTTGTGAATCATTAAGTGATATTATAGTATGATTATAAACTGCACAGGTTTTATGAATTGGAAAATTATAGATATGAATGACCTGAATGTTTTCTCAGTATCCTCAAATGTGTGAACGGATCCTGGAATGAATTGTTGTTGAATTATAATACAAAAAAAAAAAGAAAAATTCAGCGGGGCGTGACAACATATGAAGAAGGACAATATTAAATGCAAGACTTGGTTAAAAAAGAAAGGTATAAACTTGACCTTTGTATGTTTTGAAGTAAACATTATAGAAGTTCCTTCTAATGCTTAGTAGATTGATTCAAGTACTTCTACTCATGTTACCAATAATATGTAGGGATTTCATTTAACATAAAAACTAAAAAGAACATAAAAGATTCATTATTATGAAAAATTTTCTAAAAGAGAAAGTGATATCATTGGGAACTTATCGCCTACACCTAGAGACAGATCATCTGATAGATCTTGTTGACACATATTATGTTCCTACTATTTCTAGAAATTTTTTTTATCTATAATTGATAAGTTAAGATATTATCTTTCTTTTGGTAATAGTAAACTCAATATATTTTATTATTCAATAAAAATTAATTTTGAAATTCTATGTGATAGTTTATATAGAATTAATTTGAATCTTGAGTTTGCACAAACACTATTGACCCTACAATCAAATATTAGATTGAAACATAATTCTAATAATGAAAGATCTTCTATATTGTGACGTAGAGGATTGTGGCATATCTTTAAGGAAAGAATTGAAAGATTAGTGAAGGATAATATTTTAAAAATTTTAAACTTCACTTATTTTGATATTTGCATAGATTACATTAAGAGAAAGCAAACTAAGCATACAAAGAAAAATATCATAAGAAGTAGAGAATTCATTGAGATTATTCATATTGATATTTGCGGACCACCCCATATTCCCTATTTATAAATAACCTATATAGATATGACTATGTGTATATAATACATGAAAAGTTTCAAGTTATTGATACCATTGAAGTGTACATAAATGAGGTCGAGAGACAATTATATTATCAAAATCTAATAGGGGTAGTGAGTTTTATGATATATATGATTAATTAGATCAGAATATTAGTCCTTTTGCTAAATTATTAAAAAATAAGATATTTATACTTAATATACTTTACTAAGTATGCTATAGCAGAATGACATTACTAAAAGATTAAATCATATTCTTATAGACATGATTAGAAGCATGATGAGTTATTCCTTTATGCCTAAGTCAATGTGGGGTGAAGCTCTTAGGATAACTATATATATCTTAAATATGATTCATAATAAGTCAATTCTATTAACTCCATTTCAGTTAAAGATCGATAGGAAACCCAATCTAAGACATCTATATATTTAGGAGTGTGTTGTAGAGATAAGAGTCTTCAATCTACATGAAAGGAAATTGAATCCAAGAAATATTTTTGGATATTTTATTGGTTATCCAAAAAAATCTAAGGGATACATATTTTATTACCCTAATTATAGTACGAGAATAGTAGAATATTGTAATGTAAGATTCTTAGAAAATGATAGAATTAATGAGAGTAAAAAAATCTCAAAGGATCAATTTTGATATTGAAGAGGTAAAAGTTTATTCTCTTTTATCATCTACTATTCGAGATATTATTATTTCTCAAATCATTGAAAGAATTGATGAGGGTGAATAATAAAATAATATTGATGAACTCTCACATAATATTAATATCACCGCTAATAATCTTGTAGAACAACTACAATCGATAGTTTTGATAATATCTAAAAAGAAAAAGAAATATATTATTTCTGATGATTATGCAGTATATCTATAAGAATTAGATTATGACAAAGGGATGAAAAGGGACCCCTTATTGTTTTCACAAGCCATGAAAATTAATGATTCTAAAAAGTGGTTTGATGTCATAAAAGAAGAGTTAAAATCGATAAACTAGAATGATTTTTTAGAACTCGTTGAATTATTCAATAACTATAAATGAGTTAGTTGCAAATAGGTCTTTAAGACAAAACACAACTTAACGGACAATATCAAACAATATAAAGGCAAACTTAACCAATATTTTTCTCATAAAAAGGCATCGATTACAATAAGACTTTTTTTTCGACTTCTAAAAAAGACTCATTGAGGATCGTCATGACATTAGGTAGCTCATTATGATCTTCAGTTATATCAGATGGATATGAAAATAATATTTTTGAATGAGGATCTAGATAAGGAAATCTATATGGACCAACTTGAAGGATTCATAGGAAAGGAAAATGAAAGTTGGGTTTGCAAACTTAGGAAATATATTTATGGCCTTAAGCAAACTTCTAGACTAGACAATGATATATAAAGTTTCATAATACCATTATTTCCTTCGGATTTAAAGAAAATATTATTGATCAATGCATATATCTAAAGATTAGTGAGAGCAAGTTTATTATATTGGTCTTATGTATTATTGATATTTTGCTTGCTAGTAATGATCTTGGCTTATTGTATGAAACCAAGATATTTCTCAATAAGAATTTTAAGATTGTTGATATGGATGAGGCAATATATGTTATTGGCATTGAGATATTCAGGAATAGATCTAAATGATTGTTAGGACTATCTTATAAAAGATATATTAATTGAGTCTTAGAGAGATTTAATATACAACTTTGTTTAGCCAATGATACACCTATGACTAGAGGTGAAAAATTTAGTCAAAACCAATGTTTGAAAAATGACTTAGAAAAGAATCAAATAAAAGATATTTCTTATGCAATGCAAAGTTAGAAGTTTATTGTATGCTCAAATATATACAAGACTAGATATTAGTTTTGCAGTTATGCTGGGTAAATACCAGAGCAACCCAAGAATGAAACATTGAAAAACTACAAAGAAAGTAATGAGATGTCTGTTGGAGATAAAAGATTATATAATACTTATATACAAGAGATTAGATTAACTTAAAGTGATGAGATATTCAAATGCTGATTTTATAAATTACCTCGATCGTAGAAAATTCATTTTAGGATTTATATTCATGTTGGTTGAAGGGGAAATTTCTTAAAAAATTATAAAGCAATCGCTTATTGCATCATCAATAATGGAAATTGAATTTGTGACGTACTTTGAGGCCACAAATCAAGTTTTATGGTTGTGAAATTTTATCTCATGACTTTGTATGGTTGACTCAATTGTCAGGTCGCTAAAGATATTTTGTGATAATACCATAATAGTTTTTTTTATAAAAATGGTAAGTACTTTAGTGGTTTCAAATATATTGAGATAAATTACTTGGTGGTTATATAAAGAGTCCAAAAATAATAAGTGTTAATTGAGAACCTAAGCACTACCATGATGATTGTTGATTCATTTACTAAAGTTTTACAGTCTAAAATATTTAAAGAATATATTGTTGGGACTTGTGAGTAAGCTAAAAAAGATATAATAATGAATGTTTAGGAGGATATTATTATTGATATTTTTTTTACTTAACTAAAATTATTTATTTTTGCTATCTTATTTATATTCATATTTATACATATTATAGTTAAATATAATAATAGGATTATCTTGATAAGATAAATTATAGAGATCATTGTGGACTATATTAGGAAAGACTAACAATCTTGTGGTATATAAAAGAAAGTATGACATTGATGATATACAATCACTATAACTCGCATTAATAGTTGAACCTAATATAGTATTATTATATTTATTGAACTTATTAGTTTATTTTTTAAAATTCATGATCAGATATAAAAAATACTTTTCAAAATTTTCAGAATCTAATTAGGTAAAATTATTTTCAAACAAATTTTATTTTATTTATTTTAATTTTGAATCTCTTTTATATCTTACTAATTAATGGATAAATAGGATAATATTAAATTATGTGGCTCTATTTAATTCATAAGATATATTATAGATTGATTAGATTCTGATGAAAGTTATAATTAATAGAAAGGAAGTCTGTATTAAGATAGTATTTCTTAGAAGACGTATTTGATGAGAGGAACTATCATAATTACTTATCCTATATCCTCTACTCTCATCTATATATAAACAAAACCTCTAGGTACTAAATGATGTATGACGGTTATGACACATGATATATGATGGATGTGGATACATGACAGTCATTACGAGATTATGGTTCCTCTAATCCATCAATCTAGTGGTCAGGTAAAAAAAAAACAAAAAAAAGTCTAGTTTTCAAATCCAAAGATAGTAATTTATAGATCGACACCTTGTAAATCTGATAAAGTTCTTACCAAATGATCTCTGATGTCATAAATTCAATCGTTATTTATTTGAGATAAAAATTTCAAACATATAGCATATTACATATTTACATATTTTATGCTGAACCATTATCTTAATCTATCTAAGAAAAGAAAAGCCAGCTTCTCCACGATTTCGTTCCTTTCAAATACACTAATGACCTTTTCTTCCTTTTGCAGATTTCTTATATATATATATATATATATATATATATATATATATATATATATATATATATATATATTGTTTCACATGTTTGATTAATTTACATATTCTGCATATAAATTCTGAACCACTGTCTACTTGAACAACTTCTTTCTTTCTTTGTTTCGAACCTGTGTTCAGTTGTTTTCTGCTACGTTTGGTTTAATTTTTCAATATATTTCTCTTAAAGTTAGATAAATCTAGTTCTTGATTCTAATGTTTTGATGTAAATGTTATCAGAGTGTAGGTTATGGTGGCAGAAGATGATGACATCTCATCTGCTGTTTGATGGGAGACCAATAGAGCTCTCGGATGACATTTCTGCTGTTCTTCAAGAATCCATCATATCATACGAGAATGGGTGCTTTGGTAGGTACTTCGTTCCTTTCTAAATTTATCTGGAATTTGATTAAAGAATATTTAAAACTCGGTTTAAGGAGATCGAGTAAGCTCAAATACTAAATTAAAATTTTATTCAATGTCATCTCAAATCCAAACATGATGAATGACTATCTCAATTCAAACATAATTTGTATCATAAATTACTTCCAAAAGTATTGGAATCCAATTTAAATGGGTTATACATAGGCTTCGATACCGAAATGAAAAAGAGAGAGAGGAAAAAAAAACCTATTTGCCTTACTTACGACTAACCAATTGAGTTATACATATTAAGGATTAGGTTGATAAATATTTTAGGAGTCTTAATATGATTTAAAAATTAAAGTTGAAAAAAAAATCATTTATGATTTAAGATTTATTTATAAAAACCTAATGTGTCTATAGCTGTGGGTAAGATAGCAAGATATGATAAAAAAAACAAAAAAAAACTTTGGTACTCTTCGAGTTTGTGAGAGAAAAGATGAGAATTTTTGTTTTTAAGGTTTATGTCCGAACATTGAATTTGCAATGAAAGATGCCATAGCCATGGGGGCTGTAAATGGATCGGATCTTAGTTCCATCCGATTCAGCATCTGATCCAAATGACCAAATTTGGACCAACTTTGAGATTTGTGAATCCGAATCTCAACATTATGGATTTGGTCGAGTTGGATACCACGGGGCTCTATCTCTAGTCTGCAGGGGTTCGTCGCGCCGCGTTTCGGACCGAATTCTTGGGACCTAGAATCCGAATCCGATTCCTTTGCAATCATTTGTAGTACGGATCTCGGGAAATGGAATCCGAGTCCGATCGATTTGCAATCGGGTTATAGCAGTTAAGATGATGCTTTATAACGGGAAGCGTGTAACGGTTTCGGGGCCTCATTCCGCTCATTGTAAATGGGGTCTTTATATAGCCTCGACAGCGGCCCTTGGCGTAGGAACCCCGCTTAAACCCTATTCCTCGCCGCTTCGCCGTCCCGCCTCTCGGTCGTCGGGTTTGTGGAGGGAAACGGTAGCGGCTGGTCACTCGGTCGTCAATCCTCGTCTCGCTGTTGCTCCTCAGCGCCTTCTTCTTAGCGATTCTGCAGTGGCTCCTCCATTCCTTTCCTTTTGTTGGGATTGTGAACTGTAATCATCTGTGCAGCTGATGTCCCTGGAATTTGACCCGTAGAGAGTCGATCTTTTGCCTTACGGCTCCTTTTTCTTTTCCGTCTTTTCTCTTGCCTTTGCCCTTTGGAGGCTTGAAACCTTACACCAGGAATAGCCAAAGATTGCTATTTTGTTGTTTTACACTCATCTTCTAGTAGACTGGGTACAAGTCGCAATTCATTCTAGAAAGACTGTATCTTTAGGGTTATTTTCTATTGTGCTCTTTCTTGAGAGCACATTTTTGCTCGCCCAGAGGATTTAGGTTGCTTTGCTTCCAAAATGCCGCTTGGGCAGAGACCAGGGGACAAAAGTGAGTCACGGTATTGTGGAGTGGAGACGGAATTCCATGATGATATGCCTCATCTCCTCACTGAAAGCCTTTCTGGTGGTTTTGACTTCATAGTAGCTCCTCTGGTTGGTAACGTTTTCCTGCTCTTTTCTTTGATCCTTATTTATTGTTGACAAGTGAGTTCTCATATTAGGATTGGATGCTCTACTTTAAGCTATATGAGGAGCAGGAATTATTCTTAGATAAAAAAAAAATTCTTAGATTTGATTTTCTGCGTAAATTCAATATTCCTGCTCTTTTCTTGGGTCTAAATAATTCGTGACTTTGTAATGGTAGCTGAAAGCTACCAGTGGACAAGAAAATGATTTAATTATTGTCAATTAGCCAATCCAATAGAAGTCAGGCACACCAGTCTATGAGTATGTGTGAGTGGTTTATAAGCACACCAACAATGTTGAAATTATGGTATTTAACTTCGAGTGGTATGAATTGAGACTCTTCGTCAGATGCCTTTACTGCTGTTTGGATGATTATGTTTTGAGCAGTTTTTTGGTTATCCTTAATGGCCCCCACTCTCTTATTTCGGAAGATTGCCTATTAAAAAACTAATACACTTCAGTGCCGTAATGCACATTGAAGCATCTACACTAGATTATTTTTATTGTCTCTGCTTCTGATCATATGGAATAATAAATCAGACATTCAAGAAAATCCTGAATTTCCACTTCTGAATAGCAAGCATCTTTATGTATTCTTTTTAGTCTTTTGAGTACTGTGTGGATGTAAAGGAGTGGCAACCCAAAAGATATTTTCTGCTTTTGAGCCATAACAAAAGAAAGGAAGTTGCAAAGGTCATTACATATCTGTGTGTCTGTAAACGTAACACTGTATGAAAAGTATCATCTTGTATGGCAGACGTTCTTTCATGATTGTATATTTATTACTAGGAGTTAAATTGTAGTCAGAATACTTCTAACAGAATTATACTGATCAGTGGTTAGCTTATACTAGCTATTAATGTATTATCGTGTAGCATTCTGAACATAAAAGTTATAATCAACCATAAAACTAGCTGGTATATGCTTCAACCTTTTTCTTTGGTGTCTTTCATTTCTTCTATAACCTATTTTATCATCTCTTTGAATGGACTATCAGCAACATATAATCTGGCTGCTTTATAACAGATTTCTTATAAGGTTGGTTGCATTTAAGTACTACAATCTTTATGACATGCTATTTTGAAACTTGTGCTGATAGTGAAGGATTTGATGCATCAAGGTAGTTCGTGATGTGTACATATTTATCATACAAGTTGTATGTTTATCTGCATGTTTAAATCTGTTTGACCCTCTTATCTCTGGATCTCTTGTAGAACTGCCTCTTTCTGATCTAGATTTCTTAGAAATTATACGGAACACATTAAGCAAGGAAGTCTGAGAAAATGCAATTTCTAATGTTGTGTTTGTTAATCTCAAAGGCTTACATTTTTTATAATCCCATCTAGTTAATACTGATCTTTGTCTTTGTCATTGGTCAGATTCATACTTATTTGTTGACTGCTTGGTGCAGATTGATCCTAGTTATAGGCCTAGTTCCATGAGTAATGGAGGAAGTGGTTCTTTGGTTTTACCTGTTGCAGCATCTGACTTAATTCTTAGCCCTTCACAATGGAGCAGTCATGTTGTTGGTAAGCTTTATATGCAATCAGTGTCTGTGCAGTTTACATGGGTATATCTTGATGTTTATGCTGTTCATTTTCAGACTAAGTACCTTCAGGCTTGTAGTTGTCATAGGTTTTCCCTTCTCCTTCTTAAGAGTGGGCTAAGCCAATTCATTTTCATAATAAGTACAATCAAGCTTTTAGTTTTATTCATTATAAGTACACATGTAAAAAAAAAGGTGAATGTCTTTTAGTTGCCATATGTTTTTCTTTTCTCCTCTCTAAAGGGTGGGTTAAGACCAAGGATTTTAATTTCGAATAATATCGCTCGTACTAGGTGGTACATACCGGCCCGCCACCAGATCGATATGCGGACCGCTCGCTACCTGCCGATATCGTCGATTGGGGCTGCTTTTGCCCCGTTACCACCCTAAATCGGTCGGTGGCGGTCGATTTCAACCGTCGTTGCCCGCTACCAGGTGATATTAGACAAGGGAGAGCCGAGGGAGAAGAAAGAAGAGGGAAAATAAGAGGGAGAAGAAAAGGGAGAACCTAGAGATCTGGCGTTGCTCTTCCTCGACGGTCCCGATCTGTCGTCGCCCTCCCTAGCTAGACGCGACAGATGAGATGTCACCTCCTCGTCTGAGGTGACGAGGCCTTGGCGTCGTCGGCGACTTCTGCTCATCTGCGTGGGGAGAAAAAGCCTCAACGACGTCGTGGGGAGAAGAAACAGAGTGTTGTCGAGGCGACGTTTCTTCTCTCCACGTGGATAGATGAAACGAGGCGGCGACGTCACCTCATCACCCTTTTTTGCGCGGGGAGAAGGAAACCTCGGTTTCTTCTCCCCACGCGGGCAGAAAAAGGAGGCGACATTGCCTTTTTTTTAAACTTATATATATATATATATATATATATATATATATATATATATATATATATATATATATATATCGAGTGGTACACCCTGGTGTACTGCTCGATACTCTGTACTATATCATACCGAGCTACGCTCGAACTCTGGTACGGTACGAAATTACGATCCTTGGTTAAGATAATTCATTTTGATAATAAGTACAATTAAGCATTTGGTTGCATTCATTACAAGTACATTTGTAAAAGAATGGTAACTGATTGGAGGGCTGAAACAATTTCTAGGAAGGCAGAACTTTAGAGACATTGATGTATAAGATCATTCATTAGAGAAGGTGAGATGCTATTTAGCATGTTTTGTTACTCTAATGTAACCCAATTATAGGAGAAAAAGATCAAAGAGAAGGTAGAGAGTCTAGAGATCATGACAAAAGAGTGCTTGTAGCTTGGTGCACATGCAGGATGAGGCCTGATGGCCACCTTCTCCAGATGGAAGTGAAAAAAAATTCCATGTTCCCAGTTAAATTAAAAAGAAATATATTTAAATTTTTGCTATTGGAACCTTTTACAATTGTCATATATATTTTTTTGTTTGAAAATACATATATGCAATTTAGGAAATGTATATTTGGTGAAATATGACATCCAAGTAAAGCATTAAGAATGTTGATAGAAAGGCGAGAATGTGAAACTAGGATGTGAGGAGAATAAGAAGCTGGGAAGATCACAGGTGGTCAGGTAGCAGGCTCATTAACAACGATTATGTCAAAAAATTGGGAGGAAATATATAGAATGATATACATGAAAAAATTGAGAATTTTTTGGTATTCGGCATAATTTTTGAAACTTGTGCTGGAATTGTGGTATTTTAAAGGATTGAAGTGGTAAATAAGTAAAAGAACTTCAAAGATAAAGAAATGGTGTCTATGAACTTTTTTCTGGTGTGTTGTAGCTTGGAATTAATTCATGAACTAGGCTATATTCTTATTTAATTTGTGACAATCCTTTCCCATAGTATATGAAAAAGTAGTTTGGAGTTTACTTTATGGGATAATTTTACCCATATCAAGCATTTCTATTTATATATATGCAAATTATTATCTCTCTAAAGTTGTATAATTGGGTTAATGGTCCCAATCTTCTGCCCATAATATAATGCTTTGGATTTAAAAACATCATTTTTGTAACAGCGTGTGATTTTAATTTCCAATTTCAAGAAGCTGTTTATTCTGTTAAATGGTCAAGCTTTCATGTATACACAAATGGAGATTTCACTATTAAGTACGCAAACTTGGTCATTATTATAATGTCACTCCCAAGTTATATAATCACACTCATAACAGTATGTTTTTTGAAAAAATCAGTCTATTACCAACTTGTTTGTCACTTAATTGTCCTGGTTCGGTTCTTATACTGATACATTTCATCGCATGTTGCACAAATCAAGGTTCGCAATTTCGTGTATTTGTGATGTACCAATCAGGGTAAGAACTGATACCATATCATTGTACTGAGTCTTGGTATGCCGATACCTACTGAGTCTTGAAAAGAGACTGAAAAAAAAGCAACTGGTTTTTTTTTTCTCTACATATTCTCACCATTGCTAACCAAGTTGTAAGTGAAAAAAAAAAGAATCAATGTATGGTTTGGTTCAAATTATGTACTTGAAGGACCACTAGATTATCATGATTATCAAATCTATAGATATTTGTGCTTCCAAAACTCAATAAGCTAAAATTAAATGATCATGTGTTACATATTCTGTCACTTGCTAATCTTGTTACAGGTTAATAAATTATGTTATTTTGCTTGCCTGTTAGCCTGCAGGGATGTTGTTTATTGGTTGACAGAAGTGTTTTAACTTTTTGTCTAGGTAAAATTAGCTCATGGATTGACTTAGATTCGGATGATGAAAAAGTTCGATTAGACTCAGAAATTACATTGAAGCAAGAAATTGCATGGGCTTCACATCTATCCTTGCAGGTTTATACTCTTGCAAGTCTTCTGTATTTGTATCTTGTTATGGGTTACTATTGTGATGGTAGAAGAGTTTGTGACAGTCGTTTGCCTTCTCTTTCTTCTTATATATTTTGATCTTGGTGCATGCCTATTTATGCATGACTTTTTGCCTAGCACCCATGCCAGATATCCTTATCTAATCATCCATATCAGTGATGTATCTATTTTCTATTCATATGAGATAGATACTATCTGGCCTTAAGATAGTCAAAGTTGAAGTTTGCTACATGGAATCCTTGATAATGTTTTGAACAGTTAGATGTATCCTTGATGGAGGATAGAATAAGGTAAAACCTAAGGCATGCTATCTCATACTGGGTAGGTCCCAAGCTGGACCGTATGGACCGCCAGTATTGGTGTATTGTGTCGGTATACCGATATGTACCGAAGATGAAGAAGAAAAGAGGATGGAAGAAGAGGAGGCATGGAGGAGGAAGATGAGGAGGCGTGGAGGAAGGAGGAAGAGGAGTAGGCAGCAGAGGAAGGGGAAGAAGCATACCTAGCAAAGAGGTTGGTGGTGTGCAGTGGGCGGCATTAGACGATAGCGGGCTCTACACATATGGAGAAGAGGGCTCACGATTTGTGAAATTGTGAGCCATAATTGAAGGTTCTTTTTAGAGAAAATGGACTGGACTGGACTGCCCAAAATGGGGGTAGTCCATGTACCAGTTCATGTTCAGACCGGTAAATATTGTTTGATACAGACTAGTCCTAGCAAAATTGCAATCCTTGGTAAAACCATTTAAGATGGGATTTTAATTAGGAGATACATAGATGCATTGGATGGATGAAGTGAGTTGATCAGAATCAATGGGTCTAGGAGAGATAGAGGTAGATCTAATAGGACTTTACTAAAAACATAAAAAAAAGGAGTTGATTGCATTTAATTTAACTGCCAGTGTTGCCTTATATAAAGCTGAATGTTGTGAATTGGGACATTGGTCATTAGTTGTTGTTGCTGATACTTGAGATAACTTGTTCTCTCCTCTACATGCCTCCGGCATTAAAATGATAATATACTTCCAAATATGTATTGCAGGCTTGCATTTTACCCCCTCCTAGGAGAGCTTCTTGTGGTAATTATGCAAAATGTGTAAATCAAATCTTGCAAAGTACAAATAACATGCAGGTATCTTCCCACAGCTAAATCTCTTATTTGCATGACAATGCAGTGTTGCACTCTTTTATATTTCTTATAGTCTGTACCAAAATTTGTCTATTTTATATTTCTTATTGTGCTCTTTCTTTTATAAGTTGTGGCTTAGGGTACCATTGGAGAAGTCTGAACCCATGGATGATGGTTCTGCAAATGCAAACTCTGACTTTTTAGTAAGTGCAATTGTGGATACCTTGTCTGGTTACTTGTTGACTACTTCATGGTTGATCAATTTACAGCTATCTTTTTACTCTAAATAATTGTTTTTGTTAAGATGAAACCTATTAATGATGCATAAAGCTTAGTAATTACAGCTAATTGAACCAATCTTTAGTTTTGGTCACTAAAATCACAACATTGTTCTAAGAACTGATTTGCCTATATTGCTTCCAGTGTCATGTCTGATCTTCTCATTGGAAATCTTCCTGTCATAAACTATGGTTATCACCCACTGCTTTCTGCAGGGCGGAAGAATGTTTGATTCATGGGAGTGGTGGAACTCTTTTCGGCTGCTATGTGAGCATCACAGTCAACTATGTGTAGTTCTTGACATTTTGTAAGTGAGAATGATCATGTCTTTTTTGTTCCTTTACCATATTTTTGGTAGCCACTGTAATTTACCTGAAGTACATTTTGGTTCTCAAAGTTGGATTCTAAGTTGGAAAACATGAATCAGGAGTTCTCTGCCATCGAATAACTCCATCGGACGATGGTTTGGAGAGCCAGTTAGAGCAGCTGTCATTTATACCAATGTACATTTTCTCAGATTTGAAGGCTAAATTTGGAATGTACCCCTAAATTGATTGTTTTGTTTGCATTTGAAATTCTCATTAGTTTATATTCTTGTTTTAATAGTCCTTCTTAACCAATGCAAGAGGATACCCTTGTCTTTCAAAACGACATCAGAAGTTAATAACGGAGTTCTTCGATCATTCTGTTCAGGTGAGTTTTTCTAATGATTTATGTTTGTTGTTTATCCATTAATTAACATAAAAGGGATTTTCCTACTTCTTATATCGGAAGTGTTTTTGTAATTATCAACCTGTGTTTTCCATGTTGGCTGTAAATACTCTCCAATCACTGATATTTTTGTGTTACTTTTTTCTAGTATGATATGTAGTAAGTGAGCTTAATAGATGCAAAGTTGGTTTTGCTCATCCTACAAATCCTCCTCACTCAATGTTTTTATTGTAGATAGTAATTTCTGGAAGCTTGCTTCACAACATCTCTGGGGAAAGCATCAAAGCTTTGCCTGCTAATGATGATGATAGTCATCTTGAAGGTCAGAAATTTTGTCATGAATCATTGGAGCTGCATACTGCTTGAAGTTGTCTTTTATTTTTTTATTCATTTGCACGCTTATTTGCACCTAACGTAGAGTGCATTTTGATCAATCTCCCTTAAAAAGCCACCTTCTTTCATTAGTTATACCTACTCGGCATGCATTGAGGCCTTACCTGGATTATATTGCATACTTATACCAACGGATGGATCCTCTTCCTGAGCAAGAACGTTTTGAGGTTGTAATTACTATCAGGATTTTGATGTAGTATTTTATTACTGCTCCTGTCATTATTCAACTTATTTAAGTCCTCTTACAGCTTGGGTATAGGGACTTTCTGCAGTCTCCATTGCAGGTAAATTTTATTAGCCATATTCATCAATCAGTTATTGATTAGCTCCTGTCAATGAAAATCTTAATGGTCATAGCTCTATTTTGGTACAGCCTCTTATGGATAATCTGGAGGCTCAAACTTATGAGACATTTGAAAAAGATATAGTTAAATATAGTCAGGTTTGTTTTCCATATCATTATCTATTTTGTGGATGCAATAAGAGCATCTGAATTTCTGGTACAGCACTTCTTGGATATGACTATATGATCCTGTATGACAATATATTTCACTAACACTTGGTAATACTTGTTACAAATTGCTACCAGTTTATGTATGAGGTTTACTATATATTGCTAATTATCACCATCACTCTATTAAAAATTGATGATAAATGCATGTTCAAGTGAGTGAAATTTCTAGTTAATCTTTATGACATTTTATTGGCAAAAAGAATTACCCAGTGTATCCTGTATGTATAGTTATTTTGCTATATTAGCTCATCTTTTTAGTTTAGCTCAAGTATGGGGCTTATGTTGTGTTATATGTTACAGTACCAAAGAGCAGTTTGCAAAGCTTTGATTGACAGGGTCCCTGATGAGAATGCATCAACAAAAATAACGGTGAGATTTAATTCACATCTGTCTTGAATTTTCCTTTAGATGTGTGGTGTTGGGACATGTTAAATAGATAATTTTATTGTATTATGATGCATTCTCTTTTCTTTATTCTAAAATGACCAACATTTATTTTCATCTACATAAAGGTACTAATGGTTGTGGGAGCTGGAAGAGGACCACTTGTAAGAGCATCTTTGCAGGTAGTTTATTTTGCCTCAACATGACTTTCACATTTGAGAATAATTTGGCTCGGAAAAAATCCTCTTCAAATGGTATCTTAAAGGAAGAAATCTGTCAGATGGCTACAAGACCACCATGTTTGATGAGCATCCTCTTTAAAACATGGGTTCACACATGCACCCACCAATAGTTTTTACATTCTTTTAAGTAGAGAAACCACCGGTGAATATGCAAAACCACCCTAGGAAGCAGGACATATTACCAGAACTGCATTCGACACTGTATATCATGTTGTAAGACTTGTAATAGTTTGAAATAATGACAACTTGCCTATAGTGAATATTTGATGATATGAGATCTTCTTTGGGCTTGCCACTTAAAGGAACTTATATTTTGGTCATTTTCTGTTAAGTAATCCCTTCTCTGGATTCTTGTTGGCCAGTAACTTCTCGTTTGGTTCCTTTAGGCCATCTTGGACAGGTTATATTTAAACTGGTCTTTTAGGTTATTTCTTTGGTGAATATTTTCTGGTCTTGTTTATGCTTCTCATCAACTCCAGACATTTTTACATCTGCATAGTACAAGTATTTGGTCTAATTCTTAACATATAGAAGTGTTATTATCAAATTAAGTGGTGATGAAGCTTCCTAGCTTGGAATTTTCAGAATACACAATTAGATTTGTGATACCTGCAGTTGGGATTTTTTTGTTCAAAGTTCAGATCTGTGTCTTTTTTACTCTGATCTCTCATTGCAGAATTTTTATTGCACACTTTTTCCCTTATTGATTGCAAAGGAAAATGGTGGAAAAGGATTTTTCCAAGGAGAAAGTATTCCATGAAAAATAAATGCAATCTTGAAATGGATATACGAGTTTCCTAGGAAATAAGATTAAAGAATCTTGTAATTTATGAATAAATAAGGGCAGTTTTTATCAAGGATACAATGAAGTATGACTTCTCATTTGGTATGGACATGTTTTAAGAAGACCTATATATGTATAGGAAAGCATGACAATTAGGATTAAGATTAGAGGTAGAACCAGGGTAGAGGTATTCTATTACCTTTATCAGAAATAATAACAAATTTGTTGCCTCGTGGTTTGACCTGTGATATTGCATTATAGCTCGAGTCGAAGCTCAATGAGGGGAAAGGATCGATATAGCCAACAACTATAGATGGCTGGGTCCTTATGGCTCCTTGTTATATCTGTCCCACCATTTCAGTTAAAAAATATTAGGAATTGATCCTTAAGGCATGCATTGTCTACTTCATTCTATAAGTTGTTACTATAATAGTAATAACTAATTACATTTTAGTAAGTTTTATTGTTAAACATGCCAGAAAACTTGCTTTACTCAAAACTGCCCTTTATCTCATCATGGATTTATATAGGCTGGCTAAACTTAATGCTTCAACTTCATTCTGCAACTGTTATGCTGTTTTTCGTTTTGTCTTTCTTACATAGTCTCTAGATGTCTTACGTATCAAAGTGATTATACTGCAGGCAGCAGAAGAAACAGGTCGGAAATTAAAAGTTTATGCTGTAGAGAAAAATCCCAATGCCGTCATTACACTTCATGTGAGTTGGTTTTTAATCTTGGATGGTTATCATGTTTTATTGTCTCTTGATGCTAGTTATTATTGGATTGTCATGGTAATAAAAGGGAACTGAATGGAGGCTGGATGGCATGGCTCATTTTTTCTCTGGACAGTTGTTGGGATAAGCACTATGTTTGGTAATTACTAAAAGAAAGTGCAAGAGAAGAATATGAGTGAAGAGAAAATGACTGATTTTAAAATTTTCTCCTATGACTATTATTTTATTACCTCATGAGAAAATTTGTTTCTACCGTTCTTCTCTCCAATTTGCTCAATCTAAATAGGCTGTAACGATTCTTTCATATTCTCTTGCATCATGAAATAATTTACCCAATGGTTGTAGTTTCTGGTCTCTTATTCCCTAAAAGTTCACCAGAATGTGGATACTATTTAGTGAATATAATTGTATCTCAGTGGAATTTATTAAACTGCTTGAAGTACTACAATATTTGGCTTTCGGTCTAAAGTGGGTTTCATTTAAAGACACTGCTGACAATGTTTACATTGGTACACAATGTACTAGTCAGCAACTCACGATTGACTCTCTTGTTCTGTGACAGAGTTTGGTTAAATTGGAAGGATGGGAAGACATAGTTACTATAATTTCAAGTGATATGCGTTGCTGGAATGCCCCAGAAAAAGCTGATATCTTGGTTAGGAACTACCACTTTTTGGTGCCATGTTTTGAAATACTTGTTGTAGAAGTGTTACAATCATCTTGTGCTAGGTGAGTGAGCTGCTGGGATCATTTGGTGATAATGAACTCTCACCTGAATGTCTTGATGGAGCACAGACGTTTTTAAAGGCAGATGGGATTTCTATTCCGTCATCGTGAGTTCTTTCTTATTGAACCCAGTGGATCTTGGTTTTAATTATGTTGGTATTGCATTTATCATAGAAGAAATTATTAGATTGTTGGTGACGTCTCCAGATATACAAGCTTTATTCAACCTGTGGCAGCAACAAAGTTATATAACGATGTATGTCATTAGAAAACTCAAACCATCCTCCTTTTAATGTCGTTTAATGCTGACACATTTATTTGTGCAGGTGAAGTCACATAAGGATCTTGCACATTTCGAAACTGCATACGTTGTAAAACTGCACCGTGTAGCAAGGCTTGCTCCGTCTCAGCCTGTGAGAATCTGCCTCATTTTTGTGTTTGTTTTTTTTTTATTTTGGATTAGCAGATGCATTATTCCATAAATCAACTAGCTAATCTTTTTATTGCCTGTCTTTTGGTAGCTGTGGATTTTAAATTGTGGTGCTTAGCTTGGTCTTCGGGGTTATGTTCATTCCTCTTGGTCCTTTTTAACCTTATTTGTTATTTCTTCTTGATCAGGTGTTCACATTTACACATCCAGAATACTCTAAGAAAAGCAATGAAAGATATAAAAAGTTATGTTTTGAGATACCTTCGGACAGCGGATCGGCTGTGGTGCATGGTATGCTGTTGACTGGTTTCTGACATCTTTACTCATGAAGTTTTGACATTTAGAGGGGTCATATCCAAGTCTGCTTTCATTTCTGTCATGGTTGGTTTTGGATAGGTTTTGCTGGCTATTTTGATGCAACACTTTATAAAGATGTACATCTTGGCATTGAACCATCCACTGCAACACCAAACATGTTTAGCTGGTACTACCTCATTGTAATCTCATCAACCCCTTGCGCTTTATAGAACTGCTAATATTACCCTCCCACCACGTGTATCAATCAGGTTCCCAATCTTCTTTCCTCTGCGGACACCTCTCTTTGTACCTACAGGATCTCCTTTAGAAGTCCACTTCTGGCGATGCTCAAGTGCTTCGAAGGTTCCCATGCTTCAGTTGTTTAGTTTGGTCATCGCTGAATATTCTTTTCTTTTTTGATATTACCACCTCATTTTCATCACCCTCCATGATGCAGGTCTGGTACGAGTGGTGTGTTACTTCTCCCACTACTTCACCAGTTCATAACAGCAATGGCCGCTCATATTGGGTTGGGCTATGAATCCTTGCAATGCACCACCTCGATGTCTGCATGTGATGAAGGAGCTTCTTGGTGAAGCAATTAAAAATCATATTAGCAAGTGCCATGAGATGGACAGTGATGAGTAGGATGAATATGTTATATGAAACAAGTTTATTTGTCTTGTCATTTTCCATCTCTTCCTTGCCTTCCTCAAAAATTATCTTTTTTGTAGGTCTTATTGGTTTTCAAAGTCGAGGTTTTTGCTTCCTAGTTGGATTCCTTAAATGGTGGCCTGTGCATTTCCATTCATATGTTTTAGTACAACCAAGGATGGAGATAATACATCTACAGTTGATTTACTGCTTTAAGAGTAAATATAGGCACAGATTGATACACAACTGTTCTAGTGGTAATGTTTTTAAACCTGTTTTGTGCGGTGTTAGCAGCCTTCTTTATTATTTATACATGGTTGATGCTGATTGTATAAGACATTTTTGACTGCTATATGATTGTTATTTATTTATAAACGTTCACAACAATTGACTTCACAGTTCAATCAGAGTCGTCTTGCAAAAACCTGCGACCAGACTAATTAAAGCCCACCCTTGTGTTATCCTTGATGAGACCGAGTGTCATCAGTATTCATTTTGTAATTTTTCAGTATTATTCATTACAAATCATCAAACGAGGGTTCCATTTTTTTCATATACTTGTGGCTCATAATAATTATGTCTCCAAAGATGGAATGGTAGTACTAATCTTGTGTATAATTGATGATATTTTCTGGTCTGACAAATGAATGATATTGGATCATGTGATCGATCATATGGACCAGGAATTTGTTTCGTTTTTTTCCTTTTTTGTTTCGTTTTGGATGATATCGGATGGTATGGATTGGATGATTCCCAACGCAGCAAGTATTATTAGTGCTCTTCGTTCTCTTTTCTCTCTGCAGGTTTCTTGTTAATGCCATAAACGACACGGATTGATTTCAGCTTGATAGTTGAAACGAATAACGTGCCTGCTGCATTTGAGACGATTTACATTGGCTTTGCACTACCATGGTTGAAGTTGAGGATCCTCGAGATTTGTCATGGCCTCACCTCAGTGGCAAAGGTAGATAGCACAAGAATCATTCATTATATATATGTCAAATGGACGTGCCATCATGGAACAATTGAGCAACAAAGTAAGCGCTGTGTAGATTAAAATGGGCCTCATATCAAGCTCAACAGATATGGAGGCCCAGCTAGATTGTTACGACTCAATGGGTCTCGATTGTAGGTAGGACCGATTAGTTTTTTAGGTTAAGATGGGCACCACATCAAGCAACTTATTCTTTTTTCTAAATTATAATTTTTTTGGTTTGGGCAAATGTAAGCTATAAAGATGGAATATTTGATCTCGGAACTTGGCTAGCTTTGAATATTGATTGAAAGCATTCAATCGTGACATCCATTATTTCATAATTCTTATAATTTATATTGATTTTTAAATTTAATTGAACTAGGATATTTTATCCTCACTATTGGTTTGATGCTCTCCATATTCGCTTTTACCTAAGGGTGTCTTTTTTATTTACTTGGAAGAAAATGTTCGCATACTTTTACATTCAAAATTAAATTATTTTTTTTTAATTTTGATAATTAATCAACATAAAATTTATAAAAAAATAAAAAACATATTATACTAATCATCTTAAAATCATGTCTTAGTGATTCTCTAAAAAGTTGGGTTGGTTTACACTCACTCACTCACAAAACCTATTCAAAAAATCTTCAATTTTGATAATTAATTATCATAAAATTTTATAAAAATAAAGAATATTACTGATCATCTTAGAATCATGACTAGGTAGATTGGTAAAAGTTTTAGTTGGTCGAAGCCGATCAAGTTACACTCCAAAATGAACTAAATTATACTCGGTACATATTTAATTTTTTTTTAGTTTTGATAATTAATCAACATAAAATAAAAAAAATAAAAAAAACAGTACTAATCATCTTAGAACCATGTCATAATAGTTTCATGAAAATTTAGATAGGTATAATAGAAGCTGATAATGTAATCAAATCAAATATTTAAGTTAGGAATTGATTTTATTTCCTTACTTGTTATTATAATTTAAGAAAATCTTAATCTACTTCCTTGTTTGTTGATATGAATTAAGGAAATAACTATTAAGTATTCCAAATATGATGATATCATATTTGTTAGTATATTAAATAGAAATAATTTATATTAAATAAATACGAAAATTAAAATAAATTTCCCTTAATAGAGGCTCACCTTCTCCTATTTAAAGGGGAGGGATCTCTCTCCTTCGTTCCTCACCTAGTCGAGCCTGGCAGTGGGAGGAACGAGGAGTTACACCTTGTTGACAAGAGAACGAGGAGTTACACCCTGTTGACAAGAGGTAGATTTCCCTACCTTTCTTAAAAGTTTTAGCTTTTATTTTGATTCTTTAAATGTTGAAAGTTTTATAGTTTGAAAAATGTGTATCAATTCTTTAAATGTCAAATTTTTTGTATTAAAATAATCAGTTAAAGTTTTCATAATATTCTTTGACCCATGATTAAGGTTTTTATTGTAGAATTAAATATGTTAAAAAGGTATATGTTTTATATGATATATTTTTTGTATTATAGTTTATCTTTAATCTTATCTGGATTAAAATCTTGTTAGACTAGAATATGTTATCAAAAATCCCTTTTTTTTGATATTCTTTGATCTGAAATTTAAAATATATTATTCTGAATGATTTAAAATATGACTAGAATATGTTGAAATTTTATGTGTTGAAAACATGATTTTTATTTGAATTTAGAAAGCTATTTCCTTGTATTAAAACTTATCTCCTAGTCCCTCTTTTAATGTCTTATGATTTCTAGTCAAATTGAGAATGTTATTTCTTTGTATTAAAGCTTTTCTCCTCATCTATCTTTTAATGCATTATTATGCTTTTATTTATATTGTTAATGGGTATATGCTATGACTAGTCCATGAGCCAGGGCTGGGCCAGTTTTATGTAATGCATGCTCAATCATGTATAATGCACATGACCAGTAGATGGACTGGCTCAATCTAGCCCAATATTATTGTTGAACTTGAGCCCAAATATTGATTGAACTAAACTAGACTTGATTAGTCTAGATCAATTCAGAGTGATTCCGAATTGATTGACTTATTCAAGTTAGTTTAACCTAAATTGAACTTAATCTAGTCTAAATTATACTAGTTTAGGGTGGTTCCAGACCAGTTAAATAAGGATTAGAGATCAGTTCAGTTAGGCTCTAATAAATCGAGTTCAATTGAATCGATTAAACTAGAGTTCAAGTCAATTGAGGGCTAATTTATATTATTTGATATTGATGATATTTGAAAGAGATATTTTAAATATGTTATTTCATCCCGAAATGGACATGACCAATGTGAGATTATATTATTTTCCTGCCGAGAGTAGGTAGGGCGATTCCCTTCGGGGATTAGCGGGCCGTCAGACGTGGCGGTTGGACGGTTCCTCCATCCGCTGTTGGGAGGAACGTGTCCCCACTTTGGCGAGTGTGGGACACCACTCCATCCGCTGTTAGGAGTGTGATATGAGTTTGCCTCCATCCGCTATTGGGATAACACAAACTCATCCCGTAGGATAAAGCCTCTCCATCCGCTGTTGGGGGAGTGCTCCTTCGGGTACTTGATATACGCCAATGGGATGATTGATTGAATTTTGATCATGTATTCATCTTGATTTGACTTTTGGGGTTCCTACTCAGCGTTGCTGAATTTTCTTTGTTTTTGATTTTCAGAGCAGCCTCCCTCTAGTACTAAATCGGATTCCAGTGGAGAGCGGACCTTCCTCTACCGCTAGGTAGAGCCACTTGGATGACTCTTGAAGTTAACATCACTATGTTTACTTTTCTATTTGTAATTTGATGAATAAATGAATTGTAATAAATGGTTATAGATGATGAATAAAGTGATGTTTATCTATCTGGCCTGTGTGGAAAAAAAAAAATAATCAAGATGTGACATCTTTTATGGTATTAGAGCATGGTCTAGGGCCTGTAGGTGTATTAGGTCCCTTGATTGACTCTAACCGATGATTGTCTTTAACATATTATAGGAGTAATGGAGCCAATTCCAGAGATTAGTGGTCCTATCACTCGGGGTGCTCATGGTCGCAATGCTATTGGTCTACGCACTCGGAGAGGTGTTCAAACAAATAATAACTTGGAAGCTCCACGCATCGTAGAGCAAACCCAGTCCTCTCGTACACCTGTCACTAATTATGGGCCAGCTTCTCCGACTTCGCAGAATGCCCCTCATGCCCCAACACCCATCAATGCTCAAGATGACGTACACGGAGTCCTCAATGCTATTAGAGGATACTTTGAGCGTCAGGAGGAACGAGATGAAATTCCACGGGGTAGGAATAATACTTTAGATCACTTTAAGAGATTGGGACCACCAATTTTTTAGGGCAAGCCAGACCCAATCTTTGCTGAACGTTGGATTCGTCAAGTGGAAAAGACATTTGAAGCTATCGAATGTAGGGAAAATCAAAAAAGTGCCTTTCGCTTCTTTCATTTTGGAAGGGAAGGCAGACACTTGGTGGACCTAAAAAAGGAGGATGTTAGAGGCGGGAGGTAATGTGGTAACTTGGGAGCAGTTTAAAGATGCATTTTATGAGCAGTTCTTTCCTGATTCAGTTCGCTTTGAGAAACCACAAGAGTTCCTTAGCATCCACCAAGGAAATAGAACTGTAATGGAATATGATCATCATTTCACTGAGTTGGCTCAGTTCTCTCCACATATTGCTTTTAATGAAAGTCAAAGAGCTCGTCATTTTGAGAGGGGACTTCGATCATCAATTAGAAAGTCTGTTGCAGTACTGATTTTACCAACATATGCTGAAGTGTTAAATCGAGCTTTGGTGGTAGAGAAATTGGATAATGAATTACAACAAGCAAAGGATCGAAAGCGACCTTTTAGTGCTACACCATTTACGTATGGGGGATCACATTTTGGACCTTCAAAGAAAGGAAAAGGCAAATAGTTTGGGCATCAACAAGCAGGAGCTCCTAGCAATCAAGTTGTTATAAGATGTTATTTCTGTGGGAAGACAGATCATGTTTCCACCTCATGCCCTATGGGACAACGCGTATGTTTTTATTGTCAACAACCGGGGCACATGTTGAAGGATTGCCAACGGAAGCAACATCAACGCCGAGCTCCACCCCAAACAACTGGACAACAACAACTACGACCCAGAGAGGATGGACAGGCAAGAGTTTACGCACTGACTCATCAAGATGTTGAAGCCTTGGGATCTATTATTAAAGGTATCATCACACTATGTGGTATGCCAGCATCTGTGCTTATTGATTCTGGTTCTACACATTCTTTTATATCACCCTATTTTGCTATGAAATTGCATAAGAATCGTGAGACAATGAATAATGCATTAATGGTAGTAACACTAGTTGGAAACTCTTTGATAGTTGATCAGATATATAGAAACTGTGTTATTACTATTGAAAGTCATGATTTGCTAGTAGATCTTATTCTACTAGAATTTCAAGATTTCGACGTTATCTTGGGTATGGACTGGCTTTCAGCATACCATGCAAGTGTCGATTGTTTTCGAAAGACTGTTACTTTCTCACCTCTAGATCAACCACCTTTCAAGTTCATTGGGATTCAAGAAAAGTTTCCTTCTATTATTTCAGTCTTAAGTGCTACCCAACTATTACTGAAGGGATGTCAGGGATACTTGGCCTTCATTTCTTGAGAAGAATCTAAGAAGCCAGTATTAAAGGACATCCCCATTGTGCGAGATTTTTCAGATGTTTTTCCTAAAGATCTACTTGCACTGCCACCAAATAGACATATTGAATTTACAATTGATCTTCTACCTGGTACTGCACCTATTTCTAAACCTTCATATAGAATGGCACCAATTGAGTTGGAGGAGTTAAAGAAACAGATCCAAGAGCTTTTGGACAAGGGTTTTATTCGACCGAGTGTATCACCTTGTGGTGCCCCTATCCTATTTATGAAGAAGAAAGATGGATCTATGCGACTATGTATTGATTATAGACAACTCAACTAAGTGACCATAAAGAATAAATATCCTCTTCCCCGAATAGATGACCTGTTTGATCAACTTCAAGGTACTCAGGTATACTCAAGATTGATTTTAAGATCCGGGTATCATCAACTGAAGATAAGGGAAGAAGACATATAGAAAACTGCCTTTAGAACAAGATATGGTCATTATGAATTCTTAGTAATGCCTTTTGGACTCACAAATGCACCAGCTGCCTTCATGGACCTCATGAATAGGGTATTCCACCCTTATCTTAATAAATTTGTAATTGTGTTCATTGATGATATCCTGATCTACTCCAAAAGCATAGCAGAGCATGAACACCATCTTAAGATAGTTATGGAAGTCTTAAGGCAAGAGAAACTATATGCCAAGTTAAGCAAGTGCAACTTCTGGCTCAATGAAATTATGTTTCTCGGTCATGTAATTTCGAGCGCTGGTATATCTGTTGACCCTCACAAGATTGAAGCTGTGATAAAATGGAAGCAACCTTCTAATGTTTCAGAGATTAGAAGCTTCTTGGGTTTGGCTGGATACTATAGAAGATTCGTAGAAGGCTTTTCAAAAATAGCAGCACCATTGACCAAGTTGACACAAAAGAACATAAAATTCATGTGGGATGATAAATGTCAACAAAGTTTTCAAGAATTGAAGAAGAAATTAACCAGTGCTCCTATCTTGGTGATTCCTTCAAGGGGAGAAGGTTTTGTAGTGTATAGTGATGCCTCACTACAAGGGCTTGGTTGCGTTCTAATGCAAAACGAGAGGGTAGTTGCTTATGCATCGAGGCAATTAAAGCCTCATGAAAAGAACTATCCTACTCATGACTTAGAGCTAGCAGCTATCATTTTTGCACTGAAAATTTGGAGGCATTATCTCTATGGACAGACTTTCGAAATCTTCACAGATCATAAGAGTCTCAAATATATTTTCACACAGAAAGATTTAAATATGAGACAAAGAAGGTGGTTGGACTTTCTAAAGGATTATGATTTTAATATCAACTACCATCCTGGGAAAGCTAATGTAGTTGCTGATGCCTTAAGCAGAAATACCTATAGTCTTGTAGCCTATATGAATATTCAAAGGAATTATATGATGATGGAGTTAGCAGACTTAAAACTTAAACTTTTATCGGAGACAAATAAAGGTTTTCTTGTGTGTTTGATGGCATAATCATTTTTGGTGGAAAAAGTTAAAGAAGGTCAAAAGGAAGATACATATCTTCAAATGATAGTTAAGGAAATAGCTCAAGGATCTAGACCTAAATTCCTCCAAGCCGAAGATGGTTCTATTACATTCCATAATCGACTTTGTGTTTCCGAAAGCCATCCAGTAAAGATGCAATTATTAGAGGAAGCACATAGATCAAAATTTAATATCCATCCCGGGACTACTAAGATGTATTGAGATTTATGCCAAAACTATTGGTGGCATGGTATGAAGAGAGATATAGCAGAGTTTGTCTCTAAATGTCTGATATGTCAACAGGTGAAGATAGAACATCGAGTACCTGCGGGAAAGTTGCAAAGGTTTTCGATTCTTGAATGGAAGTGGGAGCAAGTCACTATGGATTTTGTGACAGGATTACCCAAGACTGTGAAAGGATACGACGGAATTTGGGTAATAGTAGATAAACTTACTAAATCTGCTCACTTCCTTCCTATTAACAAGAAGTATTCATTGGATAAACTAGCAAGCTTATATATTAAGGAAATTATTCGATATCATGGGGTGCCAGTTAGCATTATCTCAGATAGAGATTCAAGATTCACCTCCAAATTTTGGGGAAGTCTACAAAAATCTTTGGGCACGCAGTTAAAGTTTAGTACAGCCTTTCACCCCCAAACTGATGGTCAATCAGAAAGGACAATACAAACTCTTGAAGATCTCTTAAGAGCATGTGCTTTGGACTTTGGTGGGAGTTGGGATATGCACTTACATCTAATTGAGTTTTCTTATAATAATAGTTACCACTCTAGCATACAGATGGCTCCATTTGAAGCTCTTTATGGAAAAAAGTGCAGATCACCTGTATATTGGGATGAGGTAGGAGAACGGAAGCTTTTGGGGCCTCAATTAATTCAAAAAGATGCTGATAATATTCGAATTATATGACAAAGATTATTAACAGCTCAAAGTCATCAGAAAAGTTATGCAGATCGAAGGCGAAGAGATCTAGAGTTCGAAGTTGGTGAGCAAGTCTTCTTAAAGGTGTCGCCAACCAAGGGAGTTATGAGGTTTGGTCAAAGGGGAAAGTTAGCCCCAAGATTTATTGGCCCATTTGAGATCTTACAAAAGATTGGGCCTGTAGCATACAGATTGGCATTGCCCCCGGCTTTGGCTAGCATCCATGATGTATTCCACGTGTCAATGCTTCGAAGATATATCAGGGATCCATCACATATCATATCTTACCAACCTCTACAACTACGAGATGATGCCACTTTTAGAGAACAACCAACCTAGATCTTGGAAAGGAAAGAACATGTTCTAAGGAACAAAATTATACCTTTGGTAAAGATTTGTTGGCAACACCATTCAGACCAAGAGATAACGTGGGAAAGAGAAGAAGATATGCGAGAGCAGTATCCTCATCTATTCTAGTAAGGTAAGCTAAATTTGGGGACCAAATTTCCTATAGGAGGGGAGAAATGTAATCAAATCAAATATTTAAGTTAGGAATTGATTTTATTTCCTTACTTGTTATTATAATTTAAGAAAATCTTAATCTACTTCCTTGTTTGTTGATATGAATTAAGGAAATAACTATTAAGTATTCCAAATATGATGATATCATATTTGTTAGTATATTAAATGGAAATAATTTATATTAAACAAATACAAAAATTAAAATAAATTTCCCTTAATAGAGGCTCACCTTCTCCTATTTAAAGGGGAGGGATCTCTCTCCTTCATTCCTCACCTAGTCGAGCCTAGCAGCGGGAGGAACGAGGAGTTACACCTTGTTGACAGGAGAACGAGGGGTGTAAGGAGTTACACCCTGTTGACAAGAGGTAGGTTTCCCTACCTTTCTTAAAAGTTTTAGCTTTTATTTTGATTCTTTAAATGTTGAAAGTTTTATAGTTTGAAAAATGTGTATCAATTCTTTAAATGTCAAATTTTTTGTATTAAAGTAATCAGTTAAAGTTTTCATAATATTCTTTGACCCATAATTAAGGTTTTTATTGTAGAATTAAATATGTTAAAAAGGTATATGTTTTATATGATATATTTTCTGTATTACAGTTTATCTTTAATCTTATCTGGATTAAAATCTTGTTAGACTAGAATATGTTATCAAAAATCCCTTTTTTTTGATATTCTTTGATATAAAATTTAAAATATATTATTCTGAATGATTTAAAATATGACTAGAATATGTTGAAATTTTATGTGTTGAAAACATGATTTTTATTTGAATTTAGAAAGCTATTTCCTTGTATTAAAACTTATCTCCTAGTCCCTCTTTTAATGTCTTATGATTTCTAGTCAAATTAAGAATGTTATTTCTTTGTATTAAAGCTTTTCTCCTCATCTATCTTTTAATGCATTATTATGTTTTTATTTATGTTGTTAATGGGTATATGCTATGACTAGTCCATGGGCCAGGGCTGGGCCAGTTTTATGTAATGCATGCTCAATCATGTATAATGCACATGACCAGTAGATGGACTGGCTCAATCTAGCCCAATATTATTGTTGAACTTGAGCCCAAATATTGATTGAAATAAACTAGACTTGATTAGTCTAGATTAATTCAGGGTGATTTCGAATTGATTGATAGAGTTCTCCACCTTTTCCTACATGAAAGGGCACCGAAATCTTGATATATTCTTGAGTCTTTGAAGTGTTAAAGAGTTATAAAAGTGCTAGAGTTCTCCACCTTTTTTCTAAGTGTTGAAATCATTCAAGAGAGGAGTGAAACTTGTAAGGGTTGTCTCCAGCCCGACAAAAGGAGAAAAGCTGTAAAAGGGTGGTTGGCCTTCGCCTATTGAAGGAAGGTCTCTAGTGGACACCGGTGACTTCGTCGGAGGAGGAAGCCGATAGTGGATGTAGGTCACGTTGATCGAACCACTCTAAAATCTTGGTTTACATTTACTTTGAGCAACTTTCCTTTATAACAAACTGCCTCTCCTCCTTACTGTGCCTTAACTACATCTACATAAGCTTTGACATTAACATTTTTCGAGATCGACTTTAATCGTATGAAGACCTTACAAAACCGACACTTTTCATTTGTACACTTTACTTTGCTGCAATTCACCTTAGTCTTTTCTTGCTCTTTCACGAAAGGTTTTAAGTTCAAAGTTCTTCAAAAAAGGATCGAGTTGAAACCATTCTTGTTGAATTGACTTTAATCGAAATAAATTTATTGAAATCGTAAAAGTTTTCCACTACACTAATTCACCCCTCTTAGTGCATTCTTGATCCTAATAATTGGTATCAAAGCTCGGGTCACTCTTAGTTGGATTAAAACCCAAGAGAGATGATATTTGCCGGAAACCAAGAGGGTCACTCAATTACACGTCCGCCCATGTTCAATGGGACGGATTACACCTATTGGAAGACTAGAATGAGAATCTTCCTAATTTCTATGGATTTTGAGCTTTGGAATATTATAGAAAATGAATTTCAAAAGTCTTCTATTCCAATGATAGATTGGAATGAATTGGAGAAGAAGACTTTTGCTTTAAATGCAAAGGCTATGAATGCCTAATTTTGTGCTTTAGATAAAAACGAGTTCAATCGAGTTTCGATATATGAAACGACTTTTGATATTTGGCACACACTCGAAGTGACTCACGAAGGCACTAGTAGAGTGAAAGAGTAAAAAATCAACCTTTTAGTACATTCTTATGAATTATTTCGAATGAAACTGAGTGAGAGCATTGGAAACATGTACACCTATTTTACGGATATCGTCAATGGTCTAAAAGGACTTGGTAAAAGTTTTTTAGATTTTGAGCTCGTTAATAAAATTTTAAGATCCCTTCCAAAGAGTTGGGACCCTAAATTCAGACCATTCAAGAGGCCAAAGATTTAAATAACTTTTCTCTTGAAGAATTAATTGGGTCACTAATGACCTATGAAATGATATGCAAAGCTCATGAAGAGCTTGAGGACACCCTTCCAAAGAATAGGAAGGATATGACACTAAGAACACAAGAAGACTACTTGAGAGAAAACTCAAGTGATGAGGACTTTGATGATGACTTGACACTTTTAACAAGGAAATTCAAAAAATTCATTAAAAGAAACAAATTTAAAAATGATGCTAAAAATAAATTTGAACCCAAGAAAGATTAAGTAATTTGCTATGAATGCAAGAAACCAAGACACTACAAGAGTGAATGTCCTTAAGCCAAGAAGAGGACACCAAAGAAGAAGGCACTCAAAGCAACATGGGACGACTCAAGCGCATCCGAAGAAGAGGAGCCCAATACCGAGCAAGTTGCTCACTATGCACTAATGGCCATTGGAGAGGAGGTATCAAGTTCAATTGATGCAAATTTATCATTTGATGAATTATTAAATGCTTTTCATGATTTATTTGATGAATGCAAAACAATTAGTAAAAGATATAAATTGTTAAAAAAGGAGCATGATTCTCTTGATAGTAATTTTGATAAATTAAAAATTAAGCATAATGATAGTTTAGCTCTATGTACGAAATGTCATGATTTAGAAATACTTCAAAAAGAAAACTTGCTACTCAAGGATACCTTGAAGAAATTTGAGGTAGGTAGCAAGTCCTTGAACATGATCCTTGCCAACAAGAGTCACGTTCATAGGAAAGACGGAATAGGATTTGTGAGTATCTCTCACTATAATCCAACCACCTTCGTTGAAGGCCCTATCTTACATATTTCGTCCCAAAACAAATGTAACTTTTGTTGCAAATGTGGACATAAAGCTTATCATTGTCTATTTAAAAAGGTTAGTCTACATAAATTGATATGGGTTCCTAAATGAATCGTAAAAAATTTTATGCAACATGATAAGTAATTTAGATCGATTTTTGAGGCACCCAAGGTCAAATGGGTACCTAAAAATCATCCTCTTTTGTAGAAACATAAACCATCACAAGTTAGGAGCAAGAGATGGTACCTTGATAGTGGATGCTCAAGACATATGACCGGAGATCTATCTCAATTCTCTAAGATTACTAGCATAGATGAAGGATATGTCACCTTCGGAGACAATAAAAATGGTAAAATCATTGGTAAAGGAACCATAGGTAACAAATCTAACTTCTTTATTGAAGATGTTTTGTTAGTTGATGGTTTAAAACATAACCTCTTGAGCATTAGTCAATTATGTGATAAAGGATATATTGTTAAATTTGAATCTAATGCTTACATTATTGAAAAACCACACAAAAACACATCTATGATTGCATTAAAATAAAATAACGTATACACCATTGATATTAATGATCTTTGCAATGAAATGTGTTTTTTGGTTTTGAATGATGATGCTTGGCTTTGACATAGGAGATTAGGTCATGCTAGCATGAAACTAATCACCCAAATTTCATCTAAAGAACTTGTAAGAGGAATTCATCACATCAAGTTCGTCAAAGATAATGTGTGTGATGCTTATCAATTAGGAAAACAAATAAAAAGTAGCTTCAAACTTAAGAATCAAATAAGCACCTTTAGACCTTTGTAATTGATCCATATGGACTTGTTCGGACCAATTTCTATATCAAGCCTAGGAGGTAGCAAATACGCTTTTGTCATTGTAGATGATTATAGTAGATACACATGGACTTATTTTTTGACATATAAAAGTGAATGCTTTAGATATTTCACCAAGTTTTGTAAACTTGTTTAAAATGAAAAGTGTTTTATGATTTCGTCAATTCGAAGTGATCACGGTGGTGAATTTCAAAACCGTGATTTCCAAGAATTTTGTGAATCTAATGGATACAACCATAACTTCTCTATTCTAAGAAATCCTTAACAAAATGGAGTAGTAAAAAGAAAGAATAGAAATTTACAAGAAATGACAAGAACTATGTTGAATGAATATAGTCTACCTAAATATTTTTGGGCCAAAGCCATAAACATGACATGCTATGTCATGAATAGAGTTCTAGTAAGACCTTTACTCACCAAAACTCCTTATGAGTTATAGAACAATAAAAAATCTAATATTTTATATTTTAAAGTTTTTGGGTGTAAGTGTTTTATCTTGAATGAAAAAGATGCCTTAGGAAAATTTGATGCTAAATCCGATGAAGGAATTTTTCTTGACTATTCTTCGATTTTTAAAGCATTTCGTATCTTTAATAAAAGAACCTTAATTATAGAAGAATCCATTCATATTATTTTTAATGAGGTTTCTGAAATTAAGAAAAATGATTTTGATGATGATGTTAATTTTGATACTTTGAATTTAAATGAAACCCCTTCTCCAACTAGCAACTTAGACGCATCTACTTCCGAAACATCCTTACCCAAGTATATAGATGCTCATCCTAAGGAGCTAATCATAGGAGACACATCTAAAGGGGTTCAAACACGTTCTTCTTAAAATTTTTTGTGCTAATATCGCTTTTCTCTCCCAAATTGAACCTAAATATATTGATGAAGCCATGAAAGATGATTAATGGATTATCACAATGCAAGATGAGTTAAATCAATTTGAGAGAAATAAGGTGTGAAAGCTTGTTCCTAGGCCAAATGACCATTTAGTTATTGGTACTAAATAGGTCTTTAGAAACAAGCAAGATGAATCTGGTATCATGGTTAGAAACAAGGCTAGACTAGTGGCCAAAGGTTCAACCAAGAAGAAGGTATCGATTATGAAGAAACCTTCGCTTCTATGGCTCGATTAGAAGCCATAAGGATGCTCCTTGCTTATGCTAGTAGTAATAATTTTAAGTTATTTCAAATGGATGTTAAAAGTGCTTTTCTTAATGGCTTTATTTCCGAAGAAGTTTATGTTGAACAACCTCCCGGATTTGAGAATAATAGTTTCCCTAATCATGTGTTTAAATTGACTAAAGCTCTCTATGGTTTAAAACAAGCCCCAAGGGCTTGGTATGAGAGACTTAGTTCATTTCTTATTAAAAATAATTTCTTTAAAGGCAAGGTCGATACTACATTGTTTATCAAAAATTTTGAAAATAATTTTTTTATTATTCAAATTTATGTTGATGATATTATTTTTGGTTCAATGAATGAATCTCTTTGTGAATCATTTGCTAAAAGTATGAGTCTTGAATTTGAAATGAGTTTGATGGGGAAATTAACTTTTTTTTTGGGCTTACAAATCAAACAATTAAGTAATGGTACATTTCTTAGTCAAACAAAATACGCCTTAGATTTGCTAAAAAGGTTCAATATGGATAGCTCAAAAGCTATCAACACTCCCATAAGCACCTCCGCTAAGTTAGAAATTGATGAAAGTGGAGAAAGCTTTGATCAAAAAACTTATAGGGGTATGATAGAAAGTCTACTATACCTCACCGTAACAAGACCAGATATTATGTTTAGTGTAGGTCTTTATGCTAGGTTTCATTTAATCCTAAGATATCTCATCTTAAAGCAATTAAAAGAATATTTAGATATCTTAAAGGTACCACTAATCTAGGATTATGGTATCCAAAATTCGAGAATTTTAAACTAATTGCATATGCTGATGCGGATTTTGCTGGATGTAGATTAGATAGAAAAAGCACATCCGGAACATATCAGTTTTTAGGACATGCACTTGTTTCTTGGTCATCTAAGAAACAAAACTCGGTTGTACTATCTAGAACCGAAGCTGAGTATATTGCAACTAGTGCATGCTATGCACAAGTTGTGCGGATGAAAAACACTTTAGAGGATTATAAGATTCATCTTAAAAATATCCCCATAAAATGTGATAATACAAGTGCAATATGTTTAACAAAGAATCCCAATCAACACTCTAGAACAAAATATATTGACATTAGGCATCACTTTATACGAGATCATATCACTAATCATTATGTAATCCTAGAGTTTATTGATACAAAATATCAATTGGTCGATATTTTTATAAAACCTTTAAGTGAAGAACAATTTGATTTTATTAGAAGAGAATTAGGAATGTTAGTTTGTCCGAATGTATGAATCTGTTAAATTTTATTTTCGAACTTTCTTGATTCTTTGATCACTCATTTAAATTCTGTGCTTATAATTTTATGATGAGAATTTTACTTGATTGTGTGCTTCAATAACATGTTCACATTGGAAAGTTTGTAAAAAGTTTCTATGATTATGCAATATCATATTTATCTTCATGATTATGATTGAAAAGCTATGACAAAACATGTCCGAATGCATGATTTTGTTGTATTTCTCTTCCGAACTTAATATATTTCTTGAATGGAGATTTTATGAGCCTATGCCATATCAAATTTATTTCATATCCATGCTCCATCACTTAAAGATTTTTGATATATGGAATTAATTGACAAATGCATCTCTCAGGGATTTATCTCTTGTAAATTTTTAAATTGAGAAATGGATTTGATATAATGATTCTTTCATATGAATTCCTTCTTGATAAAGGAATTTTTTTTTGAGATAAACACTTGCGAGGATTTAATTTCACATGTATATCTTGATCATTGTGAAAAATGAAGTATGATTTAATGAAACTTTCTTATCATTTTTAACTTCATTTAAAGTTGGTTCTCAATGGCTTTTACCTTCCTTCTTTCCTTCTTTATGCAAAGTTTTGATGATAAGTAAAAGGAAAGAAGTTAATGAATGATATCATGTCATGAATACTTGAAAAATAATTAGTATGAATTTCTTTACAAGTTGAAAAATGACATGAATTTTTACCACAATTACATATATTGTTGAATCGTTTTCCTTTTTTGATGACAAAGGGGGAGAAATATATAGTAAATTGATGAGAAATGTATGTAATTTTACACTTGAAATGTTTGCATTATGAGATGATATCTAGAGCTTAATTTGAAATATTACAAATTGATATCTTGTTATAGAATGAATTACTATGATTGTTATCCTTTATATTTGAAATATAAGACTTGAAAATGGATGTTATGCCTTGACATCATTTTCAGAAAGTTACATCATGATAGGAATCAAGATGGGTGTATTGATAATTTTAAATGAACTTAACTTATCAATATGTCTCTTAAATTCAAAGGCTTTGAATTCAAGAATGAATTTTCTCAAGTATGACATATAGATAGGGAGAGTTAAGGTTAACTCCGTCATCAATTGATTGTCATCATAAAAAAGGGGGAGATTGTTGAATCTCGGATTTTGATGATGAAGTCAATTATCATTTGTTTATCTAACCTATATATTGAGAAAAGTATGCATGATTAACTACGATGGCAGTAAGACATGCAGCAAGTGTTATGCCGAAGTCAAGATCAAGATCACATTGAGAGTTCGAAAGTTCGTCGGAAGTCCGGACGTTCATCGAAAGTTCTGCTGGAACCAGTCGAGAAGTCTAGGAGCTTGCCATAAAAGCTCGTCAGAACTCGCCAAGAAGATTGTCGCAAAGTCCGGGAGCTTGCCGGGAGTCCGCCGGAGCATCGCCGAGAGTTCGTCGGATGTTTGCTGGAAGTACATCGGAAGCTTGCAGGAAGAAGCGAATGACGCACCGGAACACGAATTACAGTAATGATGTCTTAATTGCCGTAGTTAGAGTATAAATTAAGTTAGGATTGGGAGGTAATCCCACTAACTTAATTAGGGGCCAATTGGGCCCTTAATAGACCCAAATTGGGTCGAATGGAATAGCCCATTTGGCCCTTGAATTCTTGGCTGGCGGTGGCACTACATGGGAGACTCGGTCTCCCAGAAATTCTGGGCGGTGGTACGGCCCCTGTCAGGGGTAGTACCGTCGATAGTTATTACTGCTAGCGGTGGTACCGCCCTTGTCAGGCGATGGTATTGCCTGAGCTCGGTCTTCGAGCATTGTCAGGCGATAGTACCGCCCAGACTAAGCAGTAGTACCGCCCAGTAATGATGGTGGTATCGCTAGGACCTTGAAAATCCAGGAATGAACACTTTTAGGCTTCATTTTTGAACTCACTAGGGTTTTTAAAAACCCCACCCTTTCCTGCATGAAAGGGCACCGAAATCTTGATATATTCTTGAGTCTTTGAAGTGTTAAAGAGTTGTAAAAGTGTTAGAGTTCTCCTCCTTCTTTCTAAGTGTTGAGATCATTCAAGAGATGAGTGAAACTTGTAAGGGTTGTCTCCTAAGCCTGACAAAAGGAGAAAAACTGTAAAAGGGTGGTTGGCCTTCGCCTATTGAAGGAAGGCCTCTAGTGGACGCCGGTGACCTCGTCGGAGGAGGAAGCCGATAGTGGATGTAGGTTACATTGACCGAACCACTCTAAAATCTTGGTTTGCATTTACTTTGAGCAACTTTCCTTTATAGCAAACTGCCTCTCCTCCTTACTGTGCCTTAACTACGTCTATATACGCTTTGACGTTAATATTTTCTGAGATCGGCTTTAATCATACGAAGACCTTCCAAAACCGATGCTTTTCATTTGTGCACTTTACTTTGCTGTAATTCACCTTAGTCTTGTTCTTTCACAAAAGGTTTCAAGTTCAAAGTTGTTCAAAAAAGGATTGAGTTGAAGCCATTCTCGTTGAATCAACTTTAATCGAAATAAGTTTATTGAAATCGTATAAGTTTTCTGCTGTATTAATTCATCCTCCTCTTAGTGCGCTCTTGATCCTAATAATACTTGATCACATTCTTCAATTGAGTTTGACTCATTCGCTTTTTTTATTATTTAAAGAAAAAAAAGGAGTTCCCACGTATAATTTGGGCACTTAAATAAGCTTGATAGCCAATAGATTGTTTAAGCCTTTAATTTCTATAATTTTGATGAAATTTCTTTACACCATTTTACAGCGCAGATAGATAAATATTTGGTTTATAGGAAAAGATGAATTTTTCACTTTAGTGGTTCAGTTATATTCAGTTAATGATCAATTAGTTTATCTGATCGTATCATAGCATAATGGTCTTAGAGCAATCTATGATAAACAAAGTGGAGGGCTCAAATAAAAAGCCCAATTAAGCCATACCTGAAAATAGAAAAGTCCAAGTAAGTGTACCATGTCAAGCTCATACCATATTTTTTTTATACGTAAAATATTGATATGATAGTGGTATGCTAGATCCACTTATCAAAGATTGTGGGTTTAGGATTATCCTTTATGAAAAAAAGAAAAAATCTAATTAAGTCTCATACCAAACAAATAGAATAGAGCTACATACATCATATATGAGAAGAAAATTATTATACTAAATTCTAGATGTTAAGCAAATTATATTTTGGGTTATATGTCGGGTTTGGAATTAATTTATATCTCGAGTTTAGTTCCATATAATAAGATGTAAAAGGATGATTAAATTGCCTTAAAGGGTTAAAGGGCTAGCTAGATATATCTATAAACATTTTAGATTTTTTAGGCTATGGATTGATTAGGATTTTTGTCACTAATATTTCTTACTAATTCTTAAAAACAATTCCAAGTACATTAAGCTTGGAATTTTTATTTTTAAAGCTTAAAAAGTATAACCTAAGATATATTTTCAAACATATCATAAATTTGTTGGATCAATGTACCTTAAACTTTCCCATGATTCAAGATAAATGGATAGATATCCCAGTAGATTTTGCATAAGAATTTAATGAGCCCAACTATTTTATTTTTTTGGTATGAGTTTTCATTATCACGACTTTCATTTAATAAAAAGAAAATAAGATAGAAGAATTAAATGATATATTAAGTTAGTTATTATTAATTTTTTATTAATATCATTACATGAAAAAAAACTTAAAACAATTAAAATAAACATGCTATGTGAAATTCAACTCGTAAGATTTAAATCAATCAAATATTTATTAATGTGTGATATGATTAATATTTTGAGTCAATCGAGAGATTCGACGCACATATTTTTTATTCCAGAAATATATTCTTTCAATGAACATCTCACGATTCAAAATTTTATACTCCTACTATCTAACTTAAACATTAGATTTATCACGTTTTAAACATAGGATTTATCACGTCGTGTACATGCTCTCAGATTCTACTTAAGGAAAGCCATCCTACTCCTTTACTCCCAAAGATTCGATTCTTAATATCATCATGATGTCGGGGATTACGTAGACCAGCTGACTCCCTCGAGTCAAGTCTACTTCCATGGTGGCAATGATGGACCGATCATCCATCCATCTGTTGTCTACACAAAAACCGTTAGGAAGTGAACCAAAAGGCTCCAACCCTTAGGAAGTGACATCGACATCGATAGTTGTCCAATTTTAACACTAACAACACACGATCCAAATAAAGATGTGATATATATGTAGCTTTGTTATTACTTTTAATTTTTATAATACTATTGGTCAAATCGAATAGGAAAAACCTCTTAGTTTCAAAATTGATAAAAACACCAATAGCTACTCTTTTGTATTTTTCTCATCTCTCTGCCTTTTCAAACTCATTACATTGAATTAACCTAAAATTTAAGGCGGTCCAAAACAAATAATAGCTAATAGATTAAATAATATTAGTATATATTTATTTATATTTATAAAACTAAAATTAAAAATTGATCTTAAAATTATGCATATAAATATTCTAAAAACAATAAAATTATGAAAAAATAATTATAATTTTGCTTAAATTGATAATTTTTTTGAAATTTTAAGAGTTGAATTAATTGAATTGCAAAAAAAAAAAAAAAATTCATTGATTAGGCCTTCATTAGATATTTTTAATATTTCATAAAAATTAAATATTTTTGCATAATAATAGACCTGAGTTATTTGTATAGGATCCAAAGACAATATAACATCATTCAAAAACATTGTACTGAAATCTCATCTTAAAAAAAAAAAATTAAAATCTTAAGAAAAACTTGAAAATAACTTACAAAAGCTAGGTTATTGTTTATAATTTTAAGCTATTAAAATAATTATATTTTATTTATTTTATCTTATGAATTTAACACAACTTTGGGACAAAGATCACTTGAATATTATTATAGAAGGTCTTGTCAGATTTTTTTAAGGACACAAAATGGTTTTTGAGGACTTAAGTCTCACTGGATGATATTGTTTTTGCTGAATCTCATATTTTGATGATGAAATCAATTGATAATTATGTTTATGTTTAACTGCTTGAGTGATGCAGGTCTACTCGATCAGGATTAGATAGTTAACGCAAGAGGAATTGACGTTGCGCCGGAGGAGATCACATCAAGATATTGGACGACAGAAGGCTTCGGACGTCGGGCATCGGGCCAAGGAGAGCGAAATTACGCCAAGGATATCAGGGTTGCAGAGGTCAACCGTCGATTGGGCAACAAGCTGCAAGAGAGGATGATGCACCGAAGAATCGGACGAAGCGCCAACCAATGACGTGCCGGGCAACAGAATGTCAATTCGCGTTGTAATAATTGTCTAGTTCGGAGTAGAGTTTTAGCTTATGTGTGCAGGATTAACTACGATAACGACGAAGACATAAAGCAAAACAAAATGTCGGAGTCAAGCATGAAGGATTCATTGCGAGTTCAAGAGTTCGACGGAAGTCCGAAGGTTCGTCGGGAATGCTGCCGGAACTAGCCGAGAATGAGTAGGGAGCTTGCCGAAGGGTTTTTCGGAAGCTCACTGGAAGGTTCGTTGGAAGTTCGTGGAGCTCGCCGAGAAAGATTGGAGCTTGCCGAAGAAGCTCGTTTGAACTTGTCAAGATCAAATCGTGAAGTCTAGGAGCTTGCCGGGAGTCCGCAGAATGGTTTCCGAGAGTTTATCGGAAAACCGTCGGAAGTTCGCCGGAAGCTCGCCGGAAAAAGTCTTGACTTACGGACTTTGTAATAGCTTAGAAAATGTCTTTAAATTCGTAGTTAGCACATTAATTAGGGTTAGAATTAGGTGTTAATCTTATAACCCAAGTAGGGGCCAATTGGGCCCGAGTTCGGACTGGTTTGGGCCAAGTTTGGAGCCCAACCAGTGAGCTGAATTGGCCTAGGCGGTGGCACCACCTAGGCTGGGCGGTGGCACCGCCTAGCACCCGAGAGCTGGGTGGTGACACCTCCTGGGCTGGGTGGTTGCACCGCCCAGCACCCGAGCGCTGGGCGGTGGCTCTGCTTGGCTGGGCGGTGGCACCGCCAGCATCGGGAACATAAGAGAATTCAAATTTTTGGAGCCCAAATTTGAATCCTCTTGAGGCCTATAAATACCCCTCAAGTCTCAGCTGAGAATACAACTTTTTGAGCAGCAAGTGATTGAGAGAAAAGTCTTAGAAGAGTCTTTGCCTTTCTTGTTTTCAATTTGCTAGTGTTCACCTCCTTCTTTCTTGCTGAAAATCTGTAAGAGAGTGAACCGCTTGTAAAAGTTGTAAGAGGGGTATTTACCCTTCCCTTTCAAGAGATTTTCTAGTGGAAGGTGGGAGCCTCATCGAAGAGGGGCCTCGCAAGTGGATGTAGGTCATTTGACCGAACCACTGTAAAATCGGCGTAATCTCTGGTTTGCATTTACTTATTGTCATTTATATTACTGCAAACCATTTGTACTTTAATGCTATACTGCTTTGTCTCCGTCTTACTTATCTCTTCAAGTTAAAATGCAATCGAAACAGTTTTAAACGAAAATGTTGCTTTTATCGTATGAAGTTTTCGAAAAGTGTTTAAATTGTGAAAAGTTTATCGCACTTCACTGCTGCACTAATTCACCCCCCCCTCTTAGTGCCGCTCCGATCCTAACAATTGGTATTAGAGCCACGTTTTTCTACCTTGGTTTAACACCCAAATAGAAATGGCTCTTTACGGCTTTTAAGAGGTCACTCTCTCATTTGTCCTCCCTTTTTCAATGAGACGGACTACACTTATTGGAAAACTCGAATGAGAGTTTTTCTTATTTTCTTTGGATTTGAATTTATGGCACATAGTCGAAAATAGATTTGAAATGTCTTATCTTCCAATGAACCATTGGAATGATTTGGAGAAGAAGATGTTTTCTTTAAACGCAAAGGCTATGAATGGCTTATTTTGCGCTTTGGACAAAAATGAGTTCAATCGGGTTTCTTTGTGCGAAACGGCTTTCGACATATGGCACACTCTTGAAATCACACACGAAGGCACTTCTAGAGTCAAAGATTCGAAAATCAACATTTTAATGTATGATTTTGAGCTTTTTCGAATGAAGCCGAGCGAAACCATTGTTGACATGTACACCCATTTTACGGATGTCGTCAATGGTTTACAAGCTCTTGGCAAATGTTTCTTGAATTTTGAACTTGTTAGTAAAGTTTTACGATCACTTTCTAAAGCTTGGGAATCAAAAGTAATGGCAATACAAGAAACAAAAGATTTGAATATTTTTCCACTTGAAGAACTTATCGGCTCATTGATGACATATGAAATGGTGCGCAATGTACATGATGAACACAATCAACACTTGAACCACCTTCCAAAGAATAGGAAGGATTTGGAACTCCGGACAAATGAATACCACTTGAGCAAAGACTCAAGTGATGAGGACAATGATGAACTTGAATTTCGGACACTAAATCTTAATAAGTTCATTAAACAAAAATCTAAAATAAACAATGAACTTGAACGGAGGAAGAGGCCAAAGAAGAGGAAGGCAACCAAGGATCAATCAAAAACTTCCAAAGGTGAAATGGCGAATTGGGCTTTGATGGGCTTCGACTACAAGGTAAGTAACTCAACTCTCTTGAATTATTTTGAAATTACTTGATGTTTTCTATGATGCATTTTCTCTTTTCTTTTGAATAATTATTTTTCTTGAAAATTGTATGTTTTATGTTAATAGAATAAAATGTTAGATTTAAATAATCATATATATGTGCTTGAGAAGCAAGAATGTGTATTTTGATGATTTCCATATTAACCTTCAATGATGATGCATGGTTTTTATATGGAAGGCTTGATGATTTTTTTTAAACCTTGTCTTTGGTTTTCAAACATGATGTATGTTTTTGACATAAGAACAAAACTTGAGCATGCTAATATAAAGTCAATCACATAAATTAAAACTAAAGAAGTCTTAGTTATCTATAAGAATCATTCAAAATTATGTTCAATGAAACCATTGCATAATGATGTAATGAAAATATTAAACATTTTGAAACCATGTTTTAGTGTCATGCATAATGATCATGCTTAATAAATTTCAAAATTATGCATATGAATCTTGTGATTTATGGATTATTGATTTTTACCATAATGAAAGTGCCTTATTAATCTTTGTTGTAATAAATCTTACACTTTCGGTTTTAAACATTATACATGTTTTTATTTGGTATAAGTGAAATAAAATCATATGAATTGAAACAACTAAAAAGAGGAAAATATTTTTTCCTTGAAAAATTATTTTTCTCTATCCTATTGATCTTGATGTTTATTATGATAAATCTATGTATACCATTTTGAATCTCTTGAAAGTAATGTTGATATTTTGATGATTTTGATGATTTAAATTTGAAATGAGTTTTATCAAAATCATGATATTGATTTCTTGGAATAACATGAGATTACCTTTGATGATCATTTTGATTCATGGAATTTTGAATTCATGACTTGGTCTTACATTTGTTTATGAGATGGTTGAAATCTTTGTACATTTGAATTCTTCCCTTCTCCTTTCAATTTATGTATGTTATATGTTAAAGATTTAAAACTATGTTTTGGTATCATGCATATCTAAGAAATATTGATGTGACAAATTGAATAAGTTGAAAATGAATGATGATTTTTCTCTTGAATATAACTTGTGATATTTTTTACATAAATCATCATTTTGATTTCTTGACATTCGATACATGAGATTTTATTATAAATCAAAATTTCTCATTAATCGATCTTCTATTATTTTACTTGCTATTCTCTTGAGAGGAGATTTTCTAAATGAATCATGATTTTTCCTTGTGAGTTCTTGGAGTTATTACTTGATTTTTCTTTTAAAACAAGATCTCTTCTTTGTACTCCTATGATTTTTCTTGATATTTTATTTAAAGAAGATATTTACTATATGAATCATGTCTTTTGGTATTCAAATGATTTTATCCTTCATGACATGATTTCTTTGTATTTATGGCTTGCATGACTTGAAATGTTTTGGTATAATGCATGCAATGATGAAATATTCATAAGTTAAAATGATGTATGCAATACTTATGATAATAATGTACATGATGTATTTATTGCATATGATGTGTATCATGAATGCGTTAAATGATGAATGTTTGGTATCATGATCAACATGTTGATAAATGCTTAAAAACTTTAATGTTTGAGTATCATGTATGATATGCTTATTAATGATGATTGATTTATTTTTCGGTATCGTGCATGAAAAATAAGGTTATTGAAATTGTGTATGTTTTAATTTGAATATATAATGATGCACAAATAAGAATGATACTTACCTTTGTCATAATATGAAAATTGATATGAGGGTCTTCCCTTCTTTTTGACAATGACAAAGGGGGAGCAAGAATTTCTAGCGTGGACATCATGAAAAGAGGCAAACTAACTAGCTTGCACAATTCAAGATGAAAGCAAAAATTACACTTCTCAAAAGAGAAGATGCAAATGTAACATTTGCCAAATTGTTTGCTTGCCTCATGTAAAACATTATCTCTTGCTAGTTTGGCATTTTTGCTAGCTTGTATGTTGCAAAACTTGATCACTTTTTCAAACATTTTGCTAGCTTACACTTTGCAAAGAAAGCAAAAATGGCACTTCTATAAGAAAGAGCTTATTATTTTGAACATCACAAGCTTGCCTATCTTAAGAAACAAAAATTACAAAAGTGCTATCTTGCCTATCTCAAGAAGCAAAACTTGCAAATTGCACATTGCAATAGGAAGCAAGAATTATGAGCTTACACAAGAAAGCTATCTTGCATTTGCTTTCGAAATTTTTGCTAGCTTGTATATTGTGAAACTTACATATTGTAAAAATTGCTAGCTTGTAGTCTAAAGAGAAGCAAAAAGTTGCTATCTCAAAAGAAGCAAATGTGCTATCTTTCCTATCTTAAGAGGCAAAAATGCTAACTTGCACATCTGGCAAAACTTGACAAATTTGCATATTTCAAGAAGCAAGAGTTGCTTTCTTGAACATCTCAATATTGCTAGCTTGCATGATGTAGAACTTACTATCTTGAACATTACCAAAAGTGCTATCTTGTATGCTGTAAAACTTGCATATCTAAAACTTGATAGCTTGAATATCCTAAGCATGATGCATTACTTGCTAAATTTTCTAGCTTCAAAACTGCATGATGATAAAACTTAATATTATGTTTTTCATGCAATGAGTTGAACTTATATTACAAACACAAAGAATAGTTGTACTTCTCCTTTTTGTTGATGACAAAGGGGGAGAAGTATGTTGATGACATGATATGCATAAGTCTATGCATGAGTTCATAATGACGTGTTGCAAGTATTCATGATGAATATTGCAATGACTTGAATTCAGTTTGAATTCAAGGTTCTATCAATATGGCATATTGATAGGGGGAGTTTGTTTAAACTCCGGGAGTCAAGTTTAACTCCGTCATCAATTGGTTGTCATCATCAAAAAGGGGGAGATTGTTGAATCTCGTATTTTGATGATGAAACCAATTGATAATTATGTTTATGTTTAACTGCATTTTGAGTGATGCAGGTCTACTCGATCAGGATTAGACAGTTAACGCAGGAGGAATTGACGTTGCGCCGGAGGAGATCACATCAAGATATTGGATGGTAGAAGGCTTCGGACGTCGGGCATCGGGCCAAGGAGAGCAAAATTATGCCAAGGATATCGGGGTTGCGGAGGTCAACCGCCGATTGGGCAACAAGCGGCAAGAGAGGACGATGTACCGAAGAATCGGACGAAGCGCCAACCAATGACGTGCCGGGCAACAGAATGTCAATTCGCGTTGTAATAATTGTCTAGATCGGAGTAGAGTTTTAGCTTATGTGTGCAGGATTAACTATGATAACGACGAAGACATAAAGCAAAACAAAGTGTCGGAGTCAAGCACGAAGGATTCATTGCGAGTTCAAGAGTTCGACAGAAGTCCGAAGGTTCGTCGGGAATGCTATCGGAACTAGCCGAGAATGAGTAGGGAGCTTGCCGAAGGGTTTTTCGGAAGCTCGCCGGAAGGTTCGTTGGAAGTTCGCGGAGCTCGCCGAGAAAGATCGGAGCTTGCCGAAGAAGTTCGTTGGAACTCGTCAAGATCAAATCGTGAAGTCTAGGAGCTTGCCGGGAGTCCGCAGAATGGTTTCCGAGAGTTTATCGAAAAACCGTCGGAAGTTCGCTGGAAGCTCGCCGAAAAAAGTCTTGACTTACGGACTTTGTAATAGCGTAGAAAATGTCTTTAAATTCATAGTTAGCACGTTAATTAGGGTTAGGATTAGGTGTTAATCTTATAACCCAAGTAGGGGCCAATTGGGCTTAAGTTCGGACTGGTTTGGGCCAAGTTTGGAGCCCAACTAGTGAGCTGAATTGGCCTAGGCGGTGGCACCGCCTAGGCTAGGCGATGACACCTCCTGGGCTGGGTGGTTGCACCGCCCAGCACCCGAGCGCTGGGCGGTGGCTCCGCTTGGCTGGGCGGTGGCACCGCCAGCATCGGGAACATAAGAGAATTCAAATTTTTGGAGCCCAAATTTGAATCCTCTTGAGGCCTATAAATACCCCTCAAGTCTCAGCTGAGAATACAACTTTTGGAGCAGCAAGTGATTGAGAGAAAAGTCTTAGAAGAGTCTTTGCCTTTCTTGTTTTCAATTTGCTAGTGTTCACCTCCTTCTTTCTTGCTGAAAATCTGTAAGAGAGTGAGCCGCTTGTAAAAGTTGTAAGAGGGGTATTTATCCTTCCCTTTCAAGAGATTTGCTAGTGGAAGGTGGGAGCCTCATCGAAGAGGGTCCTCGCAAGTGGATGTAGGTCATTTGACCGAACCACTGTAAAATCGGCGTAATCTCTGGTTTGCATTTACTTATTGTCATTTATATTACTGCAAACCATTTGCACTTTAATGCTATACTGCTTTGTCTCCGTCTTACTTATCTCTTCAAGTTAAAACGCAATCGAAACGGTTTTAAACGAAAACGTTGCTTTTATCGTACGAAGTTTCCGAAAAGTGTTTAAATCATGAAAAGTTTATCGCACTTCACCGCTGCACTAATTCACCCCCCCTCTTAGTGCCACTTCGATCCTAACAGTTTTTGGATCTTATACAAAAACCAGTGTAACCCCAATAAAAAAATAATATAACTCATATTTTAATTTTTCCAAAAATTCTCAAAATTTTACATTCAAATAACTTATAAATGCCTAAATGAATTTTTTTTATTTATAAGCTAATCAAAAGAGGTAAATTTTTTTAAAAAAATATTTTAGCTCTTTGAAAGTGTGAAATTATGAATTTTTTGTTTACACAATCTAAGGTGAATTTATCATAACTTTGGGATAAAAACTGCTTGATTAATATTATAGAAGGTTTAATGAGGTTCTAAAATTTTTTAAAAAATAAAGACTTAAGTTACATTATTCTTGAATAAGGTTTTTCTTGGGAGATCCTATGCAAAAAGAATGTAACTCATATTCCACCATTTTCAAAAAATTAAATTTTTAGAAAATCTTGAAAATAATTTACAAAGACATAAATATTTTTTTATTTTTAAGTCGTTAAAATATATATTCAATTTATTTCATCCCATTAAATGTGTATAATTATGACATTTTATTTTACTTAATTTAAGAAAAATTTATCACAACTTTGAACAGAAACCCCAAATTTTTCAAAATGGTTTTCGTCATGGTGCGAAGATTGGTGTGCAAAAACTCGTGAAGATTGGTGCGATGATACTCCTCAAATCATTGCCCAAATCTCCACAACTACTATCTAAGGAGGAGAAGGGGAGAGGAGAATAGGAGGTGATAACCAAGAAGCCTCTGACCTGTGGGCTTTTGGTTCTCTCCTATTTATAGAGGCTCCCTATCAACTTAACCCTAATGGATCTTGCCCTATTGGGTACTTGATTTTCATCCAACTACCCAAGCCTCATAGATTAGTAGATCTCTATCTAATAATCTCTCATTGGCTCTTATTGGATCTCATCCGTAGGATCTAATAATTTAGAGGCTTATTGGATATCTAATAAGATAGGGGTTCCGATGGATATCTCATATCTGAACCTCTACTCGTCGCAACACCTACCATATGTGTGTGACCCTCTAGGCCCAATATCAGGTTAGTTATGAGTCATACCTATCAGAACTCCTTCTGGCTCAATGAATTATTATCTTTATAATAATTTACTCGACTCATCGACGTAGACGTATTATGCCACTATGCCACAGCCTCCAAACGATGTAAGAGAATCCAATCTTTTGAACATATATATATCCTTAATTATCATATACCTATAGTTCCTCATCCATCTAATATCCCAGAGACCGTATACCGGGCATAGTGCTGTCAAACCCATACAATTTCTACTCGAGTTTTGCTTTAATCGAAATCTTCCGAAGAACTCTTTCTCTCTTAATCTGAATTATTAAATCTTGGATTTTGATGATGAAACTAATTGATAATATTATAATCTAATCTATATTTTGAGTGATGCAGGACTAGCTTTGATCAGGAGAGGTAAATTAATTAAAGCAGGAAGAATAAGAAGTTGAGCCGGAATTGAACATGTCAAAAGATTGGACATCAGACTAGAGGAATGGTTGATGTGTCAGTTGAAGGCTTCATGCCATGAGTTTGGGCATTGGGCCGAAGAATTGGACATTGCGCCAAGGAGATTGGAAGTTACGAGAATTAACATGCTAATTGGGCAATATGCCGAAGGAGAGGACGATACGATGAAGGATCGGACGAAGCGCCAGAAGAACTAATGACATGCCGGACAATATATGATTTGTGCTTTGTAATAATTTATCTAGATTGAATTAGTTTAGGTCATAATTGAGTTGGTTTCGGGTGTAATCATTCCAACTCAATTAAGAGCCCATTGGCCCTGAGTTGGGACTATTTTGGGCTAAGTGGAAGGCCCATTCGATCACCCAAGATTAGGTGGAACCACCTATAAGCTAGAAAAGTCAAGAGCACACTTTTTCATGCTGTCAAGCGGTGGTACCGTTAGATTGGGCAGTGGTACTACTAGTGTCAGACTAGCAGGTGGTGGTATTGCCTAGTGCAGGCGGTGGTACCACCCATACCTCAAAAACTCGGGGATTTAAATTTTGGCTCCAAGTTTTGAAGCCATTTGGAGTCTATAAATACCCCACAAATTCCTGCTTGGAATACACACAAAAAGGGAGCAAAAACTCTATGATTTTAAGGTTATAAAACTCTTTTAAGTATAGAGTCTCTCCTCCAAGAGCTTAGTGATAGTCCTAAGGGAGGTGTATGAGGGAACACTTGTAAAAGAGGGGTGTAAAGGTTCTCTCCTAAACCTGTGAAAAGGAGAAAGAGTATAAAGATAGTTGATCTTCACCTATTAGAAAGAAGATCAATAGTGGAAGTCGGTGGCCTCGAGTGAAGAGGAATCGGGAGTGGATGTAGGTCACGACAAACCGAACCACTATAAATCGATTTGCATTTCTATTTTACTATTTACCTTTATTGCAAACTGCTTTATTTCCTTATTACTTTAGCTGCATACTCTTATGAATGTTTTCAAATATAACACTCTTTGATATGGTTTTATTATATGAAGATTTCCTACTCGATATATTTTTTACGTATGCATTAATTCACCCTTCCCCACCCAACCCCCCCCCCCCCCCCCTCCCCTCTTAGTGTCGACTTGGTTCGAATAGTATGTGTCAGAGCTATGTTTTTCTTATTTAGTTTAACACCCAAGAGAAATAACTTTTATTGGATTTGAAGAGGATCACTCTATCATTCGTCATCCTATGTTCAATATGACGGACTACACATATTGAAAAACTCGAATGAGATTTCTCTTGCTTTTATTGAACCTCGATTTATGGAATATTATTAAAAATAATTTTTAAAAATCTTTAAATCCAATAAATGAATGGACTGATTTGGAAAAGAAAACTTTTTATTTAAATGCGAAGCTATGAATGCTTTATTTTGTGCCTTAGACAAAAATGAATATAATCGTATTTCTATTTGCGACGTATGACATTTGACACACTCTTGAAATCACACATGCCATGCGTAACATGTCACACATGCCATCACTCACATGATTGGCTTACAAGACACATATAACTAGCAATCTCCTACTTGACCTAAAGCCAATCACCTATGTGTCTAATCCCTATCAGACCCCCGTGACACTCAAAGACAATATGAGACAATGGCTTTGTTAATGGATCTACGATGTTATCTTCGAATAAAACTCTTTTCACTGCTATATCTCCTCGGGATACGATCTCTCTAATAAGTTGAAACCTTCTTAGAACACTTTTGATGAGACCCAGGTTTCCTCATTTGAGCAATCGTCCCGTAGTTGTCATAATATAAGGGAATTAGCTCCTCGTTGCCCAGCATGACTCCCATATCTGTGATGAACTTCTTTATCCAGACTCTCTACTTTGCTACCTCTACTACAATAATGTACTCTGCCTTTATGGTCTAGTTAGTAGTAGTATCTTGCTTGGAACTCTTCCAACATACTGCTCCTTTATTCAGGGTGAACACATATCTTGAATTAGACTTGTTATCATCGACATCAGACTGAAAACTCGAGTCTGTGTAGCCTTCAAACCTGAGATTACTACCTCCGTATATCAATAAAAGATCTTTAGTCCTTCTCAAGTACTTAATGATACACTTTACTACTTTCTAGTGCTCCAAGCCTAGATCCGCTTGATACTTGCTCGTGACACTCAGAGCATGTGCTATATCAGGCCTGGTACATAGCATGGCACACATGATAGACCCTATTGCTGAGGCATAGGGTATCCTATCCATGTTTGCCCTTTCTTCAGGAGTCTTTGGGGACATACTTTGAAAGCGATATCCTATGTCTCATCGGTATGAGACATCTCTTGAAATTTTTCATGCCAAACCTTTTGACAATGGTGTCTATGTACCTAGACTGAGACAAGCCAAGCATCCTCTTGGATCTATCTCTATAGATCTAAATCCCCAAGATATAAGATGCTTCCCCTAAGTCCTTTATGGAGAAGTGTTTGTTAAATTTCAGATTTTAATGATGAAACCAATTGATAAGTGTTTATGAATTGATCTGCGTTTTGAGTGACGTAGGATGCTTCGATCAGGATAAGACAATTAAAGCATGAAGAATCATGTTGGGCTGATGGAACATGTTAGAAGATTGGATGTCTAGCCGGAGGATCGGATGACGTATCAACAGAAGGCATTGGGCCATGGATTCAGGCATCAGGCTAAGAAGAGCAGAAATTGTGCCAAGGATATTGGAGTTGCGGAGGTCAACTGGACGATTGGGTAATAGGCCATAAGAGAGGATGATGCGTCGAAGAATCGGACGAAGCGTCGATTGACCAATGACATGCAGGACAATATAATTCATGTTTAGTAATAATTATCTAGATCGAAGTATACTTTTACATGTGCAGGATTAACTATGATAGCAAGGCATAGAGCAAAATGAAGTCCTGGAGTCAAGAACACGATTTCGTTGTGAGTTCGAGAGTTCGTCAGTAGTCCAGACATTCATCGGAAGTTCTGCCAGAATTGACTAAGAAGTCCTAGAGCTTGCCAAAGAAGCTCGTCGAAATTCTCTAAGAAGATAATCGTGAAGTCTAGGAGCTTGTTGGGAGTCCACTGGAATATTACCGAGAGATCGTTGGAAGTTCGTCGGAAGATCGTCGGAAGCTCACTAGAAGAAACCTAGACTTATGGACTTTGTCTAGCTTAGTAAATGTCTTAAAATTCATAGTTAGCACCTAATTAAGATTAGAATTGGGCCAACCCTATTAGGGGATAGTTGGGCCCAAGTTTGGGTTATGTTGGGCTAAGAGAAAGGCCCAAACAATGACCAAACAGGTAAAATCGTCGTGGCACAGTCCCCGAGACTATGTCAAGTGGTGGTACCGCCAGTTTGGGCGGTCGTACCACCTAGACACAGTCTTCTAGGTGATGGTACCACCAGACTAGGTGGTGGTATTGTCCGTACCCTAAAATTTCGGGGGATTTGAATTTTGGCTCCATTTTTGAAGCCATTTGGGGCTTATAAATACCCCAACTATTCCTACATGGATAAGCAAAAAATATTGAGCAAAACTTTGTGATTTCAAAGTTGTAAACCTTAGAAAGTTTAGTTCCCTCCTCCCAAAGCTTAGAGAGAGTTCTAAAGGAGGTGTGAGAGGGATACCTTGTAAAAGAGAGTTGTAAAAGGTTGTCTCCTAAACCTGTGAAAAGGAGAAGAGGGGTGTAAAAGGTGGTTGGTCTTCACCTATTGAAGGAAGATCGATAGTGGATGCCAGTGGCCTTGATGGAAGAGGAATCGGGGGAGTGGATATAGGTTACGACGACCGAACCGCTATAAAAATCTGGTTTACGTTTCTCTTGAGCAATTTACTTTAACTATAAACCACTTTACTTACTTTACATTACCCTTTTTTGTGCACTTTCAAAGTTATTACCTTTACGAAATAGTTTTTCATCGGAAACAATTTTAATCACAACGAAGTTTTGAACCGACGTAATTTTTATCGCTGCACTAATTCACCACCCCCCCCCCCCCCCTCTTAGTGCCGACTCTTTTCCTAACAGTTGGTATTAGAGCCTTTTTATTTCTCATTTGGTTTAACACCCAAGAGAAATGACTTTTTTCGGCTTTCAAGAGGGACTTTCTCTCATTCGTCCTCCCTTGTTTAATGGGACGGACTACACATATTGGAAAACTTGAATGAGAGTTTTCTTACTTTCTTTGGATTTAAATTTATGGACTATTATAGAAAACAGTTTTCGAAAGTCTTCTCTTCCAATGAACTATTGGAATGATTTGAAGAATACGACTTTTTCTTTAAATGCTGGAGCTATGAATGCTCTATTTTGTGCCTTAAATAAAACCGAATTTAATCGGGTTTCTACTTGCGAAATGACTTTTGATATTTGACATACTCTTGAAATCACACATGAAGGCCCTAGCAAAGTTAAAGATTCAAAAATCAACTTTTTGATGCATGATTTTGAACTTTTTCATATGAAACCAAGCGAAACCATTGGAGACATGTACACCAGTTTTACGGATGTCGTTAATGGTTTAAAAGCACTTGGTAAAAGTTTTTCGGACTTTGAACTTATAAACAAAATTTTACGTTCTCTTAATAAGAACTGGGATCCGAAAGTAACTGTAATACAAGAGGCAAAAGATCTTGATAATTTTTTACTTGAATAATTTTTTGGTTTATTAATGACATACGAAATGACGCACAATGCATAAAACGAACTTGAGAATATCCTTCCAAAGAACAGGAAGGATTTCGGACTTAGAACAATCGAAGACCACTAAAGCATAAGCTCAAGTGATGGTGAACTTGAACTCCTCACTATGAAATTTAAAATGTTCGTGAAACAAAAATTGAAGAACAAAAATAAACTTAAAAAGAATGTAACTACTTGCTATGAATACAAGAAGAAGGAAGCAATCTTGGACAAAACGAGCTCATCCGAAGATGAGAAAGGCGAGGTGACAAACTACGCCTTAACGGTTTTCGACAATGAGGGAATCTATGCATGATGATTTGAAGAAATTATGATTTTTGGGTAATTTATGATTTATTGATCTTGATGGTTTTTATGACGAAATTTATTTTTCGATCCTAAACGATTGATGCATGTTCTTATTTGGCATAAAAAGACAAAGGCATACTTATATGAAACCAACAACTTAAAATGAAATATCTCTATCTTATCGAGTTTTGAATAAGAGATTGAAATACATATTTATATTATTTTGAATTTCTTGAGCTATGAAAGTGATTGTGATGCTTTGATGATTTAAATTTGAATAAATTTTTTTTATCCAAATCATGATCTTGATTCCTTGATATTTACAAATTAAGATTTATTATGAATCAAGATTTTTTATCATTCTCCTACGATTCTACTTGGTATTTTCTTAAGAGGAGATTTTCTAAATGAATCATGATTTTTTAGAATTATAATTTTTATGATTCATAATGAATTGAGATTGTTTATGTGTTCTTTTACGATATCTTTTTCCTATAGGAATGTCTTCATCTATATCATTATCTTGAATTCTCGATATTGATACTTGAAATTTTTCTATGAATTATGATCTTGTTTTTGAACTCCCATGTTATTTTTGTTATTTACTAAAAATGAGATTTGTCAAAGTTAATCATATCTATTAATATGCATGAATTGAGATCTTGTTCTTCTGCTATTCTTTTTGCTATTCACCAAAAAGAAGACTTATTCTAATAAACCATGATATGCTACTTGACATCTTTTAAGGTTTATGACTTGAATTTTATTATGTAAATTTCCTTGTATTCATGAAGTATATCTCATCACCAAGTTCTTCTTGATATTCTTCATGTGATGAGATGAATGCATGCGATACTATGATTTTGACATTCATGACTTGATTTTTTGATGATTGAAGTAATGATTAGAATATTGATGTAATTATGAATGGTGATTTGGTATTATACATGCAATACTTCAACTTATGATATTAATGCATGTAATGATGAAATATTCATGATAAAAAAAAAATTGTTTTGACATTCATGACTTGATTTTTCATATTTGTTATTTACTTTTGTCATGATTTAAAAATTATTGTAAAGGGAAAAAGAATTACAAAATTATTTTCTTCCCTTCTTTTTGGACAATAACAAAGGGGGATAAATTTTGCTAGCTTGCTAGCTAGCTTGCATACTTTAAGAAGAAGCAAAAAGCTTGCTCATCTCAAAAGATGTAAAATTTTTTTGCCAACTTTTATGTGTAAAGTTTGCTAGCTCACAAAATGCAAGGAGAAAAACTTTCTATGAAGCAAAATTGCTATCTTATTCTAAAATGATGCATGCAATACTTATGATTTTATTATGATGATGTATTTGATGTATTGCATATCATATATAAGAATCATGATTAAAATTGCATTGACTTGAATTAAATTTAAATTCAAGGTTTATCTCAATTATGACATATTGAAATAAGAATGACACTTTATTTTTGTCATAATTTGAAAATTGATGAATTGCACTATTGTTTTATTATTCCCCTTTTTTGCCAATGACGAAGGGGGAGAAAGAATTTCTAGCATGCACATCATAAAAAGAGACAAACTTGTTAGCTCGCATAAGTCAAGAAGATGCAAAAACATGTTAGCTTGCTCATCTCAAAAGAGAAGCAAAGATTGCTAACTTGCATATTTCAAGAAGCAAAAGTTACCTTATTGAACATATTAAATATTGCTAGCTTACATAATGTAAAACTCAAAATTTTTGCTAGCTTGCAATGATGATAAAACTTGAGATTTATTATGCAATAATTTGAACTTGGATGTCTAAAAACACTTGGTAGTTGTACTTCTCATTTTTGTTGATGACAAAGGGGGAGAAGTATGATGTTATGCATAAGTTTATGATAACATGTTTCTTGGATTTTTGAATTCAAGAGTCTTTATCAATATGGCATATTGATAGGGGGAGTTTGTTTAAACTTCGAGAGTTTGTTTAAACTTTGTCATCAATTAGTTGTCATCATAAAAATGGGGGAGATTGTTGAATCTCGAATTTTGATGATGAAACTAATTGATAAGTATTTATGAATTAATCTGCGTTTTGAGTGACACAAGATGCTTCGATCAGGATGAGACAATTAAAGCAGGAAGAATCATATTGGGCTAGTGGAACATGTAAGAAAATTGGACGTCTAGCCGAAGGATCGGATGACATATCAATAGAAGGCTTCGGGCCAAGGATTTAGGCATCAGGCTAAGATGAGCAGAAATTGCGTAAAGGATATCTGAGTTACGGAGGTCAACTGGCCGATTAGGCAATAGGCCGCAAGAGAGGACGATGCGTCAAAGAATCAGACGAAGTGTTGATGGACTAATGACATGCTGGATAATATGATTCATGCTTAGTAATAATTTTCTAGATCGAAGTGTGTTTTTACATGTGTAGGATTAACTACGATAGCAAGGCATAAAGCAAAATAAAGTCCCGGAGTCAAGAACACGATTTCGTTGGGAGTTCGAGAGTTCATCGGAAGTCCGGACGTTCATCAAAAATTTTGCCGAAATTGATCGAGAAGTCCTGGAGCTTGCCAAAGAAGCTCATCGAAACTCTCTAAAAAGATCATCGTGAAGTCTAAGAGCTTGCAGGGAGTTCGTTGGAACATTGCCGAGAGATCATCGGAAGTTCGTCGGAAGATCGTTGGAAGCTCACCGAAAGAAACCTAGACTTACAGACTTTATTTAGCTTAGTAAATATCTTAAAATTCATAGTTAGCACATAATTGGGATTAGAATTGGGCTAACCCTATTAGGGGATAGTTAGGCCCAAGTTTGGGTGTGTTGGGCCAAGAGAAAGGCCCAAACAGTGATCAAACAAGTGAAACCGTCATGGCCCAATCTCCGAGACTATGTCAGGTGGTGGTACCACCAGTCTAAGCATTGGTATCGCCTAGACACAGTCTTCTAGGTGGTGGTACTGCCAGACTGGGTGTTGGCACTGCCCAGTGCAGGCGGTGGTACCGCCCATACTTTGAAATTTTGGGGGATTTGAATTTTGGCTCCATTTTTGAAGCCATTTGGGGCCTATAAATACCCTAGCTATTCCTGCATGGATAAGCAAGAAATATTGAGCAAAACTCTATGATTCCAAAGTTGTAAACCTTAGAAAGTTTAGTTTCCTCCTCCCAAAGCTTAGAAAGAGTTCTAAGGGAGGTGTGAGAGGGATACCTTATAAAAGAGGGTTGTAAAAGGTTGTCTCCTAAACCTGTGAAAATGAGAAGAGGGGTGTAAAAGGTGGTTGGTCTTTCCCTATTGAAGGAAGACCGATAGTAGATGTCGGTGGCCTCGATGAAAGGAGAATCGGCAGAGTAGATGTAGGTCACGACGACCGAACCACTATAAAAATCTGGTTTGCATTTCTCTTGAGCAATTTACTTTAACTGCAAACCACTTTACTTACTTTACATCCACTACTTTCTTCCATGCACTTTCACAGTTATTACCTTTATGAAATGGTTTTTCGTCGGAAATGAATTTAATCGCAACGAAGTTTTGAACCGACGAAATTTTTATCGCTGAACTAATTCACCCCCCCTCTTAGTGCTGACTCTTTTCCAAACAGTGTTTAGATAACCAAGTCTTTACTATGGATAGCATTCCTATATCATTCACAATGATTAGGATGTTATCCACATATAACATCAAGAAGATGATAGCACTTCCTTCCTATATACATTAGGCTCATCTTCGTTCTTAACAAAGTCATGAGATTTGATTGCCTCATCAAATCTTATGTTCCAACTTTGGGAAACTTGCTTTAGTCCATAAATAGACATAAACAACCTACTCACTTTATCTAGATAATCCTTGGATACAAATCTCTCAAGCTGTATCAAATACACCTCCTCCTTAAGGTTGCCATTGAGAAACGCGATTTTCACGTCCATTTGTCAAATCTCAGAATCATAGTGTGCTATAATAGCCAATAGAATTTAGATAGATTTTAGCATGGCTACAGGTGAGAAGGTTTTATCATAGTCAACACCTTACCTTTGACGATACCTCTTAGCCACTAGCCTTACTTTATAGGTCTCTACCTTTCCATCTACTCTGATCTTGCTTTAAGGTTGCATCAACTAGGTTCCAAATCTTGTCGGAATACATAGAATCCATCTTAGAATTTATTGCTTCATGCCACTTCCCAGAGTCTATACTCATAATAGTCTTCTCTTAGGTCTGAGGATCAATATCCTCAACATCCTCTCATCTAATATGTCCCACATATCTCTTAAGAGGATAAGATACTCTATTGAACCTACATAAAGTCAGAACTTGTGTACTAGGTACCTGAATAGACTTGGGCTATAGAATGGTGCTTGAGCTAGGTTCTCCAACCTTGCTCAACTCTATTATGCTCCCATTGCCTCCGCCAAGAATATGTTCCTTCTCAAGGAACACTACTCTCTTGACTACAAAGACCTTTTGGTCCTTGGGATGATAGAAATAATACACATTAGTTTCCTTGGGGTATCCCACGAATATGCACCGTTTCATCCTGGATTCTAATTTGTCGGGGTTATGCCTTTTGACGTGGGCAGAGCAGCCCCAAATCTTAACAACCTTAAGATCGAGCTTCTTCCCTTTCTATATCTCACATAAAGTAGACACCACCGACTTAGTTGGAATTATGTTCAGAAGGCAAGCTGTAGTCTCTAGGGGCATATCCCTAGAATGAGACGGGGAGGTCAGCGAAACTTATCATGGACCGCACCATGTCTAACAGTATGCGATTCCTCTTATTGGATACACCATTGGCTGGGGTGTATAAGGAGGTGTCCATTGAGACAGAATCCCATGGTCTTTAAAGAATTGGGTGAACTCTGTACTCAAGTACTCACCTCCTTGATCTGATCGAAGAGTCTTGATACTCTTTCCAGTCTAATTCTCCACTTCATTCTTATACTCCCTGAATTTCTCGAAGGCCTCAGACTTTTACTTCATCAAGTACATATGTCCATATCTTGAGAAATCATCAGTAAAAGTAATGAAGTAGGAGTAACCACTTATGACATGAGTTGACATGGGACTGTATACATCACTATATGTGAGTTCTAACAACTCAGTAGCTCTCTTTCCAGTTCCACTAAATGGAGAGTTGGTCATCTTTCCACGAAGGCAAAGCTCGCAAGTTGCATATGACTCATAGTCGAATGGATCTAAATATCCATCTTTTAGCAACTTTTGAATCATTCTCTCATGGATATGACCTAGCCTACAATGCCACAGGTATGCACTGTTCACCTTATCTCATTTCCTCTTGGACACACTTACATTCATGATATGTGAGGTAGTATCTAGCATAAACAAACTATTATGCAAAGATCCTTACACCAATCTCCTAGTCTTTACCACTGCAACAAATTACAAATGTGATAAGCACTACGGGTATCCAATACCCTGCACTATCACAAAAAATATGACAACTAGAGTAATCATGAATGCACCTGAAGCCAAGGTACTTTTGCAGTTCCTCTTCTAATGTCCATCTTTGCTATAGTGGAAGCACTAGCCTTTGTCCTTTACTAGGTCTTTCTTTACAACCTTTGCTTTACCCAATCTGCCCTTGCCCTTGCCCTTCTTAAGAAACTTTTCTGCCTTCCTTTTACTTTCTAGTCTCATCAGCATAGAGAACCGGCTTCCCTTTCTTGATGGTGCTATCTACCTCCCTCAACATATTGAGGAGCTCAAGAAGAGTCACCTTAAGCTTGTTCATATTAAAATTCAATATAAACTGAGAAAAGGAATCTGGTAGGGATTGAAGTACAAGGTCTACACACAAGTCATCCTCTAGGACCATTCCTAGACTTGTGAGTTTCTTTATCCACTCAATCATCTTTAGGATATGATTTTAAACTAGTATCCCCTCAGTCATCCTAGCACAGAAGAGACACTTGGATATCTCATATTGTTGAGTCCTTCTTTGTTCCTCAAACAATTTATGAAAATGTAGAAGAATGGATTTGGCATCTATCTTTTTATGCTATCTCTATAACTCAGGAGTCATAGAGCCCAACATATAACACGTAGCAAGAGTGGAATCTTCTTTGTACTTCACATAGTGAGTGATCTCATCCTCGCTTGCCTCTTCCTCGGGCATAGGCATCACTGTATTAAGGACATACATGATATTTTTTGCCATGAGAACGATTCTTAGGTTGCAGAGCCAATCGACATAATTTGGACTAGTGAGGTGATTGACATCAAGTATATCACATAAGAGATTTGAATGCAACATATTTTAAAAAATGAAGATGTATAGAAAATAAATAACATGCAGATTAAAAAAAAAAATTAAGATAAGGACTTCTATTTTAATCTAGTCCCACTATTTTCTTGCGAATCACATAACTCCCTCCGATATGTAAATCAGAGACCCCTGGGAGATCTCTAGTGGGGATCGGGATCCAATCGACATCTTAACGTAACCTCGAGTGACTCGACCAATTACGCTAAGCCCGTAAAGGTAGGCAACTCTTGCTAATCACAACTCCTTCTGATTCCCGTCCTATTCGACCTTCGAACCACCCTGGCCTCGAGTGACTCGACCAACTATGGTGTTCGGTTAAGTCATCACCATCGTTACAAGATGAGTCTAATTTGATAATTTGACCTCGAGTGACTCGGCTAAGCATACCATATCCTCAGGTCACTAGTGACATCTCTATGTCATATGCAAGATAGCAAATCATAAAATAGCCGACCCTCGAGTGACTCAACTAACTCAACCTACGTTGGGAATCGGTCCCTACCTATAACGATGGAAGGCCATGTGGGTCAATCTGATTACTTCATGTTTATCGTCTTAATATTATAAAGAGAGGGGATTTATGATTTGGTCTCCTAATATGACGTGTCACACACATACATATTTAATATATATCTACATCGCATGCAAATATATATACATATATATATATATATATATATATATATATATATATATATATAGTGGGTGTATAAATAATCACACATCAAATGAACAATCACACCAGATGATCATGGACCACATCCTAACGTGATTAGGCTTAAGCTAATGAGCCTAATTACTCATATCAAGATCTATGTGTGTGGTGACGCATCTCCATGCCTTGTGATCATCCATCTCATCATCGTCGGTTCTGTCGGCATCTCGACGCATCTCAATGCATCGCGATCGTCTGTCTCATGGGTCTCGCTATTGCTTCCATGCTCTTACTGTGCTACCTCATGTGATTACAACTTAATCATCAATACGTAGGCTCGATAATAAACGAGAAATAAAATAGAGGCTTGTAGGCCATAATAATAATAATCACAAGTACACACATCATATGGTCCATGATCATCCATTCACATCTCATACATCACATGTTTACATCATCATCATGTAGGACTATTAGATAATAATAATAATAATTAATTAAAATTTTAAATTAATTAATATTTTCTGAAATCAGGGATATGTAGGGATTTTTTTGAATTATGAGGGGTATTTTTGTAATTTAGATAAATGGATGGAATTGAAATTTCTCAAATTCATAGGGGCAAAACTATCTTTTTTCGCCCAAAACCCTAACCCTCATCTCCTTATTATGTTGCCACGGCCGTCGCCACCCTACTAGCGGTGGCTCTCTACGGCGAGGGGGTGGGGGCGCCGCCGCCTCCGCGGGCGGCAAGCACCGTTGCCCAGTGAGTAGAGTCGCCCGTAGGCACTGCTACCCTGCAATGCCGCTGCAGGCTGCCGGCTATTGCTCGGTAGCCACCTGTACGCAGGTGGCCTGCTGTAGGTGACCGAGACCTCCCATGGGAGCTCTCGGCCAAGGCTGCAAGCAACCTTTGGCCAACCTTTTGAGTGGGCAGCAAGGGCAGCAACAATTGCTGCCCTTTCTCGCCTTTACCGTCAACGATCTTGATGACAAAATTCTTCCTAAAACACAACACATAGTTTAAAACTAATCTTTTGCATGAACAACCTATCTCTGATACCACTATTGGGAAATATAGGGGTGACATCACATGTGCAACGGAAGAACATAAAATAAAAAACCCAAATTTTCTAATTCATGTTCATCGTCGTACGTAGATTGGTGTGCAAAAACCTACGACACAGAAAATCACGTGTGAAATAGTTGCATTACCTAGGGAGATTGTATATCCCTAAATCCCTATAGATCTGTAGGAGTGGATGAAGGAGGTCAAGTGTCCTCCTCTTTAGTGGTGATCTACACAGCAAGGTTATGACGATGATCCTCAAATCTCCAGGCCTACTATCTCAGGAGGAGAAGAGGAGAGGAGAATAGAAGGTGGCTGCTAAGAAGCCTCAGCCTATAGGCCTTTTGTTCCCTTCTATTTATAGAGGCTCCTAAGTAACCCTAATGGATCTTGCCCTATTGGGTATTGGATCTTCATCCAATTACCCAAGCCTCTTAGACTAGTGGGTCTCTATCAAATAATCTTTTATTAGCTCTTATTAGATCTCATCCATGGGATTTAATAATTCAGGGGCTTATTGGATTTCCAATAAGATAGTGGCTCTAATGGATATCTCATATCCGAACTTTTACTCATCGCAACACCTACCATATGTGTGTGACCCTCTAGGCCTAATATCGAGCTGGCCGTGAGTCATACATATTAGAACTCTTTCTGGCTCAGTGAGTTATTATCTCCATAATAATTCACTCGACTCATTGACTATGGACGTACTAAGCCACTACGCCGTAGTTCCTAGATGATACAAGGGAATCCAATCCTTTGGACCTATATGTCCTCACTTACCATATACCTATAGTCCCTCATCCATCTAATATCCTAGAGACCATATACTAGGCATGGTGCTATCAAGCCCATACGGTTTCTCCTCGAGCTCGCTCTAATCGGATTCTCCTTAAGAACTCTTTCTCTCTCAATCTGAATGACCTTGGCTAAGGATTTGTTTGAGTAAGAACACACGAGATATTTCTCTCATGATACTGAGAGCGGATGATCCTCTATCGACACTAAATATCCCTTGTAAGGTTGGCTGCCACTCTTAATAACCGGTTGTACTAGATTTGAAACTTCTAAACCTATAAGTTTGGTATCAAAGAGTGAAGTACTCATATAAGACATCCTTGGTGTCTCAAGTCTAAGGAACAGATACGCTGCTAGGACTACAGAATCACTATCTGACAAGAAGGCATCATTAACCATCTAGTATTCCCTAAGCGGATCAATCAATGAACTCATTCTCCAATAAGTACCTGTATTGTATCCTTAGTGTCCCCACATGAGCAACTATGAGACCAACTACCTCCATCATTTGGATGGGTATACAGCACACTAGTCTATTTGGTTATTTCAATATCCCTCTCGAGTAACTTATACTAGGATTATTTAGGGTATGTGTTTAAAGGCGAATTGGTCTTATTATCATGATCTCATCATGATCTGATTCCCATTACACAAATCCACGGACATCACAATATATATGTATATACGCAACAAGCAATATAAAGTAATAAAAATATCATAATATAATAAGAAAAAAGAATACATAACATATCACATATGCCATCACTCACGTGATTGGCTTACAGGGCACCTATGACTAGCAGGTATTGTTAGGCTCATATAGTTTCTTCTCGAGTCTTGCTCTAATTGGATTCTCCTAGAGAACTCTTTTTCTCTCAATCCGAATGACCATAGCTAAGGATTTGTTTGAGCAAGAACACATGAGATATTTCTCTTATGACATCGAGAGTGGTTGATCCACTTTTGATACTCAATAGCCCTCGTAAGATTAGTTACCACTCTCGATAACCAACTATACAAGATCTGGAACTTCCAAACCTATAAGTCTGATATTAAAGAGTGGAGTACTCATATAAGACATCCTTGGTATCTCAAGTCTAAGGACCAAATATACCACTGGGATAACATAATCGTTATCTGATAATAAGCCATCATAAACCATCTAGCATTCTGTAAACGAATCAATAAGTAAACTTATTCTCCAATGAGAACCTGCATTGTATCCCTAGTGTCCTCACACGAATAATTATGAGACCAATTGGCTCCATCATATGGATAGGTATATAGTACACTACTCTATCTTATTATCTCGATGTCCCTCTTGAGTAACCTATGACTAGGATTATTTAGGGTCTGTGTTTAAAGGTGAATCGGTCTCATTATCATGATTTCATCATGATCTGATTCCCATTGCACAGATCCATATATATCATAATATATTTATGCAACAAGTAATATAAAGTGATAAAATGCTAAATAATATAATAAAAAAAAAGAGTGTGTGTCATGTCACACGTGCCATCACTCACATGATTGGCTTATAGGGCACTTATGACCAGCACAGGATTCCTAGCTACATGGGGTAGGCAGGCGGCCAGGTTTCCTAGCCATCCATAGCTACTCTTAGCTAGGGTTTTCTAGTTGCAAAGGACTCGTGTTGAATCTCGAATTTTGATGATGAAACCAATTGATAGAGTTGATGATCTAATGTGCGTTTAAGTGACGTAGGACTATCTTCGATTAGGAGAGGCAAATTGATTAAAGTAGGAAGAACAAGAAGTTGGGTCGGAATTGAACATATCAGAAGATTGGACGTCAGACCGGAGGAATGGTCGATGTGTCGGTAGAAGGCTTCGTGCCATGAGTTCGGGCATCGGGCCAAGAAGATCGGACATTTTGCCATAGAGATCGGATGTTATGAGAAGGTAACATGCTGATTGGGCAATACGCCGAAGGAGAGGATGATGCGCCAAAAGGTCAGACGAAGCGTCGGATGAACTAATGACATGTCAGGCAACTTAATATTTTTACTTATAATAATTTATCGAGATCAAAGTAGTTTTAGTTATAATTGGGTTGGTTTAGAATGTAATTAAGAAAATTCAATTAGGGGCCAATTGGGCCCAAAGTGGCATTGTTTTGGGCCAAGAGAAAGGCATATTCAATGACCCAAAAGTTGGGTTAGGCGGTGGCACTGCTAGTGGCTTAGTCTACGAGACACAGTGTCCAAGACTATGTTAAGCGATAGTATCGCCAGACTGGGTAGTGGTACTACCTAGTGTCAAGCGGTGGTACCGCTAGTTTGGGCAATGATACCACTAGACTGGGTGGTAGTACCACCCAATGTCAATGCTATAGGTGGTAGTACCGCCCAGCACAAGCGGTGGTGCCGCAAGGACCTGAAAAACCTGGGATGAGACCTTTGTTGGCTCCAATTTTGAAGTCATTTGGGGTCTATAAATACCCCAACTATTCCTGCATGGAGTAGGAAGAATTGAGCATGAAATTGAGTTGAAAGGGGGGAAAGAATACTTGAGAAAAATTATGTAATCTTTCTTTGGATTTAGAGTCCTTTCTTCCTAGTATTTAAAAAGTTTTTCTAAAGGGAGAAGTGAGGTCTAAGAAAGAGAGGTTGTAAGGTTATCGTCTAAACCCATGAAAAGGAGAAAGAGTGTAAAAGGGTAGTTGATCTTTTTCCATTGAAAGAAGATCAGTAGTGGAAGCCGGTGGCCTCGAGTAAAGAGGAATTGAGAGTGGATGTAGGTCATAACGACCGAACCACTATAAATCGAATTACATTTCAATTTCATTGGGCCCAACACAGTCCTTACATGGGCCCAACTGGCCCCTAATTGGGTTAGACCAAATCCAATCCCAATTACGTGCTAACTATGAATTCTAAGACATTTCCTAAGCTAAATAACTCCGTAAGTCTAGTCTCTTCCGGCGAGCTTTCGGCGAACTTCCGACGATCTCTTGGCTATGTTCCAACGGACTCCCGGCAAGCTCCTGAACTTCACGATGATCTTCTTGGTGAGTTTTGATGAGCTTCTTTGGCAAGCTCTGAGACTTCTCGGCTGGTTCCTACAGAACTTCCGACGAACGTCTGGACTTCCGATGAACTCTTGAACTCCCAACGAAATCTCATTCTTGACTCCGGGACTTCATTATTCTTTATGCCTTGCTATCATAGTTTTTTTTTTTGATAAGTAAAAGTAAATTGATTTTGTGTAAAGTTTCTACAAATAGCTTTGTCTATACAAGTTATAGACGAAGCTAGGTAACTCATAGAGTACTCATGCGGTAGTTATGACTACACATGCGGTAGTTATGACTACACATGCTGTAGACTATAATTCTTAACTGTGGCCAACAAATAAAATTTAAAGTCTAGATATGCCAAGATTTCCTATGGGTATAGCTTTTGACATCATGCCCAAGATCTTTAGCTAATAGCAAAATTGAATTTGATAAAAATATCTTTTTCTCTCTGTGTAAGGTGCTCCATTTTGAGATCGTTCTCCATATATGATCTTGAGTCTCTAATAATCTCTGTCAAGAGCTGAGCATTGTTTGTGTGTTGACACTCAAAGATTCTGCTACATCTTTCCTTCCACATCTACCAAATAGTGCATCTGAATATAACCTTTGTCAATTGTGTAAGAGGCCATTTTCTTGAAAAACATTACATGAGGTCAGCTAATTCTTAATGCAAGTTTGGTTACGGAATTCTATTGAGTTTGAATCGCTGGAGAATCTCCTTCCATATCCATTTAGTATAGTCACAAGCAAAATAGAGATGGTCAACAGTTTCTTCTTATTGCATGCAAAGGGAGCATCGGTTAACATGATGGATACCTCTTCTTTTCATATTGTCTATTGTAGGTAGTTTATTCAGAAGGGCCTGCCATGTACATAAGGAATATCTCTGTGATCCCGGTTGATCCCATGTCCAACTGCTTGGGAGCCACTTGTTATTTTTTTGCCTAATTTGATTCCATGGGGATGTGGCACTAAATTTACCATTGTCATGAAGCCAAATAAGTACATCTGAAGGGTTGTTCCTGATTGGAATAGCTGTGATAGTCGGCCAAAGTGATAACATTTCAGGAGAAATAGGAGTAGGGAGACACTAGGTACCATTAGCAATGAACTTGGAAACCTTCCAATCTTTGGGAGCCTCAAGGTCTTTTCGTATTCTGTCACAATATAATTGAAATATACTTTTCCCATTCACCCAAGGATCGTACCACATATTAGTATTAGTTCCAGTAGAGATTGCATAAGAAATGTGTTTGATTAGCCAATTCCTTGCCTTTAAAATTCCTTTCCAAGCTACAGAGTGGTATGTTCTTGTTGAAAATTTCCAAATCGATTCCTTTAAAAGATACCTAGCAGAAACCCATTGTGACCATAAGGAACATTTGTTTTACAAAATGTCCCATAATTGCTTTACCAAACATGCTTTATTCCAATCTCTAGTATTTCTCAGGTTCAGCCCCCCTTCATCTTTCAGTTTGCAGATGCTGTCCCAATTTACCATATGCATTGTCTTATCATTTGTGCCATTCCAGAAGAAGTTTATTAATAACCGTTCAATATCTTGAAGAAGTCCAATAGGCAGAAGAAATGCATTAGACCAATATATAGAGTAAGAGTACAACACCGAACGGATGAGTTCAAGTTGTCCTGCTTTTGAAAGAAGCCTATTTTTCCAGGAGGAAATTCTATTCTTTATTTTTTGCATGATAGGCTGACAGTGGGTTTTGTGAATGCCAGTGGATATGAGTGGGAGATCAAGATATGTAACTGGCAGATTTCCCTCACTAACCCCTAGGGTATGTGCAATAACATTTTTGTCCTCAATGCAAGGGCTCATGTAGACTTTACTTTTTGCATGATTTAACTGAAGGCCAGAAACTATACCAAAATCATTCAAAATAGTAGCCAGGTTTCTTACTGAAGTTAAATCATTCCGAAGAAAGATAAGAAGATCATCTGCAAAGATTATATGTGATATATGAATAGGGCCAGCATGGGGTACCTTAATACTGCCATCAGAGACCGCATATTCCAACATATAGCTAAGTCCTTCTATTGCAATAGTAAAGAGATATGGAGAGAGTGGATCGCCTTGTCGGATGCCATTCTTGCTCCCAAAAAAATCAATAGGTAAGCCGTTGAAGAGTATTGAAAACTTTGGAGTTTCTAAGCAACATTGAATCCAATTAACCCATTGCTGAGGGAAGTTCATACCGTGGAGCATCTTATAGATAAAGTTCCTATTAACTGAGTCAAAGGCTTTTCGTAGATCAACTTTAAAACAGATTTTTGTCCCTTTTTCTTTTGAGTGCAGATCCTTGACCAAGTCATTAGCAAGCAGAATATTATGATGTATACTTCTCCCTTTGATGAAAGCAGCCTGATTTGGACTAATTATCTTGTGTATTACCTTTTGTAATCTATCTGCTAATAGTTTGGAGATGATCTTGTAAATAAAGTTGCATAAAGATATGGGTCGATAGTTCTCTAGTGAATCAGCCCCTGCATTCTTGGGAATTAAAGAAATAAAAGTGCAAATCATCTCTCTAAGAATATGACCTGAAGAGAAAAAATATTGGTAAGCATTAATCATATCATTACCAATAATAGACCATGTAGTTTGGTAAAATTCAGCAAGAAATCCGTCTGGACCAAGGCTTTTGTGCTTTGGTGACTTAAAGACAACTCTTACTATTTCGTCATCTATAATTGGGGCATTGAGGATAGAAATGGCACTCGAATCAAGCTTTCTAGTTGGCTCCACATGAATATTATTAGGTTGCCTCGCTTGGTTGAGTAAGGAATAAAAAAATTGCTCAGTGTATGCTTTAACCTTATCTAAATTCTCAATAAGATTGTTATCTTTGTCTCTGCATTTCCTGATATAGTTAATGGCTCTTCGAGTAGCAATGGAAGCATAAAAAAACTTAGTATTGGAATCCCCTAAAGTAAGCCAATGCTGTCGAGACTTTTGTTTTGCAAAACTTTCCTCCTGCTTTAAGGCTTGTGTTAGGACTCTAGCTTGGAGAGTCCTAATTGAGAGGGACATTCATGTAAAACTGTTAGGACTCTAGCTAGGAGAGTCCTAATTGAGAGAGACATTCTATTAGGACTCTAGCTAGGAGAGTCCTAATTGAGAGGGGCATTCATGTAGGAGGTTTTTTCTTAGAGAAGAATTAGGAGTTGTAAGGGAATTGGAGTCTTGACTAGGAGTCATATTAGGAGCTGGTTAGAAGTAAGAGTCTTAAGTAGGAGTCCTATTAGGAGTTAGGGTTTAGAAGCCCTATAAATAGCCATGTATTTCTTCTCTTTTGATAAGCAATAGATGAATCTTTTCTGCAACCTTTGAGCAGCAACTTGGAGGGAGGAACCCCTATAGAGTTCCAAAGAGGCCGATCCCCTAAAGAGATCAACCCCAAGTTTAGAATCTACAAGGGTTCTAACACCTAGTATTAGAGCAGCATTCTTGGCATCTCGCTGTCCTTCCACAGCCATCCATCAACCCTCCACAACCGCCCAAAACAATTCCCACAATTGCTTAAGAGATCGTTGCCAAATTCCGCCGTCATCTCCACCACCATGGATCATCCTTTGATCTCCCCGTGAATTGCAATAGGTTCTGGTTTTCTACCTTACTACTACTGCAATTTAGTTATCCTTATTTGAAAATCCCCAAAAATATTATTCCTATATTGCTGCATAAACTTTTCATCATAAAGTTTTCATCTCTACGACGAAAGATACATTACAGAATTCCAACCATATAGCACCGTCTGTTTGATCTTGCTACTGTGTTTTTTCTATCCAAATCTTCACGAAATTTTTATGATATCTTTGACACTTCCTAACAACAGATTTCCCTTTAGTTTTTTCAAAAAATTCTCAATATAAACCATTGATCTTTTACGTCTAATCTGCTATACTTGAAAATCTGTACTATAAAATTTCAGCCGCATAGCACTGATTGTTTGATCTTGATACTGTATTGTTTCTATCCAAATCTCTATGAAATTTTTATGATAGCTTTGACACTTCCTAATAGTGGATTTCCCTTTGGTTTTATCAAAAAATTCTCAATATAAACCATTGATCTTTTACGTCCAATCTGCTATACTTAAAAATCTATGCTCCAGAAAATTTCAGCAGCATATTGTTGCCTTAACCCATCTATTTGCAATCTTTTTTGAATGAAATTTCTTATACACTTCATAGATCATCTTGGCTTCCATCTAAGATTGATATATTAAGGAATTCATCTCTAAAAATAATTTTGTGTTGCTACAAATTTTCATCGTAACCCGCTGAAATTTTTCGACGACAATTCTGCTATCGCAACTTGCACCAATTTTCTTGCTGTTATACTGCCAAAATTCTCTTGATTAAATTAGACATCCTTGCTGTCATATAATCTGTGATTTTGCTATCAATTCCCTCCTCAATTCTCTTAAGTTTTTGGTAGAAATTACATTGAGAAACCATTGTTTCTTCGACGACAATTCTACTGTTACAAGACAGCACATACTTGACAGCACATACTTGCTGCAACTTCTACTGATTTCTATCAAACCTTTGCTGCCATCTACCACAGATCCAAAACTTTCATCCACAGCCCTAAAACTCCACTAAACCACACCCTCAAACTACACCCAAAACTGCCACAAAACAAGCCTGAATCTTAGCCTACATCCACCAATCCACCAACCCTTTCGACCATCACTTCTCTCAACCTATACATGCTTTTAACCTAACAAAAAAAGAGAGATCTTAACATCATAGATTTGGAGGCATATACTATGGCATCTAAGGAGGCAATCAATGCTAAATTCGAAGCCTTAGAGGCGCGAATGGAGGATAAGATTCGGACGCTCTTTACCGAACTCAGATTGGGCCGACCACTAAGCCCGAAGAAATCACATCAAGGAGAGAGCTTTGCCCAATCGCACCAAGCCCAAAGATATGACTTCCAAGAGAGGGGAAGCTCTATGACCAACCCCAACTATCCATGCATGAGAGTGGATTTCCCTAGATGGGAAGAAGGAGACCCGATTGGTTGGATCTCGCGCGCGGAGCGATATTTTCGGTACCATAAAACCGCGGATGCATCTATGGTGAAAATTGCAGCTATACATCTTGAAGGGGATGCTATATAGTGGTTTGATTGGTTTGAACATACTTATGGAGTCCTTTCATGGTGACAATTCAAAGAAGGACTACTGATCCGCTTCAGACCAACCGATTACGAGAATATTGACGGACAACTAGCAAAGATCCGACAAACCTCCACCATTCAAGAGTACCAAACCAGGTTTGTAAGGTTATCTAATCAAACTCATGATTGGTCTCAAAAATAGCTATTGAGCACCTTCATTGAGGGCTTGAAGCCAGAGATCCGAGGAGAAGTTAAAGCGCGACAACCGTATACGCTTATGGTAGCCATCTCTTTTGCACGACATCAAGAGGAGCAATTGAATCATGAAGCTCGGAGGACTAGGGTCGCTCCTCAACTAGTAATATTGAATCCCTCAGCCACCCCTACTGTCGACCAAGTCCCTCCCTACACCAAAGAGGTTAACAAGAGAAGAGCTTCGAGAGCGATATACGAAGGGGTTATGTTGGCATTGTGACGAGCCATGGAGCCGTGAGCATCGCTGTAGTAAAGGGAGACTTCTTATGATTGAACCAATAGAAGAAGAGGTCATTGAACATCCAAAAGAGAGCCTTGAACATGAAGAAGAAGATGTAGAAGAAGAGCCACAACCGACTGAAATTATGGTACATGCACTAGCCGGCTACTCAAACCCGGAAACGATGAAAGTTGGAGGCCTTCTCAAACAACAACCGATCACTGTTCTCATTGACACAGGCAGCACTAATAACTTCCTAAACAGTGAGGTTGCTGTCTATATGAACTTCCCTATTGAGAATTGTAGCAGGTTTGTCGTTAAGGTCGCCAACGGACGGATTTTGAAGTGTGATCATAGGTGCCCGCAGGTGAAACTGTTGCTGTAGGACCAAGAGATAATTGCATATTTCTTCCTCCTCCCTCTTGATGATCATGAGGCCATACTCAGAATTAAATGGTTGATGACATTAGGTGATATTTCTTGGAATTTTATGCAACTAATTATAAAATTTTACAGTAAGGAGAAACAGGTGATACTGCATGGGAAACGTGAGGGCGACGTAACGACGATTTGCACACAACAAATGGAGAAGGTTTTGCATAAAGCATGCAGCGCCTTTTTGGTACAACTTGAGCAATAAACTAAGGGAGAGCCAATACAATTTGAAGATCCAAACCTACTTCCTTTGCTTACTGAATTTTCAGATATATTTGACGAACCGTACAACCTACCTCTTACTCGTCGGCATGATCATTATATAATGATTCTTTCAGGCAAACCTCCAGCAAATACTCGGCCATATCAATATCTATATCTCCAGAAGGATGAAATAGAAAGGATTGTAAAAGAAATGCTTGAAACAAGAGTTATTCGGCCAAGTTGCAACCTCTATTCTTCATCGGTGCTACTTGTACGCAAGAAGGAAGGAACATGGCGAATATGCGTTGATTACCGAGCTCTCAATGGCATAACCATTAAGGACAAATACCTTATTCCAATAGCAGATGAATTTCTAGATGAAAGGGAGGACAAATCTTTACAAAGCTAGACCTTTGATCCGGGTATCATCAAATATGAGTGTGCGAAGAAGATATACCGAAAACCACCTTTTGAACACACAACAACCATTACGAATTTTTGCTTTCTTCAACAGAAGGTGGAATATCTTGGGCATATCATATCAGATGAAGGTGTGACAGTGGACCCCTTCAAAATTGAAGTAATGCAAAACTGGCCTACCCCGAGGAATGTAAAATTGCTACATGGCTTTCTGGGTTTATCAGGCTACTACTGCAAGTTCGTGAAAAACTATGGTGAGATCAATGCACCACTTACTTCCTTACTGAAAAAAGATGTCTTCCAATGGTCGGACAGAGCCTCCGCTGCCTTCGACAAACTTAAGGCAGCCATGACAATGACACCGGTGCTAACACTACCAGATTTTAACCGACCAGTCATTATTGAGGCCGACGCATCTGGAGTCGAAATTGGAGCCATTCTCATGCAAGATGGTCGACCACTCACATACACTAGTAAGGCATTATCTCCCTCCCATCAAAATAAGTCAACATATGATAAGGAGATGCTCGCCATTGTGCGCGCAGCAATGAGGTAGAGACCCTACTTGATTGGCCGACGATTTCAAATTAAAACCGACCATAAAAGCCTCAAGTACTTTTTGGAGCGAAAGATATCATTCCTTGAGCAGCAAAAATGGGTAACAAAACTGCTTGGATTTGATTATGAAATAACTTACAAAAAGGGGAAAGAGAATGTTCTTGCAGATGCACTTTCGCAGCTACCCGAGCAAGTTGAAGTTTCGACCGTTTCACTTCTGACTAGCAACTTTCTTAAGGATATTAAGATGGAATGGTAGGAAGATTTAGAGACTAGTAAGATTATAAAAAAATTGGAGGAAGCACCAAGCTCCGTGGCTCATTACAATCGGGACTCAAAAGAATTATGCTATAAGGGACGCAATGTGCTTGTGACAAATTCTACTTGCATCTTCAAGAGCAAATTTTGGACAAGGTTATTCCATATGCAGGGTATTAAATTGAAATGGAGTACGATATATCACCTACAAACCAACAGCCAGACGAAAGTTTAAAATAGGTGCTTGAAGACAACCCAAAGCCACCCACCAAATATGACTACCCAAAGAGAACTCCAGACCCAGCTAAGTGCCATTATTGATCGACGGATCGTGACTCGACGACGACGACCCACTAATGAAGTGCTAATACAGTGGGCGAACCTACCAATAGAAGATGCCACTTGGGAGAACTATGATGACTTGAAGATCAAATTTCTAGAATTCACGAATCATCAGCCTCGAGGATAAGGCTGATTTGAAGAGGGCAGGTCTGTTAGGACTCTAGCTTGGAGAGTCCTAATTGAGAGGGACATTCATGTAAAACTGTTAGGACTCTAGCTAGGAGAGTCCTAATTGAGAGGGGCATTCATGTAGGATATTTTTTCTTAGAGAAGAATTAGGAGTTGTAAGGGAATAGGAGTCTTGACTAGGAGTTCTATTAGGAGTTGGTTAGAAGTAAGAGTCTTAAGTAGGAGTCCTATTAGGAGTTAGGGTTTAGAAGCCCTATAAATAGCCATGTATTCCTTCTCTTTTGATATGCAATAGATGAATCTTTTCTGCAGCCTTTGAGCAGCAACTTGGAGGGAGGAACCCCTATAGAGTTCTAAGGAGGCCGATCCCCTAAAGAGATCAACCCCAAGTTTAGAATATGCAAGGGTTCTAACAGCTTGCATGAAGTTATTTCTAGCTTCTGTCTCTTTTTCGATAAGATTCTCATCATGGGGCTGAAGTTGCAGCTTATATTGCATTGCTATTAGTTCTTTTCTGCAAAATTGAACTCGGGTGGTAATATTGCCAAAGGTATTTGTATTCCACTCCTTAAGTGCTGCTTTGTAGGCTTTGAGTTTTTGACATAAGATGTAAGGGGGGGATCCATGCACATTAACATTCCAAGCTGATCTGATAACATCAAGGAACTGAGGATGAGTACTCCAAATGTTGAAGAATCTAAATGGTTTCTTGCCTTTTGGTGTTGCTTTATCTGCGTGTATGTATATTAAAGAATGATCAGAAAATAATGGAGCATCATACTCAAGAAGTGAATCAGGGTAAACTATTAACCATTCTTGGTTAATCAGACATCTATCGAGTCGAGCCATTATTTTTCTGTTAGCAGCACCTTGATTACTCCAGGAGAGCCAATTACCCACAGATTTCATATCAGTCAATGCAGTAGTATCTATGTAATCATTAAAACTCTGAAGCTGACTTTCTGAAAGCTGTCTACCCCCCACCTTTTCATTTGTGTACCGAACAGTATTAAAGTCACCAAGAACAATCTAAGGTACATTAAGATAGCCATCTGCAATGTTAGTTAGATCAGACCACAGTGTATTTCTTTCTTCCATACTGTTTGAAGCATATATACTAGTGAAATTGAATTGACAGCCATTCTTTTTGTCCTCTACCTTAAGATGGATGAATTGATCAGTAGCAGAAATAAACCAAGCATTAATAGAGTTAGGATGCCATAAAACCCATATTCTACCAAAAGTTTCATTTAAGTCATTGGTAAACAGTTCTGTGTCCGGCCATATTAAATTCTTTTGAGCTTGAATGTGCGATTGTTTAATTTTCGTTTCTACTAGAATAACAATATCACATGCGGCAGACTTGATTATTCTATTGAGCTCCTGACATTTCTCAGTCTTATTAAGTCCACGAACATTCCAACATGTTATCTTCATCAGTAATAAACAAATGAAAAAAATGGTAAGGTATTCATCCTACGAATTTGGATGGACTGTACCATCCTTTTTCTTATCCTTTGGTTTTGTATTTTCCTCCCGAACAATATCATTACCTTTTATGACTTTATTCCTATATTTATCCACTTAATCTACAGCTTGCAGATGTTTAAACTTTAAAATACCTTGAATCATGTGGTCTTGATGTTGGGAAATCTTGGGGGCGACAACATATGCGCAGCGGAAGAACAAGAAAACAAAATCCCCGATTCCCAAAGATATGTTCGTCGTTGTACGAAGATTGGTGCGCAAAATCCGCGAAACTTAAAACTACATATAGAGTAGATTGTGTTACCTAGGGAGATCGTATATCCCTATTTCCTTACAAATCCTTAGGAGAGGGTGAAGGAGGTCAAGCGTCCTCCTCTCTAGCGGTGATCCACACAGTAGGGCTACAACGACGCTCCTCAAAACTCCAGGCCTGCTCTAAGGTGGAGAGGGAGAGGAGAATAGGAAAGGCAAGCAAAGACTCTAACCTATGAGGCTCTGAATCCCTCCTATTTATAGAGGTCTCCTGTCAAACCCTAATGGGTCCTCCCCTAGTGGGTATTGGATCTGCATCCAATAAGATAAGGGATCCGTCGGATATCTTATATCCGAACCTCTACTCATCGCAATGCCTACCATATGTGTGTGACCCTCTAGGCCCAATATTGAGCTGGCTGTGAGTAATACCTATCAGAACTCCTTCTAACTCAGTGAATTATTATCTTTGTAATAATTCACTTGACTCATCAACTATGAACGTACTAGGCCACTACGCCGTAGTCCCCAAACGATACAGGGGAATCCAATCCATTGGACCTGTTTGTCCTCAGTTACCGTGTACCTATAGTCCCTCATTCATCTAATATCCTAGAGACCGTATATCGAGCATGGTGCTGTCAGACCCATACGGTTTCTACTCGAGTCTCGCTCTAATCGGATTCTCCTAGAGAACACTTTCTCTCTCAACCCGAATGACCCTAGCTAGGGATTTGTCTGAGTAAGAACACATGGGATATTCCTCTCATGACGCTGAGAGTGGATGATCCTTTATCGATACTCAATAGCCCTCGTAAGGTCGACTACCACTCCCAATGACCAGCTGTACTAGATCTGGGACAGCCAAACCTATAAGTCTGGTATCAAAGAGTGGAGCACTCATACAGGACATCCTTGGTGTCTGAAGTCTAAGAACCAAATACACCACTAGGACTACGGAATCGCTATCTTACAATAAGGCGTCATCAACCATCCAACATTCCGTAAGCAGATCAATCAGTGAACTCATTCTCCAATGAGCACCTGTACTGTATCCCTAGTGTCCCTACACGAGCAGCTATGAGACCAGCTGCATCCATCATATGGACGGGTATACAGCACACCAGTCTGTCCGGTTATCACGATGTCCCTCTTGAGTAACCTATGACCGGGATTATTTAAGATATGTGTTTAAAGGTGAATAGATCTCATTATCATGATCTCATCACGATCCGATTCCCATTGCACAAATCCAAGGACATCACAATATATATATATATATATATATATATATATATATATATATATATATATATATATATATATATATATATACAATAGTTATAAAGTGATATACGCCAAAATATAATAAGTAAAAATATTATGTATCAAGTCACACGTGCCATTAGTCACATGATTGGCTTGCTGGGCACCTATGACTAGCAATCTCCCACTTGACCTAAAGCCAATCACCTATGTGTCTGATCCCCATCAGACCCCTATGACGCTCAAAGACAATATGAGACAACGGCTTTGTCAATGGATCTGCAATGTTATTTTCGGATGGAACTCTTTCCACTACTACATCTCCTAGGGTTACGATCTCTTTGATATAAGCTGGAACATCCTCAGAACACTTCTGATGAGACCCGGGTTCCCTTATTTGAGTAATCGCCCAATAATTGTCGCAATATATGGAAGTCGGCTCCTCGCTACTCGGCATGACTCCCAAATCTATGATGAACTTCTTCACCTAGACTCCCTCCTTTGCTGCATTTGATGCAGCAATGTACTCCGCCTCTATGGTTGAGTCAGTAGTGGTATCTTGCTTGGAACTCTTCCAGCACACTGCTCCTCCATTCAAGGTGTACACATACCCTGAATTCGACTTGCTATCATCGACATCAGACTGAAAACTTGAGTCAGTGTAGCCTTCAACCTTAAGGCTATTACCTCCATAGTAAAAGATCCTTAGTCCTTCTCAAGTACTTAAGGATACACTTTACTGCTTTCCAGTGCTCCAAGCCTGGATCCGCCTGATACCTGCTCGTGACACTCAGAGCATGCGCTATATCAGGCCTAGTACATAGTATGACATATATGATAGACCCTATTGCTGAGGCATAAGGTATCATATCCATGTTCGCCCTTTCTTGAAATTTTCCATGCCAAACCTTTTGACAATGGTTTCTATGTACTTGGACTGGGACAAGCCAAGCATCCTTTTGGATCTATCTCTATAGATTCGAATCCCCAAGATATAGGATGCTTCCCCTAAGTCCTTCATGGAGAAGTGTCTAGATAACCAAGCCTTTACTATGGATAGCATTCCTACATCATTCCCAATGATCAGGATGTCATCCACATATAATACCAAAAAGGTGATAGCACTCCCACTTACCTTCCTATACACACAAGGCTCATCTTCGTTCTTAACGAAGTCATAAGATCTGATTGCCTCATCAAATCTTATGTTCCAACTTCGGGAAGCTTGCTTTAGTCCATAAATGGATCTAAGCAACCTACACACCTTATCTGGGTAGTTCTTGGACACGAATCCCTTAGATTGCATCATATATACCTCCTCCTTGAGGTTCCCATTGAGGAATGCGGTTTTCAAATCCATCTGCCAGATCTCATAATCATAGTGTGCTGCAATAACCAATAGAATTCTGATGGATTTTAGCATTGCTACGAGTGAGAAGGTTTCGTCGTAGTCAACACCTTGCCTTTGACGATACCCCTTAGCCACTAGCCTTGCTTTATAGGTCTCTACCTTTCCATCTACTTCGATCTTTTTCTTAAAGATCCACTTGCAACCGATGGGTACAATACCTTCGGGCGTATCAACTAGGTTCCAAACCTTATTGGAGTACATAGAATCCATCTCAGAATTTCTGGCTTCTTGCCACTTCCTAGAGTCTATACTCATAATAGCCTCGTAGTAGGTCTGAGGATCAATATCCTCAACATCCTCTCCTCTAATATGTCCCACATATCAGTTACGGAGCCAATCCGTATAATTTGAACCAGTGAGACGGTTGATATCAAGTATGCCACGTAAGGGATTTGAAAGCGACATTTTCTGAAAATAAAGATGTAGTAGAAATGAATAACATGCAGATTTTACAAGAAATAAACTATCAAGATATGGACTTCTATCTTAATATACTCCCACTATTTTACTAACGAGTCACGTGACACCCTCAGCATGTGAAACGAAAGTCTCCGACAGACTTCTAGTGGGGATCAGGATCCAATCAGCGTCTTAGTGTAACCTCGAGGGACTCGACCAATCACACTAAGCCTAAAAGGTAGGCAACTCTTGCCGATCACAACTCCTTGTAATTCCCGTCCTGTTCGGCCTTCGAATCACCATGGCCTCGAGGGACTCGACCAACCATGATGCTCGGTTAAGTCAACACCTTCGTTACAAGATGAGTCTGATTTGATGATATACCCTCGAGGGACTCGACCAAGCATACCATGCCCTCAGGTCACCGGTGACATCTCTATGTCGTAAGCAAGATAGTGAATCATGATATAGGTGAGTCTCGAGGGACTCGACCAACTCAACCTACACCGGGAATCAGTTCCTACTCATAACGATGGAAGGCCACGTGGGTCAATCTAATTGCCTCACGTTTACCGACTTAATATTATCGAGAGATGTTTCTATGATTTGGTCTCCTAATATGACATGTCACACATATATATATTTAATATATATCTACATCGCATGCAAATATATATACATATCTAGTATGTGTATAAGCAATCACACCAGATGATCATGGACCATAACCTAATATGATTAGGCCCGAGCCAATAGGCCTAATCACTCACATCAAGATCTATGTGTGCAACCGTACATCTCCATGCCCTGTGATCGTCCATCTCGTCCTCGTCGGTTCCGTCGACATCTTGATGCATCTTCATGCATCACGACCGTTCGTCTCGTGGGTCCCGCTATCGCATCCACGCTCCCGTTGCGCCTCCTCATGTGATTACAACTTAATCATAGGCACGCAGGCCCGACAATAAACGAGAAATATAATGGAGGCTCGTAGACCTCAATAATAATAATCACAAGTACACACATCACACGGTCCATGATCATTCGTCCACACATCATACATCACATGCATAAATAATCATCATCATGTAGGACTACTAGATAATAATAAAAATAATAATCAACTAAACTTTTTAATTAATTAATATTTTCTGAAATCAGGGACATATAGGGAATTTCTCAATTAGTAAGGGTATTTTTGTAATTTGGATAAAAGAAAGAACTGGAATTTCTCAAATTCACAAGGGCAAAACTATCTTTTTGCCCAAAACCCTAATTCCCTCTTACTGTTACCACCGCTGCCACCTTGCTGGCGGTGGCCTGTGCGGTGGGGCGAGGGTGCTGCCCTCGCCTGTAGGCGGCACGCCCGTTGGGGCAATGCCTAACGGGCATTGCCCCGCGGGCGTCGCCGCCTCCGCGGTCGGTTCTGCCGGCGGGGCAATGCCCGTAGGCGGTGCTCTACTACCGGGCGGCCGCCCCTGTGGGGGGGGGGGGGGGGGGGTGCGTTTCGCCCTTCGGGAGCAGCGGCGGCAAGCGCCGCTGCCCTGCGGCGTCTCACCCCGCGGGAGAAGCGACCGCATGCACCTCTGCCCGCGGGCTGCCAGCCCCGCCGGACGCAAGCCTGCTGCAAGCAGGCCGTCGGCCGGGTGCTGCAGACGCAGCCCCTGTGCTGCCCGCCTTCGGCTGCTCTGCACGCACGTAGATCGAGGGCAGCAACTGTTGCTGCCCTTCCTTATTTTTGCGCAATGATTTTGACGTCAAAATTCTTCCTAAACACAACCCACGTAGTTCAAAACCAATCATTCGCACGAACAACCTAGTTCTGATACCACTATTGGGAAATCTTGGGCGACATCATATGCGCAGCGGAAGAACAAGAAAACAAAATCCCCGATTCCCAAAGAGATGTTCGTCGTCGTGCGAAGATTGGTGCGCAAAATCCGCGAAACTTAAAACTGCATATAGAGTAGATTGTGTTACCTAGGGAGATCGTATATTCCTGTTTCCTTACATATCCTTAGGAGAGGGTGAAGGAGGTCAAGCGTCCCCCTCTCTAGCGGTGATCCACACAGCAGGACTGCAACGACGCTCCTCAAAACTCCAGGCCTGCTTTGAGGTAGAGAGGGAGAGGAGAATAGGAAAGACAAGCAAAGGCTCTAGCCTTTGAGGCTCTGAATCCCTCCTATTTATAGAGATCCCCAGTCAAACCCTAATGGGTCCTCCCCTAGTGGGTATTGGATCTACATCCAATAAGACAAGGGCTCCGTCGGATATCTCATATCCGAACCTCTACTCATCGCAATGCCTACCATATGTGTATGACCCTCTAGGCCCAATATCGAGCTGGCTGTGAGTCATACCTGTCAGAACTCCTTCTAACTAAGTGAATTATTATCTCTGTAATAATTAACTTGACTCATCGACTACGGACGTACTAGGCCACTACGCCGTAGTCCCTAGATGATATAGGGGAATCCAATCCATTGGACCTATCTGCCCTCAGTTACCATGTACCTATAGTCCCTCATTCATCTAATATCCCAGAGACCGTATATCGAGCATGGTGCTGTCAGACCCTTACGGTTTCTACTCGAGTCTCGCTCTAATCGGATTCTCCCGGAGAACTCTTTCTCTTTCAACCCGAATGACCCTAGCTAGGGATTTGTCTGAGCAAGAACACATGGGATATTCCTCTCATGACGCCGAGAGTGGATGATCCTCTATCGACACTCAATAGCCCTCGTAAGGTCGACTGCCACTCCCAATGACCAACTGTACTAGATTTGGGACAGCCAAACCTATAAGTCTGGTATCAAAGAGTGGAGCACTCATACAGGACATCCTTGGTGTCTGAAGTCTAAGAACCAGATACACCACTAGGACTACAGAATCGCTGTCTGACAATAAGGCATCATCAACCATCCAGCATTCTATAAGCGGATCAATTAGTGAACTCATTCTCCAATGAGCACCTATACTGTATCCCTAGTGTCCCTACACGAACAGCTATGAGACCAGCTGCATCCATCATATGGACGGGTATACAACACACCTGTCTGTTCGGTTATCACAATGTCCCTCTCGAGTAACCTATGATCGAGATTATTTAGGATATGTGTTTAAAGGTGAATCGATCTCATTATCGTGATCTTATCACGATCCGATTCCTATTGCACAAATCCAAGGACATCACAATATATATATGCATATATGCAATAGTTATAAAGTGATATACGACAAAATATAATAAGCAAAAAGATTATGTATCAAGTCACACGTGCCATCACTCACATGATTAGCTTGCTGGGCACCTATGACTAACACTTGATTGGCAGGGTTTGTTGAATCATGATAAGATTGTTGCGGCATAACATGATATGATTGTTGCGGCATATTTGTTGGAGCAGCCTGGCTAGAGAGGTTCGTTGGGGCATGAGTTTGTTGAGACAGAATATCCTTGTTGGCGATGTTTGTTGCGGCCTGAGTTTGTTGAGGAAGAATATCCTTGCTGGCGAGATTTGTTTAGGCCTGAGCTCGTTGAGCTATTGTGGATGGATCCGAAGATATTGGAAGAGATGAATTTCCTGACTTATGCTTCTCCTGTCCACTAGTACCATGGGAAACTTCTATTATGGAAGGCTCAGACATTATAGGAAGAGGTAAAGTTTTGGATTTGTCCTTCTGTCCGCGGTGTTGTCCTTGCGAGTCAGAATGCTCAATAGTCTTCGCCACCATTGGTGCTACTGTCATTAGAGAAGACTCGCTTTGTTGCTGAGGCGCTTGACGTGGTCGATAGACCTTTGTGGTCAGTTTTGGAGTTTACTGACAAGCTTCATTTGCATGACCAAAAGATAAGCAATGCTGACATCGTTGTGGCTTCCAGGAATATGAGACATGTACTTTCCGAGTGTTCCCGTCAAGATCACGATAGAAAACCTCATTAGGAAGATCTTCGTCGGAAGAAACCAGTACACATGCTCATACAAATACTAATCTCGTCTGAGCTGCTGTTGCTTTATCGATGTAGAGTGGTTGTCCCAGAGTGCTGCATAACTTTGCAATAAAACGTCGACTCCAAAGATATAGAGGAAGACCTTGAAAGGATACCCATAATAGAATAGACTGTAGGCTATCTAACTCCGAACGGACATCAGGAGACCAGCGTCGTAGAATCATTGGATGGCCACGAATAGTCCAAAATCCTTCGAGGACCCGTTGCAAATCTTCTTCAGAGTATAGCTTGCAAACAAAGAATCCGTTCTCCAGCATATAAAGATCAAATGACGATATTCTCCATCGAGTTTTGATAAATGAGGATAGTGGGAAATAAGATGTTTCGAGACCTACCACATAGCCAACAATCGCCATAGACCATGTCTCAATAAGCTCTACTGAATCAGCAGTCTCATATACAGCAATCTTCTTATCAGCCTGAACTTCTGGAGTAAAGAATTCCAAGCTTAGATCCGGACTTCCAACCGGAGCCTTGAAGAGGCTAGTCCAAGGCCGAGGGTCATTGGAAATGAGAGCAGGCTGTCGCGATCTAGAGCGCGACCTACTTCGATACTGCTTCGTCGAAGGAGTTTCTCTTTGGAGAGGATATTGTTGAATCTCGGATTTTGATGATGAAGTCAATTGTCATTTGTTATCTAATCTATATGTTGAGATAAGTGTGTAGGATTAACTACGATGAAAGTGAGACATGCAGCAGGAGTTGCGCCGGAGTCAAGACAATGATCATGTTGGGAGTTCGAGAGTTCGACGGAAGTTCGGACAGTCGTCGGAGGTTCTGCAGGAACAAATCCGAGAAGTCCATAAGCTTGCCAAAGAAGCTCGTTGGAACTCGCCAAGTGAATCGTCGCAAGTCCAGGAGTTTGCCGGAAGTCCGCAGGAGCATCACCGAGGGTTCATCGGATGATCGACGGAAGTTCGCCGGAAGCTCGCCGGAAGAAGCGATTGACGCACCGGAGCAAGTTGCAGTAAATGTCTTAGGAAAAATCGTAGTTAGCACAATGATTAAGTTGGAAATGAGAGGTGATCCCATTAACTTAATCTTAGGGTAATTGGGCCCCTGAAAAACCCAAATTGGGCCGAATGGATCAACCCATTCGGACCCTGATTTCTGCCAGGCGGTTGAACCGCCCAAGGCAGGAGGTTGCACCGCCTGGGCTCAGTCTCCGAGCGAGACTGGGAGGTGTAACCGCTCCAGCCAGGCGATGGCACCGCTTGGGGCTCAGTCTCCGAGCGAGACTGGGCGGTGCAACCTCCCCTGACAGGAGGTGGCACCGCTTGAGCTCGGTCTTCGAGCTCTGCTAGGCGGTGCAACCGCCTCAGTCAGGAGGTGCAACCGCCTGAGCTCGGTCTTCGAGCTCTGTCAGGAGGTGCAACCGCCCCTGATAGGAGGTAGCACCGCCTAAAGGCTCAGTCTTCGAGCTCTGCCAAGCGGTGCAACTGCTCCAGTCAGGAGGTGTAACCGCCTGATCCCGGAATTCCGGGAATTGACAATTTTGAGCTCCAAATTTGAACTAGGTTGGGGCCTATAAATACCCCACCCATTCAACATTGAAAGGGCATGAACTTACACCGAAATCTTGATCTTTTTCTATGATTCTTAGAGCTCAAAATTGTTGTAAAGGCCAAAAGATCTTCTCCCTCTTTTCTTCCAAGTTCTGAGTTGTAAAGAGAGAAGAGAAAATTCTGTAAGGGTTGTCTCCTAAGCCCGTCAAAAGGAGTGAAACTGTAAAAGGGTGGTTGGCCTTCGCCTATTGAAGGAAGGCCTCTAGTTGACGTCGGTGACCTCGTCGATGGAGGAAGCCAAAAGTGGAGTAGGTCAAGATTGACCGAACCACTCTAAATCTCGGTTTGCATTTACTTTGAGCATATTATCTTTACTGCAAACCTCCTCTAAAGCTTACTGCTTTCTGCGCATATACGATCGGGTTTCAAGCTTTGCACTTTCTGAATCAGCGTTTAGACGTAAATCTACTTCTTCGTACGATCATCATATTTCAGTTTGCGTTTACGTTTTGATTTCAATCATAACTGCAAACTGCCTTTATATCCTTGCTTAAACTGCATCTCGCCTAATCAAGTGATTTACGAATCAGCATTTAGACGTAAATCAACTTCTTCATACGAACATCGTATTTCAGTTTGCGCTTATTTTCTGGTTTTCATCATAACTGCAAACTGCCTTCATAGATTGATTTTAACGTCATCTCGCTTGATCTTAAGTTAAAATAATCTTAGAATCGGCTTTCACACCGAAATCGTTTTTATCATTCGAACGTGTTTTATCGTTGAAAGATTTCCACTGCACTAATTCACCCCCCCCCCCCCCCCCCCCCGTCTTAGTGCTCTTGATCCTAACAATTGGTATCAGAGCGGGGTTAACTCTCTAACGAATTAAAACCCAAGAGAGTTGGCATACGCCGGAAATCAAGAGGGTCATTCTATTACACGTCCACCCATGTTCAATGGGACGGACTACACCTATTGGAAGACCCGAATGAGGATCTTTCTTATTTCTATGGATTTTGAACTTTGGAATCTTGTCGAAAACGGATTTTCGAAGCCTTCTCTTCTAATGATCGATTGGAATGAATTGGAGAAGAAGGCTTTTGCTCTTAATGCAAAGGCTATGAATGCCTTATTTTGTGCACTTGATAAAAACAAGTTTAACCGTGTTTCGACTTGTGAAACCGCATTTGATATTTGGTACACACTCGAAGTGACTCAAGAAGGCACAAGTAGAGTGAAAGAGTCAAAAATCAATCTTCTGTTACATTCTTTCGAACTTTTCCGGATGAAACCGAGTGAAACCATTGGCGATATGTTTACTCGTTTCACGGATGTCTTCAACGATCTAAAAGGACTCAGAAAAAGTTTTTCGGATTTTGAGCTCGTAAATAAGATTCTAAGATCCCTTCCTAAGAGTTGGGACCCTAAAGTCACTGCTATTCAAAAGGCGAAAGATCTAAGCAACTTCCCTCTTGAAGAACTAATCGGGTCATTAATGACCTACGAGATGACTTGCAGAGCTCATGAAGAGCAAGAAGACATCCTTCCAAAGAACAGGAAGGATATGACACTTAAAACTTCAGAAGACCACTTGAGAGAAAACTCAAGTGATGAGGACTGTGATGATGACTTGGCACTTCTAACAAGAAAATTTAAAAAATTCATTAAAAGAAACAAGTTTAAGAATGACGCAAAAAATAAACTTGAATCCAAGAAGGACCAAGTTATTTGCTATGATTGCTTGTCCCCAAGCCAAAAAGAGAACATCAAAGAAGAAGGCGCTCAAAGCAACGTGGGATGACTCGAGCGCGTCCGAAGAAGAGGAGTCCAACATCGAGCAAGTTGCTCACTACGCCTTAATGGCCATCGGAGAGGAGGTAACGAATTTAATAGATGCAGATTTATCATTTTATGAATTATTAAATGCCTTCCATGACTTATTTAATGAATGCAAGATTATTAGTAGAAAATACTAATTGCTAAAAAAGGAGCATGACAGTCTTACTTGTAATTTTGATAAGTTAAAAGCTGAATATTATGATAGTTTAGGCTCATGTATAAATTGTCATGATATAGAAACTCTCCAAAAGGAAAACTTACTACTTAAGGACCCCTTGAAGAAATTCGAGGTTGGTAGCAAGTCATTGAACATGATCCTTGCAAACAAGGGTCACGTTCCCAAAAGAAGTGAAATTGGATTTGTGAGAAGTCCTCACCAAAATCCAACCACCTTCATAAAAGGCCCCATCTTACATATTCGACACCAAAGCAAATGCAACTTTTATTGCAAACTTGGACACAAAATGCATTATTGTCCATTTAAGAAAATTAGTCCGAATAAATTAATTTGGGTTCCTAAAGAAACCATGACAAATTATATGCAACATGACAAACAATATAGATTTATTTTTGAGGCACCCAAAAACAAATGGGTTCCTAAAAATCATCCTTTCTTGTAGAAACCTATACCATCGCAAGCTAGGAGCAAGAGATGGTACCTTGATAGTGGATGTTCAAGGCATATGACCGGAGATCCATCTCAATTCTCTAAGCTTACTAGCATAGACGAATGCTATGTCACCTTCGGAGACAACAACAAGGGTAAAATCATTGGCAAAGGAACCATAGGTAACAAATCTAACTTCTTTATTGAAGATGTTTTGTTAGTTAATGGTTTAAAACATAACCTCTTGAGCATTAGTCAACTATGTGATAAAGGATACATTGTCAGATTCGAATCTAATGCTTGCATCATTGAAAAACCACACAAAAATATGTATATGATTGCATTAAAACAAAATAACATATACACTATTGATATCAATAATTTATGTAATGAAATGTGTTTTTCGGTTTTGAATGAGGATGCTTGGCTATGGCATAGAAGATTAGGTCATGCTAGCATGAAACTAATCACTCAAATATCATCTAAAGAACTTGTAAGAGGAATTCCTCATATCAAATTCATCAAAGATAATGTATGTGATGCTTGCCAATTAGGTAAACAAATTAAGGGTAATTTCAAATCTAAGAATCAAATAACCACCTCTAGGCCCCTACAATTGATCCATATGGACTTGTTCAGACCAATCTCTATATCAAGTTTAGGAGGTAGCAAATACGCCTTCGTCATTGTGGATGACTATAGCAGATATACATGGACTTACTTCTTAAAATAGAAAAATGAATGCTTTAGATATTTTACCAAGTTTTGTAAACTTGTTCAAAATGAGAAGGGGTCTATGATTTCGTCAATTAGAAGTGATCACGGTGGAGAATTTCAAAACCATGATTTCCAAGAATTTTGTGAACTCAATGGATACAACCATAATTTCTCTACTCCAAGAAATCCTCAACAAAATGTAGTAATTGAAATTTACAAGAAATGACAAGAACCATGTTGAATGAACATAGCCTACCCAAATATTTTTAGGCCGAAGCCGTAAACACCGCATGCTATATTTTGAATAGAGTTCTAGTAAGACCCTTACTCACCAAAACTCCTTATGAGTTATGAAACAACAAAAAAACCCAATGTTTCATATTTTAAAGTCTTTGGGTGTAAGTGTTTTATCTTGAATGAAAAGGATAACTTAGAAAAATTTGATGCTAAATCCGATAAAGGAATCTTTCTTGGTTATTCTTTGGTTTCTAAAGCTTTTCGTATCTTCAATAAAAGAACCTTAATTATTGAAGAATCCATTCATGTTGTTTTCAATGAGATTTCCGAAATAAGGAAAAATGATTTTGATGATGATGTTAATTTTGATTCCTTAAATTTAAATAAAACCCCGTCTCCAACTAGCAACTTGGATGCATCCACTTCTGAAACATCCTTACCTAAGGATTGGAAGTATGTAGATGCTCATCCTAAGGAGCTAATCTTAGGAGACACATCAAAGAGGGTTCAAACACGATCTTCTCTTAAAAATTTTTGTGCGAACGCCGCTTTTCTCTCCCAAATTGAACCCAAATGTGTTGACGAAGCCATGAAAGATGATTCATGGATTATTGCAATGCAAGATGAATTGAATCAATTTGAGAGAAATGAGGTGTGGAAGCTTGTTCCTAGGCCAAATGACCATTTAGTTATTGGTACTAAATGGGTCTTTAGAAACAAGCAAGATGAAAATGGTATCGTAGTTAGAAACAAGGCTAGATTAGTGGCCAAAGGTTTCAACCAAGAAGAAGGTATCAATTACGAAGAAACCTTCACTCCTGTGGCTCGATTGGAAGCCATAAGGATGCTCCTTGCCTACGCTAGTAGTAATAATTTTAAGTTGTTTCAAATGGATGTTAAAAGCGCTTTTCTTAATGGCTTTATTTCCGAAGAAGTCTATGTTGAACAACCTCCTGGATTTGAAAATAATAGCCTCCCTAATCATGTGTTTAGATTAACTAAAGCTCTCTATGGTTTAAAACAAGCCCCGAGAGCTTGGTATGAGAGACTTAGTTCTTTTCTTATTAAAAATAATTTCACAAAAGGCAAGGTTGATACTACATTATTCATCAAGAATTTTGAAAATAATTTTCTCATTGTTCAGATTTATGTTGATGATATTATCTTTGGTTCCACGAATGAATCTCTTTGTGAATCGTTTGCTAAAACTATAAGTCTTGAATTCGAAATGAGTTTAATGGGAGAATTAACATTCTTCTTAGGCTTACAAATCAAACAACTAAGCAATGACATTTTTATTAGTCAAACTAAATATGCTATGAATTTATTAAAAAAGTTTAATATGAATAACTCAAAGGCTATTAACACTCCTATGAGCACCTCCACTAAGTTAGAAATTGATGAAAGTGGAGAAAGCTTCGATCAAAAAACTTATAGGGGTATGATAGGAAGTTTACTTTACCTCACTGCAACCAAACCAGACATCATGTTCAGTGTAGGACTTTGTGCTAGATTTCAATCAAATCCTAAAAAATCTCATCTCAAAGCAGTTAAAATAATACTTAGATATCTTAATGGTACCACAAATCTAGGATTATGGTACCCAAAATCAGAGAATCTTGAGTTAATTGCTTATGCTGATGCGGACTTTGCTGGCTGTAGACTAGATAGAAAAAGCACATCAGGATCATGTCAATTTTTAGGACATGCCCTTATTTCCTGGTCATCTAAGAAACAAAACTCGGTTGCACTATCAACAACTGAAGCTGAATATATTGTAGCAAGTGCATGCTGTGCACAAGTTGTATGGATGAAAAACACCTTAGAAGATTACAAAGTTCATCTTAAAAATATTCCCATTAAATGTGATAACACAAGTGTATTATGCTTAACCAAGAATCCTATACAACACTCAAGAACAAAATATATTGATATTAGACATCACTTTATACGAGATCATGTTACTAATCATGACGTAACCATAGAGTTCATTGATACTAAACATCAACTAGCTGATATTTTTACAAAACCTCTAAGTGAAGAGCAATTTGATTTCATAAGAAGAGAATTAGGAATGTTGATGTGTCCGAATACATAAACTAGTTAAAATTATTTTTTGGACTTTATTAAATGCTCAAATCACTTGATTGCCATTACATGCCTAAATAACATGTTGGAAATTATGTGTTGAATACAAAAATGTTTTGTCTTCATGATTGTATTTAAAAATCTGTAGCATAGTCTTGTCCGAATGCATGAAAGAGTTCATTTCATATTCGGATTCGCTTAACAATTGGAATGCTAAAAATCAAATTTTCTCATACACTCTTATGAAAAATATTTTTTTCTGAAATGGATTTGATAAAATGATTCCTGCTTATGAATTCCATCTTGAAATATGGATGATAGTATTTTTACTTGCAAAAAGCTATTTCACACACCTATCTTGACTCAAAGTAAACTCACAAATAGCTGGTATCACAAATGGCTTTCCTCCTTCATGCAAAAAGGTTATAACAAAAAAAAAGGAGGAAGAAGTATTCAAAGCAATCTACGTATCATGCCTTCCTTTATATGCTTGATAATTTGCTTATATTGTTCTCCTGGTATCACAACTACCATGCTTTTTGTTGATGACAAAGGGGGAGAAATATATGAATTGATGCTATAAACACTGATGCTATGATTATGCCATGCTTGTATCACCAAGAGATATATGAATAGATGCCATGCATTAATTTGCATTATGCCTTGAGTTGATATCTTACCATGTGATGAAATACAATACTTGCTATAATATTTGAAATGTGTACATCATGTAATGATATCAAAATCTTACTTCATAGCTTTACATGTTGATATCTTACAATATGATGAATTGCTACTATTACCATCATTCAAACTTGTTATATTTGAAAATGAATGTCAAGCCTTGACATAATCTTCAGAGAGATACATCATGATGGGAATCATGATGGGAGTATTGATAAGTTCAAATGGTTTTAACTTATCAATATGTCTCTTGAATTCTTAGGTTTTGAATTCAAGAATGACTTATCTCAAGTATGGCATATAGACAGGGGAGTTAAGGTTAACTCCATTATCAATTGATTGTCATCATAAAAAAGGGGGAGATTGTTGAATCTCGGATTTTGACGATGAAGTCAATTGTCATTTGTTATCTAATCTATATATTGAGATAAGTGTGCAGGATTAACTACGATGAAAGTGAGACATGCAGTAGGAGTTGCGCCGGAGTCAAGACAATGATCACGTTGGGAGTTCGAGAGTTCGACGGAAGTTCGGACAGTTGTCGGAGATTCTACGGGAACAAATCCGAGAAGTCCATAAGCTTGCCAAAGAAGCTCGTCGGAACTCACCAAGTGAATCGTCGCAAGTCCAGGAGTTTGCCGGAAGTCCGCAGGAGCATCACCGAGGGTTCATCGGCTGATCGACGGAAGTTCGCCGGAAGCTCGCCGGAAGAAGTGATTGATGCACCAGAGCAAGTTGCAGTAAATGTCTTAGGAAAAATCGTAGTTAGCACAATGATTAAGTTGGAAATGGGAGGTGATCCCATTAACTTAATCTTGGGGCAATTGGGCCCCTGAAAAACCTAAATTGGGCCGAATGGATCAACCCATTCGGACCCTGATTTCTGACAGGCGGTTGAACCGCCCGAGGCAGGAGGTTGCATTGCCTGGGCTCAGTCTCCGAGCGAGACTGGAAGGTGCAACCACTCCAGCCAGGCGGTGGCACCGCTTGGGGCTTAGTCTCCGAGCGAGATTAGGCGGTGCAACATCCCTTGACAAGAGGTGGCACCGCTTGAGCTCGATCTTCGAGCTCTGCCAAGCGATGCAACCGCCTCAATCAGGAGGTGCAACCACCTGAGCTCGGTCTTCGAGCTCTGCCAGGAGGTGCAACCGCCCCTGACATGAGGTAGCACCGCCCTGAGGCTCAGTCTTCGAGCTCTGTCAAGCGGTGCAACCACTCCAGTCAGGAGGTGCAACCGCCTAATCCTAGAATTCCGGGAATTGACAGTTTTGAGCTCCAAATTTGAACTGGGTTGGGGCCTATAAATACCCCACCCATTCAGCACTGAAAGGGCATGACCTTACACCGAAATCTTGATCTTTTTCTGTGATTCTTAGAGCTCAAAATTGTTGTAAAGGCCAAAAGTTCTTCTCCCTCTTTTCTTCTAAGTTCTGAGTTGTAAAGAGAGGAGAGAAAATTCTATAAGGGTTGTCTCTTAAGCCCGTCAAAAGGAGTGAAATTGTAAAATGGTGGTTGGCCTTCGCCTATTGAAGGAAGGCCTCTAGTTGACGTCGGTGGAGGAAGCCAAAAGTAGAGTAGGTCAAGATTGACCGAACCACTCTAAATCTCGGTTTGCATTTACTTTGAGCATATTATCTTTACTACAAACCCCCTCTAAAGCTTATTGCTTTCTGCGTATATACGATCGGGTTTCAAGCTTTGCACTTTCCGAATATGCATTTAGACATAAATCTGCTTCTTCGTATGATCATCATATTTCAGTTTGCGTTTACGTTTTGATTTCAATCATAACTGCAAACTGCCTTTATATCCTTGCTTAAACTGCATCTCGCCTAATCAAGTGATTTACGAATCAGCATTTAGACGTAAATTAGCTTCTTCGTACGAACGTCGTATTTCAGTTTGCGCTTATATCTGGTTTTCATCATAACTGCAAACTGCCTTCATAGATTGATTTTAACGTCATCTCGCTTGATCTTAAGTTAAAGTAATCTTAGAATCGTCTTTCACACCGAAATCGTTTTTATCATTCGATCGTGTTTTATCGTTGAAAGATTTCCGATGCACTAATTCACCCCCACCCCTCCCCTCTTAGTGCTCTTGATCCTAACAGATATGGTGGAGGAGCAAATTGAGGGGTAATGGTAGGGAGTCTTGCCATCGTATCAACCGTCCCGCCATCGTCGCCAGCCCTAGGGGTCGTCGCTGCCATGTTTGATCCCTCTTCTGGTCATCGCTACAAAATCATCGCCATAGGGAAAAGCCACCGTAGTATATCAGATCGCTGCTACAGTACCATCGCCCTAGGAAGATCTGGTCGTTGCTACAGTATCGTCGCCCTTGGGGAGAAGCCGACGCTGCAGGAGATCCGATCACCACTATAGTAAGGGAGATCAGATTGCTGCTACAGTACCGTCGCCCATGGGAGAAAGCCAACGCTGCAAGAGTCAGATCGCCCTAGGGAGATCTCATCGCCGCTATAGTGTCGTCGCCGCTATAGTACCGTCGCCCTAGATCTGGTCGTTGCTATAGTGTCGTTGCCGTCGCTATAGTATCGTCGCCCTAGGGAGATCTGATCGCCGCTACAGTGTCGTCGCCCATCGCCCGTGGGAGAAAGCCAGCGCTGTAGGAGTCAGATTGCCCTAGGGAGATCTAGTCGCCGCTACAGTGTTGTCGCCGCTACAGTACCGTCGCCCTAGATCTGGCCGCCGTTATAGTGTCGTCGCCGCTACAGTACCGTCGTCCTAGATTTGGTCGCTGCTATAGTGTCATCGTCGCCGCTACAGTACCGTCGCCCTAGGGAGATCTGATCGCTGCTATAGTGTCGTCGCCCGTCGCCCTGCAGTGTCGTCGCCCGTCGCCCTACAGATATGATACCCTTGCTATCGTAGTTAATCCTGCATATGTAAAAACACACTTCGATCTAGACAATTATTACTAAGCTTGAATCATGTTGTTCGGCATGTCATTGGTCCATCGAAGCTTTGTCCGATTCTTCGGCGCATCGTCGTCTCTTGCGGCCTATTGCCCAATCAGCCAGTTGACTCTGTAACTCCGATATCCTTGGCGCAATATACGCTCTTCTTGGCCCAATGCTCGAATCCATGACCCGAAGCCTTCTGTCGATATGTCGACCGGTCCACCGGCTCGATGTCCAATCTTCTGACATGTTTTCTCTAGGCCCAACATGATTCTTTCTGCTTTAATTGTCTCATCCTGATCGAAGCATCCCACGTCACTCAAAACACAAATTAAATCATAAACACTCATTAATTAGTTTCATCATCAAAATATGAGATTCAACAATCTCCCCTTATTTGATGATGACAACCAATTGATGACGAAGTTAACTAAACTCCTGGAGTTTAAACAAACTCCCCCTATCTGTTAGGATCAAGAGCATTAAGAGGGGGGGGTGAATTAGTGCAGCGGAAAACCTTCTGCGATTAAAATCGAAAACTGCGTTCGTTCGATAGAAGTGATTTTGGTAAGAAAGCCGATTCGTAAATCACTTCAACTTTTGACTAGGAGAGATGCAGCAAAGATATGAATGCAATTTGCAGTTATGATGGAAATCAAAATATAAGCGCAAACTGAAATACGACGTTCGTATGATAAAAGCGATTTCAGTATAAAAGCTGATTCGTAAACCACTTTAACTTGAGATAAGGCGAGATGTAGTTAAAGCAAAAATATATAGGCAGTTTGCAGTTATAATGGAAATCGGAACGTAAGCGCAAATTGAAATACGACGTTCGTACGATAAAACTGATTTGCGTTTTAAACCCCGATTCGGAAAGCACTAAACTTTGAAACACGTTCGTATAAACACAAAAGGCAGTAAGCTATTGAGGAGGTTTGCAGTAAAGATAAGATGCTCAAAGTAAATGCAAACCGAGATTTAGAGTGGTTCGGTCAATCTTGACCTACTCCACTTTTGGCTTCCTCCACCGACGAGGTCACCGACGTCAACTAGAGGCCTTCCTTCAATAAGTGAAGGCCAACCACCCTTTTACAGTTTTACTCCTTTTGATGGGCTTAGGAGACAACCCTTATAGAATTTTCTCTCCTCTCTTTACAACTCAGAACTTGGAAGAACAAAGGGAGAAGAACTTTTAGATTTTACAACAATTTTGAGCTCTAAGAATCACAGAAAAAGATCAAGATTTCGGTGTAAGTTCATGCTCTTTCAGTGCTGAATGGGTGGGGTATTTATAGGCCCCAACCCAGTTCAAATTTGGAGCTCAAAACTATCAATTCCCGGAATTCTAGGATCAGGCGGTTGCACCTCCTGACTGAGGCGGTTGCACCGCCTGGTAAAGCTCGAAGACTGAGCCTCTGGGCGGTGCTACCTCCTGTCAGGGGTGGTTGCACCTCCTGCTAAAGCTCGAAGACCGAGCTTAGGCGGTTGCACCTCCTGACTTAGGCGGTTGCACTGCCTGGCAGAGCCCGAAGACCGAGCTCAAGCGGTGCCACCTCTTGTCAGGGGAGGTTGCACCACCCAGTCTCGCTCGGAGACTGAGCCCAGGCGGTGCCACCGCCTGGCTGGAGTGGTTGCACCTCTTAGTCTCGCTCGGAGACTGAGCCCAGGCGGTGCAACCTCCTACCTTGGGCGGTTCAACCGCTTGGCAGAAATCAGGGTCCGAATGGGTTGATCCATTCGGCCCAATTTGGATTTTTTAGGGGCCCAATTGCCCCAAGATTAAGTTAATGGGATCACCTCCCATTTTCAACTTAATCATTATGCTAACTACGATTTTTCCTAAGACATTTACTGCAACTTGCTCCGGTGCGTCAATCGCTTCTTCCGGCGAGCTTCCGACGAACTTCCGTCGATCATCCGATGAACCCTCGGTGATGCTCCTGCGGACTTCCGGCAAACTTCTGGACTTGCGATGATTCACTTGGCGAGTTCCGATGAGCTTCTTTGGCAAGCTTATGGACTTCTCAGATTTTTCCCGCAGAACCTCCGACGACTGTCCGAACTTCCGTCGAACTCTCGAACTCCCAACGTGATCATTGTCTTGACTCCGGCGTAACTCCTACTGCATGTCTTACTTTCATCGTAGTTAATCCTACACACTTATCTCAACATATAGATTAGATAACAAATGACAATTGACTTCATCATCAAAATCTGAGATTCAACACTATCAATATGCCATATTGATAGAACATTTAATTCAAGCTGAATTCAAGTCATTGCAAATTTCATCATGAATATTTGCAACATGTCATCATGCATAACATGATCATACTTCTCCCCCTTTGTCATCAACAAAAAAGAGAAGTGTACCTTTCATGTGTTTGGACATACAAGTTTAAATCATTGCATAATAAACATAATCTCCATTTTTATAATCATGCAAGCTAGCAAATTTAGCAAGTGCTACATCATAATATTAGAACATGCAAGCTATCAAGTTTTAGATATGCAAGTTAGTAAGATAGCATGTTCTATAACATACAAGCTAGCAAAAATGAGATGTTCAAGAAGGCAACTCTTGCTTCTTGAAATAAGCAAGTTTCTAAATTTTGCTAGATGTGCAAGTTAGCATGTTTTGCTTCTTGAGATAGGCAAGATAGCACTTCTTTCTCCATATAATTTGCAAGCTAGCAAATTTTTGCTTCCTTTGCAATGTTTGAGCTAGCAATTTTGCCTCCTTTGCAAAGTGCAACTTTCCAAATTTTGCATCTTGAGCTAGCAATATTTCTCCCACTTTGTCATTGTCAAAAAGAAGGGAAGAATACAATTTTGTAGTTCTTTTTCCTTTTATAGTGATTTTCAAATCATGACAAAGGTAAAGTAACAAAGATGAAAAATCAAGTCGTGAATGTCAAACTAATTTTTCATCATGAATATTTCATCATTGCATGCATCATTATCATAAGTTGAAGTATAGCATGCATAATACCAAATCATCATTCATAATTGTATCAATATTCTAATCATTATTTCAATCATAAAAAAAAGAAAGATCAAGTCTAAAGTTTGAGAAATCAAGATAAACTATGATTCATTTTAAAAAATCTCCTCTTAAATAATTAACGAAAAGAATTCTTAGGAGATCATGATATAGATAAAATTCATTTAATCTTGTAGGAGAACAAGATCTCAATTCATGCATCAAAATCATAATTCATCTAGAAAATTCTCCTCTTTAAATATTCAAAGAGAGATCTTAGGAGATCAAAAGATATTCAAATGAAATTTTAAGTCATGAATTTGGAAAAAGATATTCTCTTTAGTAACTCGTAAAAGGAAATGTAGGAGAAAAATATTTCAATTCATGCATAAGAACTCTTATGATTCATATTGAAAATTTTCTCAAAAATGCAAGTGAATAAAGAGTAAGAAATCTTGATTCATAAAAGATTTCAAGTTATAAATCTCGAGAAATCAAGATCATGATTTTGATAAAACCCATTAAATTCAAACCATTAAATCAAAATCATTTTTAAGAGATTCATAAAAATGATACAAATAGATTTATCAAAATCAGTTTTATGGTTCACAAAATTCATAACATAAATAGATTTATTATTTTAATTCTAATAATAATATATTTTCCTTTTTATGTGTTTCATTTTAAGTGATTGATTCACATAAGCATGCTCAAGTTTTTCGTATAAAAACCATACATCACAGTTTAAAATCGAAAGAGCAAATATGATCATGGAAATCATCAAGATCAATAAACCATAAATTACCCAAAACTCATCATTACTTCAAATCATCATGTATAATTTTAAAAAATAAATTTATTAGGCATGATATCATCAAACATGATTTCATAAAGCATTTTTAATCAAAATCATTTTGTTTATCATAAACATATAATTTTCATGATTATTTTCAAAATTACTAGAATGATAAGCATGATTCCTAATTTTTTTACATTTTTATTATTAAACATGTAATTTTCAAGAAAATTAATTCTAAACTAAATTAAAAATAACTCATGAAAAGCATTATATAATTTAAAAATAAATTAAAGGTATTTTGATTACCTCGTCGTCGAAAGCCGTTAAGGCGTAGTTTGCCACCTTGCCTTTGTTGATTTTCTCCTCGTTTTTGGAGGAGCTCGATTCATCCCAAAAAGCTTCCTTCTTTTTGTATTCATAATAAGTAGTTGTGTTCTTTTTAAGTTTATTTTTGTTCTTTAACTCTTGTTTCAGTAACCTTTTTAATTTCATAGTGAGGAGTTCATGTTCACCATCACTTGAGCTTATGCTTGAGTGGTTTTTGATTGTTCTTAGTCCGAAATCCTTCCTGTTCTTTGGAAGGTTGTTCTTGAGTTTTTCATGTGCATTACATGTCAATTCTTAGGTCATCAAAGACCCTATAAGTTCTTCGAGTGGAAAATGATTCAAATCCTTGGCCTCTTGTATGGCCGTTACTTTAGAGCCCCAAGTTTTAGAAAGCGATCGTAAAATCTTGTTTACAAATTCAAAATATGAAAATCTTCTACCAAGTGCTTTTAAACCATTGACGATATCCATAAAATGGGTATACATGTCAACAACGGTTTCACTTGGTTTCATATGAAATAATTCGAAATCATGCATTAAAAGATTAATCTTCGAAACTTTTAATCTACTAGTGCCTTCATATGTGGTTTCAAGAATGTACTAAATATCGAAAGTTGTTTCACACAAAGAAACCCGATTGAATTTGTTTTTATCTAAGGCACAAAATAGAACATTCATAGCTCTAGTATTTAGAGAAAACATTTTCTTCTCTAAATCATTCCAATCGTTCATTGGAAGAGAAGACCTTTGAAATATGTTTTCGACCATGTTCTACATTGAGATTCAATGAAAGCAAGAAAACTCTCATTCGAGTTTTCCAATAAGTGTAGTCCATCCCATTGAAAAAGAAGGAAGAATAAGAGAGTGACCCTCTTGAAAGCCAAAAAGAACTATTTATCTTTAGGTGTTAAACCAAATGAGAAAATGAGGCTCTAATACCAACTGTTAGGAAAAAGTCAGCACTAAGAGGGGGGTGAATTAGTGCAGCGGTAAAATACGTCTTCAAATCGATTCTGAAAATTCTTCCGTATAATAAAACCAATTTTGGAAATGCTTAACTTTAAAAGCAAAGTAAGAGTGTATTGAATGTAAAGCAAGTAAGGAGGTAAAGTGGTTTGCAGTAAAGATAAATTGCTCAAAGTACAATGCAAACCAGATTTTAGAGTGGTTTGGTTGTCGTGAACTACATCCACTTCGTCGATTCCTCTTCCGTCGAGGCCACTAGCATCCACTATCGATCTTCCTTTAATAGGCGAAGATTAATCTCCTTCTTACACCCCTCTTCTCCTTTTCACAGGTTTAGGAGTCAACCTTTACAAGCACATACACTCCTCCTAAACAGAATTCTAAACTTAGACTATATGAGGGATTTCTCAAGTTATTTCTATAGCTTTTTCTCACTTTAAAACTCTCTGTACTTGTGTATATTAATTAGGGATGAGAGGGGTATTTATAGGCTTCAAGTTGATTCAAACTTAGAGCCTAAAAACATCTCATCCTGGGTTTTCTGGGTCCGATACCGCCTGTGCTAGCTGGTGCAACCGCTAGTGTTAGTCTGACACTGACACTGCATTGGGCGGTACCACCGCCTGGCACTGGGCCACTAGGCGGTACCACCACCCAGACTGGCAGTACCACTACCTGACATAGTCTCGAAGACTATGCCACGATGATGCCACTTCTTGGGTCACTATTTGGCCTTTCATTGGGCCCAACACAGTCCTTACATAGGCCCAACTGGCCCCTAATTGGATTGGACCAAATCCAATCCCAATTATATGCTAACTACGAATTCTAAGACATTTCCTAAGCTAAACAAGTTCGTAAGTCTAGTTTCTTCCGGTGAGTTTCCAGCGATCTTCCGGTGAGCTTCCAGCAATCTTCCGGTGAACTTTCGACGATCTCTCGACAATGTTCTAGCGGACTCCCGGTAAGCTCCTGGACTTCACAACGATCTTCTTAGCAAGTCCTGACGAGCTTCTCTGGCAAGCTCTAAGACTTCTCGGTTGGTTCCTACAGAACTTCCGACGAACGTCCGGACTTCCGACTAACTCTCGAACTCCCAACGAAATCACGTTTTTGACTCTGGGACTTCATTTTGCTTTATGCCTTGCTATCGTAGTTAATCCTGCACATGTAAAAACACACTTTGATATAGAAAATTATTACTAAGCTTGAATCATGTTGTCCGGTATGTCATTGGTCCATCGACGCTTCGTCCGATTCTTCGGCGCATCGTCCTCTCTTGCGGCCTATTGCCTAATCGGCTAGTTGACTCCGTAACTCCAATATCCTTAGCGCAATATCCGCTCTTCTTGGCCTGATGCCCGAATCCATGGCCAGAAGCCTTCTGTCGATACGTCGATCGGTCCACTAGCTCGACATCTAATCTTTTGACATGTTTTCCCTCGGCCCAACATGATTCTTCTTGCTTTATTTATCTCATCCTGATCAAAGCATCCTACGTCACTCAAAACATAGATTAAATCATAAATACTCATCAATTGGTTTCATCATCAAAATCTGAGATTCAACAAAATTTCCTAGTCACATAATGGACTACTTGCCATGGGGGGCATGTTAGGATCGGAGCGGCACTAAGAGGGGGGGGGGGGGGGTGAATTAGTGCAGCGGATTAAAACTCATAAGTTTAAAAATGATTTCGTAAATGCATAAAGATTTCGATTCGACAATGAATGACTTGGTGAAAGTAGCTCGAGTAAAGTGAGAAGATAAAAACCGAAAGCTTGCTGCTATGTAAATAACGGTTTAAGAAAGGTAAACACTTACACATTCAAGGAACACACCAATTTAAAGTGATTCGGTCAAAATGACCTACATCCACTTGCAAAGCCTTCTTCAATGAGGCTCCCAACTTCCACTAGCAAATCATTTTGAAGGGAAAGGACAAATACCCCTCTTACAACCTTTTTACAAGTGGTTCACACTCTTACAAATTTTTCAAAGAGAAAGAGGGAGGTGAACACTTAAGCTATTGAAAATAAGACTTTTGTTAAAGCTTTTCTCAATTTCTAACTTCCCAAAGGTTGTGTTCTCTATTGGGAATTGAGGGGTATTTATAGACCCCAAGAGGATTCAAATTTGGGCTCCAAATTTGACCGTTTACTAGTGGTGCCACCACTCAGTCCGGCGGTGCCACCGCTCGGTTCTCGGGTTCTGGGTGGTGCCACCACCTAATCTGGTGGTGCCACCGCCTACACTATTTCAGCTCACTGGTTGGGCTCCAAACTTGGCCCAAACCAGTTCGAACTCGGGCCTAATTGGCCCCTACTTGGGTTATAGGATTAACACTTAATCCTAACCCTAATTAACATGCTAAATATGAATTTAAAGACATTTCCTAAGCTATTACAAAGTCCGTAAGTCAAGACTTCTTCCGGTGAGCTTTCGGCGAACTTCCGGCGGTCTTCCGATAAACTCTCGGAAACCATTCTGCGGACTCCCGGCAAGCTCTTAGACATCACGATTTGATCTTGGTGAGTTCCAACGAGCTTCTTCAGCAAGCTCCGATCTTTCTCGGTGAGCTCCGCAAACTTCCAACGAACCTTCCAGCGAGCTTCCGAAAAACCCTTCGGCTAGCTCCCTACTTATTCTCGGCTAGTTCCAGCAGCATTCCCGACGAACCTTCGGACTTCCGTCGAACTCTCGAACTCGCAACGAATCCTTCGTGCTTGACTCTGACACTTTGTTTTGCTTTATGTCTTTGTTGTTATCGTAGTTAATCCTGCACACACAAGCCAAAACTCTACTTCGATCTAGACAATTTTTACAACGCGAATTGACATTCTGTTGCCCAGCACATCATTGGTTGGTGCTTCATCCGATTCTTCAGCGCATCGTCCTCTCTTGCGGCTTGTTGCCCAATCAGCGGTTGACCTCTGCAACCTCGATATCCTTGGTGCAATTCCGCTCTCCTTAGCTCGATGCCTGACGTCCGAAGCCTTCTGCCGTCCAATATCCTGACGTGATCTCCTCCGGTGCAACGTCAATTCCTCCTGCGTCAACTGTCTAATCCTGATCGAGTAGACCTGCATTACTCAAAATGCAGTTAAACATCTAAACACAATCAATTAGTTTCATCATCAAAATCCGAGATTCAACAATCTCCCCCTTTTTGATAATAACAACTAATTGATGACTAACGGAGTTAACCTTAACTCCCCGGAGTTTAACCAAACTCCCACTATCAATATGCCATTGATAGAACACTTGGATTATCCCAAATCCAAGTAACATTCATCACATGTTATTTAAACCATCATGCAAATATATAAAATATTCAATTCAATGCATGAAGTCATCAATATACTTCTCCCCCTATGTCATCAACAAAAAGGAGAAGTAGCTCTAGCTATTTTAAAAGATATGCAAGTTTTTGCAACATGAAGCTAGATTTTCAGCACAACATATAAGTACAAAAGCATAGCAAGATTCTTAAGTTCAATTATGGCAATTAAACACTTGAATTTTTGTGCAAGTTTGCACTTTGCTTTTCTTTGCAAGTAACAATATTTATGATGTTTGATATAGCAAATTTCTTCATTACAATGATCGAGCTAGCAAATTCTTCATTCAAGTGTGCAAGCTAGCAATAACTTTCTCCCCCTTTGTCAATGTCAAAAAGAAGGAGAGGAACCAATGATTTAGACTTTTACATCAACTTTGCATCAATCAATATTTCAATCATCACATGATGCATACAAGACAATAATGCAAAGAAATCATTTCATGAAGGATATCAATGTGAAAATTTACCAAGGATCACATGATACAATCGCAAATCATGATATCATTATGCGATACATCATGAGATGATAATTTATCATATCATTGAAAGATATCAATTGTTAAACATGATATGATAATAGTCTCAAAAATTTCAATTTGTGATACATGTGATACATTGCGATACACTAAAAAATTTATTGTGATGCTTTTAAGGATATCAACCTATTTTTGATACAAAGCATGGTAAAAGCAATTTTGTTGCAAGTTTTCTAAGTTTTGCACTTTTTGCTTCTTTCAATAGGCAAGATCTTTCTTCTCTTTTTGAGAAGTGTAAGCTTGCAAGTTTTACTTCGTTAGCATGCTAGGAAGTTTACTTTCATTTTCAATGCACAAGCTAGCAAAACCTTCTCCCCCTTTATCAAAGTCAAAAAGAAAGGGAGGACTCAATGGCTAAAAATTTTAACCATTCAACAAGCTAAATATGCAAAGAATTCATGAAATATATCAATAAGGATCAATTCATGAATACCAAAGATATGATTCATGTTTCATTAACATTTTTCTTAACAAGTTCACGATCAAGATTTATATAATTCATAATAAAGCAAATTGATGTACAATCATCACATAAGGCATATAAGGCAAAGAAATCTTGTTATTTCTATATTATGAAATATATGATATCAAGGCTCATGATTCATTTGAAAAGATATAGCACAAAGAGCAACTTGAAACATTCTTATCAAGATCACATTTTAAAATATTCCAATTTAGAGATAAAAAGTTCAATACATTGTATGAAAAAAAATATAATATCAAGTTTTATCATCATGCAATGTAGCAATTAAAGATGTGTAAGTTTAGCATTTTTGCTTTTCTTGAGATAGCAACTGTTTGCTTCTCTATAAGCTAGCAATTTTTACGATATGCAAGTTTTACTACATACAAGCTAGCAAATTTAAAGATTTACAAGTTTTTGCATTTTCTTGACTTGTGCAAGCTAGCTAATTTCTTTTTTAGATGACCCTTTACATCAATTCAAGATAGCACATTAGCAACTCTTTCTCCCCCTTTGTCATTGGCAAAAGGAAAGGAAGATTCAAGTCATGAATATCAAAATAATAATTTTATCATGAATATTTCATCATTGCGTGTATCATTATCATACATTAAAGTATTGCATACATAATACCAAATCATCATATATATTTTTAAAACATATAAACTCATCATTATATGCATGATTCCAAATCATCATTCATATTATTTCAATCATTGTTTCAATTATCACTATAACTCATCATGCACAAAATGTAAAATCATCTAACATGATACAAACATTTATTTTCAAAATATTTATCACTATTTTTATTTATGATAATAAAGTATTCATGATACCCATTATATGCATATATCAGCACAATAAAAAGCAATTGCATGCATAATTTTAAATCATAAATGTTTCAAATCATGATGGTATTAACTTGTCAAATTTCATCCGACCATTCATGATCATAACTTTTCATTTGTATGCATCAAAATAATATCAAGAGTCTTTCATGCATAATTTTATATCACCACATAAGGAATATCAAGAAGAAAGTAATTGGGTGATGCGATAAACATTTCATGAATACAAGGAATTGCATAAAAATCATATCATGAAATATTAGAAAATGTGAATACCAAAAGGCATGATTTCTTTTTGAAAAACCTACTCATAAATAATCAAAAGAAAATCTTAGGAGATCGATTAATGGAAAAATCTTGATTCATAATAAATCTTAATTTGTAAATATCACGGAATCAAGATCATGATTTTGGATAAAACTCATTCAAATTCAAATCGTCCAAATCATCAAAATCTCAACATTTCTTTCAAGAGTTTTAAAATGGCATAAATAATTTTATTGGTCTCTTAGGTAGAAATCAATAAGATAGAGAAAAAAAAAAATTTTAATAAAAAATTCTTTCCTCCTTTTGTTTCAACTTATTAATTGATTACATACATGCATGTCCTTTTTTTTTTTTTTTTCAAATCCATGCATCATCGTTTAAAACGGAAAAATCAAAAATCATAAAAAAAAAGAGCAACACATAATTCAAAAAAAATATTTCAACTCATTACTTTAAGTCAAACATGATTTCATTTAATCAAAATTGAATAACTTCAAGACCAATAAATCATCATGTATAACATCATCAAGTATGACACAAACTTTTTAAAACGTTTATCATGATAAGGCATATAAGCCAAAGAAACTATTAAATATAAAGCATATTCATCAATGATGGTTTCATTGGGCATAAGGCATTTTCAAACAAAATCATTTTGTTCTTTGTTGTAGTCATGCATTTTTCTTTTTAGGTGAATCTATCTTTTCATGCTTAGTTTGCATACAAAAGCCGTGCATCATTTTTAAAAGCAACTTTCATCACGGTAAAAACTGATAATCTATAAATCGCAAAAGATCATCATGGAAATCATCAAAATCAATAAATTATAAATTACCCAAAACTCATCATCATCATGCATAGTTTCAAAAAATAAATTTATTAGGCACGATATCATATAAGGCATTTTTAATCAAAATCATTTTGTTTATCATAAACATATAATTTTCATGATTATTTTCAAAATTACTAGAATGATAAGCATGATTCCTAATTTTTTTCATTTTCATTACATTAAGCAATTAAAAATAATTTTTCTAAACTAATAAAAAAAATGCATCATGGAAAGCATTAAGTAATTTCAAAATAAATTAGGGAGATTTTGATTACCTCATCGTTGAATGTGGTTAAAGCGTAGTTTGCCACCTCGCCTTTCTTGATTTTCTCCTTGTCTTCGGAGGAGCTCGATTCATCCAAATTCTTGTTCTTTTTCTTGTATTCAAAGCAAGCCATTATGTTCTTTTCGTTCTTAAATTTTTGTTTCATTAACTTTTTAAATTTCTTAGTGAGTTCGAATTCACCATCACTTGAGCTTATGCTCAAGTGGTCTTCAAATGTTCTATGTCCCAAATCCTTCCTGTCCTTTGGAAGGTTGTTCTCGAGTTCTCTTTTTGTCATATTATTCATTTCGTAGGTCATTAGAGACCCAAAAAGTTCTTTGAGAGGGAATGTTTTTAGGTCTTTGGCCTCTTGAATGACCGTAACTTTTGGATCCCAACTTTTTGGAAGGGATCTTAAGATTTTAGTGACTAGTTCAAAATTAGAAAAACTTTTACCAAGAGCTTTGAGTCCATTGATGACATCCATTAAACGGGTGTACATGTCTCCGATGGACTCACTTGGTTTCATCCGGAAAAGTTCGTAAGAATGCACAAAAATATTGATTTTGGACTCTTTCACTCGGCTAGTGCCTTCATGAGTGACCTCTAGAGTTCTCCAAATATCAAAAGTCGAGTCACACATCGAAACGCGATTAAATTTATTTTTGTCAAGTGCACATTATAAGGCATTCATAGCCTTTGCTTTTAGAGAAAACATCTTCTTCTCTAAATCATTCCAATGGTTCATTGGGAGAGAAGATATATCAAATCCATTTTCAACTATGTGCCATAAATTCAAATCCAAAAAAAGTAAGAAAACTCTCATTCGAGTTTTCCAACAAGTGTAGTCCGTCCCATTGAAAAAGGGAGGATGAATGAGAGAGTAACCCTCTTGAAAGCCATAAAGAGTTATTTCTATTTGGGTGTTAAACCAAAGTAGAAAACCATGGCTCTGATACCAATTGTTAGGATCGGAGTGGCACTAAGAGGGGGGGGGGGTGAATTAGTGCAGCGGATTAAAACTCGTAAGTTTAAAAACGATTTCGTAAATGCGTAGAGATTTCGATTCAACAATGAATGACTTGGTGAAAGTAACTCGAGTAAAGTGAGAAGATAAAAATCGAAAGCTTGCTGCTATGTAAATAACGGTTTAAGAAAGGTAAACACTTACACATTCAAGGAACACACCAATTTAAAGTGGTTCGGTCAAAATGACCTACATCCACTTGCGAAGCCTTCTTCAATGAGGCTCCCAACTTCCACTAGCAAATCACTTTGAAGGGGAAGGACAAATACCCCTCTTATAACCTTTTTACAAGTGGTTCACACTCTTACAAATTTTTCAAAGAGAAAGAGGGAGGTGAACACTTAAGCTATTGAAAACAAGACTTTTGCTAAAGCTTTTCTCAATTTCTAACTTCCCAAAGGTTGTGTTCTCTGCTGAGAATTGAGGGGTATTTATAGGCCCCAAGAGGATTCAAATTTGAGCTCCAAATTTGACTGTTTACTGGTGGTACCACCACTCAGTCCGGCGGTGCCACCGCCTACACTATTTCAGCTCACTGGTTGGGCTCCAAACTTGGCCCAAACCAATCTGAACTCGGGCCCAATTGGCTCCTACTTGGGTTATAGGATTAATACCTAATCCTAACCCTAATTAATGTGCTAAATATGAATTTAAAGACATTTCCTAAGCTATTACAAAGTCCCCAAGTCAAGACTTCTTCCGACGAACTTCGGCGGTCTTCTGATAAACTCTCAGAAACCATTCCGTAGACTCCCGGCAAGGTCCTAGACTTCACAATTTGATCTTGGCGAGTTCCAACGAGCTTCTTTAGCAAGCTCCGAACTTTCTCGGCGAGCTCCGCGAACTTCCAACGAACCTTTCGGCGAGCTTCCGAAAAACCCTTCGGCAAGCTCCCTACTCATTCTCGGCTAGTTCCAACAGCATTCCCGACGAGTAGGGAGCTTGCCGAAGGGTTTTTCGGAAGCTCACCGAAAGGTTCGTTGGAAGTTCGCGGAGCTCACCGAGAAAGATCGGAGCTTGCTAAAGAAGCTCGTTGGAACTCGTTGGAGCTTCCGAAAAATCCTGATCGAGTAGACCTGCATCACTCAAAATGCAGTTAAACATCTAAACACAATCAATTAGTTTCATCATCAAAATCCGAGATTCAATAGGGCATCCTATGCTAGGGTTCCCAAAATACTATAAAATAATTAATTAAATAGTTTAATTAATTATTATTATCTAGTAGTCCTACATGGTGATGTGTAAATGTGATGTGTGATGTGGATGGATGATCATGGACCGTTGGAGTGCCCCCCTAAAGGAGGCTGCCACCTCGCTTACGCAAGGCAACAAGCGCAGAGAAGGTGTTTAGGATTTTTTTGAAAAAAATGATAGTTTTGCCCCTTAGAATTTTAGAAATTTCAAATTCTTCCCTTTTTTATTTAAATTACCAAAATACCCCTTATAATTCAAAAATATTCATACATGTCCCTAATTTCAGAAAAAATATTAGTTAATTAAAAAGTTTAATAAACTATTATTATTATCTAGTAGTCCAACATGGTGATATGTATATGTGATGTATGATGTGGATGGATGGTCATGGATTGTGTGATGTGTTTGTACTTGTGATGTGATTATTATTATTGAGACCTACGAGCCTCCAATTTATTTCTCATTTATTGTCGGGCCTGTATGCCTGTGATTATGTTGTAATTACACGAGAAGGCATAGCAGAAATATGGAAGCGATAGCTGGACCCATGAGGCCGAGACAAACGATCGCAACGCATCGAGATGCGCCGAGATACTAATAGAACCGACGAAGATGAGATGGATGATCACAGAGCATGGAGATATGCTGCTACATACATAGATATTGATGTGAGTGATTGAGCTCATTGGCTCGGGCCTGATCACATTAGGTTGGGGTCCATGATCATCTGGTGTTATTGCTCATATGATGTGTGAATTCTTATACACTTACTATATATATATATATATATATATATATATATATATATATATATATATATATATATATAGTAGGTGTATAAGAATTCACACATCATAGTAGGTGTATATATATATATATATATATATATATATATATATATATAGTAGGTATATAAAATATATCTGCATGCGATGTAGATATATATTAAATATGTATGTGTGTGACATGTCAAAGGAGACCAAATCAAAATCTCCTCTCTCGATAATATTAAGTCGATAAACGTGAGGCAATTAGATTGACCTACATGGCTTTCCATTATTTTAGGTAGGAATCGATTCCTAATGTAGGTTGAGTTGGTCGAATCTCTTGAGGCTCACATATATTGTGATTCGCTATCTTGCTTGCGATATAAAGATGTCACTAATGACTCAAAGACACGGTATACTTGATCGAGTCACTCGAGGGTATATCAACGAATCAGACTCATCTTGTAACAATAGTGTTCACTTAATTGAACATCATGGTTGGTTGAGTCCCTCAAGGCCATGGTGGTTCGGAGGCCGAATAGGATGGGAATCATAAGGAGTTATGATTGGTAATATTCGCCTATCTTTTGGGCTTAGTGTGATTAGTCGAGTCCCTCGAGGTTACACTAAGATGTTAATTGAATCTCGATCCTCACTAGAAGTCTGCCAGAGACTTTCGTTTCACGTAATGAGGGTATCACGTGACTTGCTAGAAATATTGTGTGAGCACGTTAAGACAGAAGTCCATATCTTGATTGTTTATTTTTTATAAAAATCTGCATATTATTTATTTATGCTACATCTCCTATTTGTTAGAAATATGTCACTTTAAAATCCCTTATATGGCATACTTGATGTCAACAATCTCATTGGTCCAAATTATACAGATTAGCTCTGGAACTTGAGAATCATTCTCATGATGGAGAAAATCATGTATGTCCTTGATACATTGATGTCTACGCCCGAGGAAGGGGCAAGCGAGGATGAGATCACTCGCTATATGAAGTAAATAGATAATTATACTCTTGCTCAGTGTTATATATTAGGCTCTATTACTTTTGAGTTACAAAGATAGTATGAAAAGATGGATGTTAGATCTATTCTCCTACATCTCCATAAATTGTTTGAGGAACAGGGAAGGACTTAGCGATATGATATATCTAAGAGTCTCTTCCATGCCATGATGACTTAGTTGACACTAGTTTAGAATCATATTCTAAAGATGATTGAGATGATAGAGAAACTCACAGGTCTAGGGATGGCCCTAGAGGATGACTTGTGTGTGAACCTTATACTTCAATCCCTACCAAATTTCTTTTCTCAGTTTATAATGAATTTTAATATAAACAAACTTAAGGTGACTCTCCCTAAGCTCCTTAATAAGTTGAGGGAGGCAGAGAGCACTATCAAGAAGGAGAAGCTAGTTCTCTATTCTGGTGAGACCAGAAAGAAAAAAAAGATAGAAAAGTCTCTTAAGAAGGGCAAGGGCAAGGGCAGACCAGGTAAAGCAAAGGTTGCTAAGAAAGACTCGATAAAGGACAAAGATCAATGCTTCCACTATGGTAAAGATGGACATTAGAAGGGGAACTACAAAGAGTACCTTGTAGAGAAGGCGAAACAGAAGCTTAGAGAAGCTCCAGGTACATTCATGATCAGTTTCCAATTGTTAAATTTTTATGATAATGCACGGGTATTAGATACCGGTAGTACTTATCACATCTGCAATTCATTGCAGGTTCTAGCAAGGTGTAAGAGATTGACGAGAGGCGAGATGGACCTCAAGATAGGCAATGGAGAAAAAGTTACTGTAGTGACTATTGGCGAGGTCACCCTACATTTGCCTGGTGGAGCTATTATTGCATTGGATACATGCTATTTTATTCCTTCTATTATCAAAAATATTATTTTCATTTCATGTTTGATAGTTAATGGTTATAAATTAGGTTTTGAGAATAATGGTTGTTCAATATTATTAGATGATAAGATCATCATGAAAGGAATATTGCATATTAGTTTGTTTATACGAGACACTGCTCCACATATCATGAATGTAAGCATGTTCATAAGGAAATGAGATGAGGTGAATAAAGCATACTTGTGACACTGTAGGCTAGGTTATATCCATAAGAGAAGGACTCAAACATTGCTAAAGGATGGATACCTAGATCCATTCGACTATAAGTCATATGCCACTTGCGAGCCTTGCCTTCACGGAAAACTAACCAACTCTCGATTTAGTGGAATTGGAGAGAGAGCCACGAGTTATTGGAAGTCATACATAGTGATATATTTGGTTCCATATCAACTCATGCCATAGATGGTTACTACTACTTTATTACTTATGATTTCTCTAGTTACAGACATGTGTACTTGATGAAGTATAAGTTTGAGGTCTTCAAGAAATCCAGGGAGTATAAGAATCAAGTAGAGAACTAGACTAAAAAGAGTATCAAGACTCTTCGATAAAATCGAGAAGGCGAGTACTTAAGTACAGAGCTTACTTAGTTCCTCAAGGATTATGAGATTCTGTCCCAATGTTTATCTCCTTAAACACCTCAGCTCAATGGTGTATCTGAAAGGAGGAATCACACACTATTGGACATGATGCAGTCCATGATGAGTTTCATCGACCTACCCATCTCATTCTTGGGATACACCATAAAGATTGCAGTTTATATTCTAAACAAAATTCCTACTAAGTCGGTAGTATCTATTCCATATGAGATATGAAAAGGGAAGAAACCTGATCTTAATGTTATTAAGATTTGTGGCTACCTTGCCCACGTTAAGAGACACAATCCCAACAAGTTGAAATTTAGGATGAACTGGTGAAAGTTCATGGGAAACCCCAAGAAAACTTATGGGTATTATTTCTATCATCTCGAGGACCATAAGATCTTTGTAGCTAAGAGAGTAGTGTTCCTTAAGAAGGAACACATTCTTAGTGGAGACAGTGGGAGCATGATAGCGTTGAACGAGGTTGGAGAACCTAGCTCAAACATCACTCCACAGCTTGAGTCTATTCAGGTACCTAGCTCATAGGTTTCACCTTTACGTAGGTCTAGTAGAGTACCCCATTTTCTTGAGAGATATGTGGGATATATCAAAGGAAAGGATGTTGAGGATATTGATCCTTAGACCCATATAGAGGCGATTACAAGTACAGACTCCAAGAAGTGGCAAGAAGCCATAAATTCTGAAATAGATTCCATATACTCCAACATGGTTTGGAACCTAATTGATGCACCTGAGAGTATTGTACCAATTGGTTGTAAGTGGATTTTCAAAATGAAGATTGGAATAGATGGAAAGGTAGAGATCTATAAAGCGAGGTTACTGGCTAAGGGGTATCGTCAAAGGCAAGGTTTTGACTATGATGAAACATTCTCACCCGTAGCCATGCTAAAATCTATTCGAATTCTATCGGCTATTGCAGCACACTATGATTATGAGATCTGACATATGGATGTGAAAATCATATTTTGATGAGGTGATCAGATTTTGTAACTTCATTAAGAATGAAAATAAGTTTTATGTGTACAGGAAGGTAAGTGGGAGCGCTATCACCTTTTAGGTATTATATGTGGATGACATCCTAATCATTGGGAATGATATAGGAATACTCTCCACTATAAAGTCTTGACTATCTAGACACTTCTCCAATGATGGACTTAGGGGAAGTATCCTGCATATTAGGGATTCAGATCTGTAGAGATAGATCCAAGTTGATGATTGGCTTGTCCTAGTACATAAACATAGACACCATTATCAAAATGTTTGGTATAAAGAATTCCAAGAGAGATCTCATACCGATGAGACATGGGATATCACTTTCATGGTGTATGTCCCTAAAGACTCCTGAAGAAAGGGCAGACATAGATATGATACCCTACTCCTTAGTGATAGGTTCTATTATGTTTGTTATGGTATGTACAAAACTTGATATAGTGCATGCTCTGAGCGTCACGAGCAGGTATCAAGCAGATCTAGGCTTGGAATACTAAAAAGCAATAAAGTATATCCTCAAGTACTTGAGAAGGACTAATGATCTTTTACTAGTATATGGAGGTAGTAGCCTTAGGGTTGAGGGCTACACAGACTCGAGTTTCCAGTCCAACATCGATGACAGCAAATCTAATTCATGTTATGTGGTCACCTTGAATTGAGGAGTAGTATATTAGAAGAGTTCTAAGAAAGATACTACTATTGACTCGACTATAGAGGCGGAGTACATTGCTACGACAAAGACAGCAAAGGAGGGAGTCTGGATAAAGAAGTTCATCATAGATCTGGGAGTCATGCCAAGCAGAGAGGGAACCCGGGTCTTATCAGAAGTTTTCTGAGAATGTTCTAGCTTATTAGAGAGATTGTGGCCCGATGAGATGTAGTAGTGGAAAGAGTTTCATTCAAAGATAACATCGTAGATCTATTGATAAAGTCATTATTTTATATTATCTTTGAGCATTATAGGGGTCTGATGGGGATCAGATACATAGGTGATTGACTTTAGGTCAAGTGGGAGATTGCTAGTTATAGGTGCCTTGCAAGCCAATCATGTAAGTGATGACACATGTGACATAACAAGCAGTCTTTTTGCTTCTTATTATTATAGTATGTTCTCACTTTATATTGTTTGTTGTATATATTTTATGATGTCTATGGATCTGTACAATTAGAATCAAATCGTGATGAGATCATGATAATGAGACTGATTCACCTTTAAAGATAGACCCTAAATAATCCTGGTCATTTATTACTCAAGAGGAATATCGAGATAACCGGATAGACTAGTATGCTATATACTCATCCATATGATAGAGGCAGCTGGTCTCATAGTTGCTCATATGAGGACATTAGGTCTATAGTGTATATGCTCATTTGATAATGAGTCACTGATTGATCCGCTCACAGAATGTTGGATGGTTGATGATACCTTATTGTCAAACAATAATTCTGTCATCCTAGTGGTGTACCTAATCCTTAGAATTGAGACACTAAGGATGTCCTATATGAATACTCCACTCTTTGATACTAGACTTATAGGTTTAGAAGTTTTAGATTTAATATAAGAGCTATTGAGTGTCGATAGAGGATCATCCGCTCTCAGCATTATATGAGAAATATCTTATGTGTTCTTGCTTAAATAAATCCTTAGCCAAGGTCATTCGGATTAAGAGAGAAAGAGTTTTCAGGAGAATCTGAGTAGAGCGAGACTCGAGGAGAAACCGTATGGGCCTGACAGCACTATGCCCGGTATACGATCTCTAGGATAATGAGTCTGATTCACCTTTAAATATAGACCATAAATAATCCTAGTCATATATTACTCAAGAGGAATATCGAGATAACCGGATAGACTGGTATGCTATATACCCATCCATATGATAGAGGCAGTTGGTCTCATAGTTGCTCGTATGAGGACACTAGGTCTATAGTGTATATGCTCATTGGAGAATGAGTCACTGATTGATCCGCTCATAGAATGTTAGATGGTTGATGATACCTTATTGTCAGATAATAATTCTGTCATCCTAGTGGTGTACCTAATCCTTAGAATTGAGACACTAAGGATATCCTATATGAATACTCCACTATTTGATACTAGACTTATAGGTTTAGAAGTTTCAGATTTAGTATAAGAGCTATTGAGTGTCGATAGAGGATCATCCGCTCTCAGCATTATATGAGAAATATCTTATGTGTTTTTGCTCAAACAAATCCTTAGCCAAGGTTATTCGGATTAAGAGAGAAAGAGTTCTTCGGGAGAATCTGAGTAGAGCGAGACTCGAGGAGAAACCGTATAGGCCTGACAGCACCATGCCTGGTATACTGTCTCTAGGATATTAAATAGATAAGAGACTATAGATACACGGTAACTAAGGATAGATAGGTCCAAAGGATTAGATTCCCTTGTATTATCTGGAGACTGCGGCATAGTGGCCTAGTACATCTGTAGTCAATAAGTTAAGTGAGTTATTATAGAGATAATAATTCACTGAGCTAGAAGATATTCTGACAAGTATGACTCACGGCCAGCTCGATATTAGGCCTAGAGGGTCACACACATATGGTAGGTGTTGCGACGATTAGAGTCTCGGATATGAGATATCCGTTGGAGCCCCTATCTTATTGGATATCTAATAAGCCAATGAATTATTAGATCCCATGGATGTGATCCAATAAGAGCAAATGAGAGATTATTGGATAAAGATCCACTAATCTAAGAGGCTTGGGTAGTTGGATGGAGATCCAATACACAATAAGGCAAGATCCATTAGGGTTAAGTTGACAACAGACCTCTATAAATAGGACAGAACTAAAGGGTTATATGTCAGGCTTCTTAGTTATCACCTCCTATTCTCCTCTCCCCTTCTTCTCCTCAGATAGCTGGTGTGGAGATTTGGGCAATGATTTGAGGAGTGTCTTCTTAGCCCTTGTGGTGTGGATCACCGCTAGAGGAGGAGGACACTTGATCTCCTTCATTTTCTCCCACATATCTGTAGAAATTCAGGGATATACGATCTCCCTAATAACACAATTATCTCATACGTGGTTTTTAGTTTCACGGGTTTTTACGCATCAATCTTCATATGACGATGAACACATTTTGAAAAATTTAGGATTTTTGTTTTATGTTCTTCCGTCGCATATGTGATGTCGCCCCTAGATTTGCCTACATCCTAGCCACTAGAGTCTCCTTGGCAGCTAGGAAACCCTAGCCAATAGAGGTGCCCCTTATAGCAAGGAATTGCTGGCTGTAGGGGCTCTACATTGCTTAGGTCGAGAGTAGCATGGCTTCTCTCAGTCTACTGCAGGTGGCCAGGTCAAGAGCTCCCTTGAGAGCTCTTGGGCAAGGTTGCAAGTAGCATTTGGCCATCCTATAGGGCAGCAACAGTTGTTGCCCTTTCTATCACTTTAGCATAAAAAATTTTGACATCAAAAGCCCTATCTAAAACATCTTTTAATAGAAAAAAAGAGTGTGGTCTAGATCTATAAACTACAACAAAAATCATAGCAATCGTGCAAAATTAATTCTACGTGATTGAATATAACTCACGCAGTTTATAAACTAATCTTTCGCATGAGCAACCTAGCTTTGATACCACTATTGATAAATCTAAGGTGACATCTCATGCATAGTGGAAGAATAGAAAATAAAAATCTCAAATTTTTACATAAAATAGTTTCTTGTCATCATGCAAAGATTAATGTGCAAACACCCATAAAACTGAAAACTATGCGTATATGAAAGATATGTTACATAGAGAGATCATATATCCCTAAAAGTCTAATAGATCTGTGAGAGAGGATGAAGGAGGTCAACTATCCTCCCCTCTAGTTGTGATCCACATGGCAAGGGCTACGATGATGCTCCTCAAATTACTGCACAATCCTCCTTTCCACGCGCATCATGCGATCAAGGAGCCGACCCTTGTTGTTGTCCACACTCCCCAAATAGGGGCTGCTAGCTAAGGAGGAGAGGGGGAGAGGAGAATAGGAGGTGGCAGCCATAAAGAGTCTATCACATGGTCCTTTGGTTCCCTCTTTTTTATAAAGGTACCTAAAAACTTACCCTAATAGATCCTACCCTATTGGGTACTGAATCTCCATCCAACTTCCCAAGCCTCTTAGATTAGTAGATCTCTACCTAATAGCCTCTCAATGGCTCTTATTGGATCTTATCCATATGATCCAATAATTTAAGGGCTTATTGGATATCCAATAAGATAGGGGCTCCGACGAATATATCATATTTGAACCTTTACTCGTCGTAACACCTACCATATGTGTGTGATCCTCTAGGCCCAATTTCAAACTGGCTGTGAGTCATATCTATTAGAACTCCTTGTGGGTCAGTGAACTATTATCTCTATAATAATTCACTTGACTTATCGATTGTGGACGTACAAGGACACTACGTCACAGTCCCCAAACGATATAGGGAAATCTAATCCATTATACCTATCTGTCCTCAATTATTATGTATCTATAGTCCATCACCCATATAATATCCTAGAGACCATATTCCAGTCATGGTGTTGTCAGGCCCGTACGGTTTCTACTCGAGACTCGCTCTAATCGGATTCCCCCAAAGAACTTTTTCTCTCTCAATTCGAATGACCCTAGCTAAAGATTTGTTTGAGCAAGAATACATAAGATATTCCTCTCATGACATCGAGAGTGAATAATCCTCTATCGACACTCAATAGCCTTTATAAGGTTGGTTGCCACTCCCAATAACTGGTTGTGCTAGATCTGGAACTTCTTGGCCTATAAGTCTGGTATCAAAGAGTGGAGTACTCATATATGACATCCTTGGTATATCAAGTCTAAGGACCAAATACACTACTGGGATGACGGAATCGCTATTTGACAAAGAGGTATTGTCAATCATCTAGTATTCTGTGAAAAGATCGATCAATGAACTCATTCTCCAATGAGCACCTGCATTGTATCACTAGTGTCCCCAGACAAGTAACTATGAGACTAGCCTCCTCCATTATATGGATGGGTATACAATATACCAGTCTATCTGGTTATCTCGATGTCCCTCTCGAGTAACCTATGATCAGGATTATTTAGGGTTTGTGTTTAAAGACGAATCAGTCTCATTATTGTGATCTCATCATGATCCGATTCTCATTGCATAGATTCATGGATATCATAATACATGTAACAAACAATATAAAATGAGAACAATATCAAATATATAATAAGCAAAAAGAGTGTGTATCATGTCACACGTGCCATCACTCATGTGATTAGCTTGTAGGGCACCTATGACCAGTATACCTCATCTTCGAGGTTGCTATTGAGGAATATAGTTTTCGCATCCATCTACCAGATCTCATAATCACAGTGTGCTGCAATAGCCTACAGAATTTGGATGGATTTTAACATAGCTACAGGTGAGAAGGTTTCGTTATAGTCAAAACTGTACCATTGACGATACCCTTTAGCCACCAGCCTTGCCTTATAAGTCTCTATCTTTCCATCTACTCCGATCTTCTTTTTAAATATCCACTTGTAACTAATAGATACAGTACTCTCAGGTGCGTCAACTAGGTTTCAAACCTTGTTGGAGTATATGGAATCTATCTCGGAATTCATGGCCTCTTGCCACTTCTCAGAGTCTATGCTCATAATAGCCTCCTCGTAGTTTTGAGGATCAATATCCTCAATGTTATTACCTTTGATATGTCTCACATATCTCTCAGGAGGGTTGGACACTCTACGGGACCTATGTAAAGTTAGAACTTGGTGCTAGGTACCTGAACAGACTTGTCCTACAGAATGTTGCTTGAGCTAGGTTCTCTAACCTTGCTAAACTCTACCATGCTCCCATTGTTTCTACCAAGAATGTGTTCGTTCTCAAGGAACATCGTCCTCTTGGCAATAAAGACCTTTTGGTCCTTGATGTGATAAAAGTAATACCCACAAATCTCATTGGGGTATCCCATGAATTTGCACCGTTCCATTCTTGATTCTAAATTGTCGAGGTTGTGTCTCCTAACATGGGTAGGGTAAGCCCAAATCTTAACAACCTTAAGATCGGACTTTTTTCCTTTCCACATCTCATATGGTGTATACACTAATATTTTAAATGGAACTCTATTTAAAAGGTAAGCTACGGACTTTTGGGCATAGCCCTAGAAAGAGATGGGTAGGTCGATGAAACTCTGTTGGGAAGTCTTAGGGGGCGACATCATATGCGCAGTGGAAGAACAGAAAACAAAATCCCCAATTCCCAAAGATATGTTTATCGTCGTGCGAAGATTGACATGCAAAAATCTGAAAAATAGAAAATCACATATGAGATAGATTGTGTTATCTAGAGAGATCGTATATCCTTGAATCCCTACAAATCTCTAGGAGAGGGTGAAGGAGGTTAAGTACCCTCCTCTCTAGCAGTGATCCATACAACAGGGCTACGACGATGCTCCTTAAAACTCTAGGCCTACATTAAGGTGGAGAGGGGGAGGAGAATAGGATAGGTAAGCAAAAAAGGCTCTAGCCCATAAACTATTGATTCCATCCTATTTATAAAGGTCCTCTGTCAACTTAACCCTAATGAATCATCCCCTATTGGGTATTGGATCTCCATCCAACTACCCAAGCCACTTAGATTAGTGGATCTCTATTCAATAATCTCTCATGGGTACTTATTGGATCTCATCCATAGGATCCAATAATTTAGGGGCTTATTGGATATCTAATAAGATAGGGGCTTCAGCGGATATCTCATATTCGAACCTTTACTTATTGCAATGCCTACCATATGTGTGTGACCCTCTAGGCCCAATATCGAGCTGGTCGTGAGTCATACCTGTTAGAACTCCTTCTAGCTCATTGAATTATTATCTCCATAATAATTCACTTGACTAATCGACTGCGGACGTACTAGGCCACTATGCCGTAGTCCCTAGAAGATATAGTGGAATCCAATCCATTGGACCTGTTTGTCTTCAGTTACCATGTACCTATAGTCCCTCATCCATCTAATATCTCAAAGACCGTATATCGAGCATGGTGCTATCAAACCCAAACGGTTTCTTCTTAAGTCTTGCTCTAATCGGATTCTCCCAAAGAACACTTTCTCTCTCAATCTGAATGACCCTGATAAGGGATTTATCTGAGCAAGAATATATGAGATATTCCTCTCATGATACTGAGAGTGGATAATCCTCTATCGACACTCAATAGTCATCGTATGGTTGGCTATCACTCCCGATGACCGGTTGTGCTAGATTTGGGACATCTAAACTTATAAGTTTAGTATTAAAGAGTGGAGCAGTCATACATGACATCCTTAGTATCTCAAATCTGAGGACCAGATATACCATAGGGACTACAGAATCGCTGTCGAACAATAAGGCATCATCAACCATTCAACATTTTGTAAGCGGATCAATTAGTGAACTCATTATCTAAAGAGCACCTATAATATATCCCTAGTGTCCCTATACTAGCAGCTATGAGACTAGCTGCATCCATCATATGGATGGATATATAGTACACTAGTTTGTCTGGTTATCTCGATGTTCCTCTCAAATAACCGATAACTAGGATTATTTAGGATCTGTGTTTAAAGGTGAATCAGTCTCATTATCGTGATCTCATCACAATCCGATTCTTATTACACAGATCTAAGGACATCACAATATATATATGCACATATGCGACAAGCAATATAAAGTGATAAATGCCAAAATATAATAAACAAAAAGACTGCGTGTCAAGTCACACGTGCTATCACTCACGTGATTGGCTTCCAGGGCATATATGACTAGTAATCTCCTACTTAACAAAAAGCCAATTACCTATGTGTTTGATCCCCATCAGACCCCTATGATGCTCAAAGATAATCTGAGACAATGGTTTTGTTAGTGGATCTGCAATGTTATCTTTGGATGGAACTCTTTCTACTGCTACATCTCCTCGGGTCACAATCTCTCTGATCAGGTGGAACCTCCTCAGAATATTTCTAATGAGACATGGGTTCCCTCATTTGAGCAACTATCCTATTGTTGTCATAATATAAGGAATCGGCTCCTCACTGCCTAGCACGACCCCGAGATTTGTGATGAACTTCTTAATCCAAACTCCCACTTTTGCTGTCTCTGCTGCAGTAATGTACTCTGCCTTTGTGGTCGAGTCAATAGTAGTATCTTATTTGGAACTCTTCTAGCACACTACTCCTCCATTCAAGGTGTACACATACCCCAAATTCGACTTGCTATCATTGACATCGGACTGAAAACTTGAGTCTATGTAGCCTTCAACTCTAAGGCTACTACCTCCCCATATACTTGTTAGGAACAAGTCGACACAAAGAGGGGGGGGGGGGGGAGGGGGGAATTAGTGCAGCGGTAAAAATCATGTCGGTTCTAAAAACCTTTTCGTTTCATACGATAAAATTGATTTCGGAAACTTGCTCAACTTGACACCATATTCGTAAACATATTGAAAGCAGTAAGCAAGTAAGGAGGTTTGCAATAAGATAAATTGCACAAAAGAAAAGGCAAATTGATTTATAGTGGTTCGATCGTCGTGACCTACATCTACTCCTTCGATTCCTCTTCCGTCGAGGCCACCGACATCCACTATCAATCTTCCTTTAATAGGCGAAGATCAAACTCCTTTTGCACCCCTCTTCTCCTTTTACTAGGTTTAGGAGACAACCCTTACAAGTACACACACACCTCTCTAAACAAAATTCTAAAGTTAGATCAAGAGGAGAGATTTCTCAAGTGATTTCTACAGTGTTTTCTCACTTTAAATCTCTCTGTGCTTGTGTGTGTTAACCAGGGATGAGAGGGGTATTTATAGGCTTTAAGTTGATTCAAATTTGGAGCCTAAAAAGGTCTCATCCTAGGTTTCCTAGGTATTGGCCGTACCACCACTGTTCCTGGGTGGTTCTACCGTCGCAGGATCTGGTACTAGGTGGTACCACTACCGAATAAGGGCGGTACCACCACTAGTAGCATTACTGTCAATGGTACCACCGCCTAAGTTTCCTAGGGTGCTATTTCCTAGGTGGTGCCATCGCTGGCCAAGGTTTCAGCACCCTGGTTGGGCCTTGAGTCATGTCCAAACCAGCCCAACTTCGGGCCCAATTGGCCCCTTGCTAGTCATAGGTGCCCAGCAAGCCAATCACGTGAGTGATGACACGTGTGACTTGATAAAAAATCTTTTTGCTTATTACATTTTGGCATATATTACTTTATAACTATTTCATATACGCATATATATATTGTGATATCCTTGGATTTGTGCAATGGGAATCGGATCGTGATGAGATCACGAAAATGAGATTGATTCACCTTTAAACACATATCCTAAATAATCCCGGTCATAGGTTACTCGAGAGGGACATCGTGATAACCAGATAGAATGATGTGCTGTATACCCGTCCATATGATGGATGCAGCTGGTCTTATAGCTGCTCGTTTTGGGACACTAGGGATACAGTACAAATGCTCATTGGAGAATGAGTTCATTGATTGATCCATTTATAGAATACTGGATAGTTGATGATGCCTTATTATTAGACAGCAATTCCGTAGTCCTAGTGGTATATCTGGTCCTTAGACTTGAGACACCAAGGATGTCCTGTATGAGTGCTTCACTCTTTGATACCAGACATATAGGTTTGGTTGTCTTGGATCTAGTACAACTGGTCATTGGGAGTGATAGTCAACCTTATGAGGGCTATTGAGTGTCGATAGAGGATCATCCACTCTCGGCGTCATGAGAGGAATATCCCATATATTCTTGCTCAGACAAATCCCTGGCCAGGGTCATTCGAGTTGAGAGTTTTGAGTTCTCCGGGAGAATCTGATTAGAGCGAGACTCAAGTAGAAACCGTATGGGTCTGACAGCACCATGCTCGATATATGGTCTCTAGGATATTAGATGGATGAGGGACAATAGGTATACGGTAACTGAGGACAGATAGGTCCAATGGATTGGAAACCCCTGTATTGTTTGGGGACTATGACATAGTGGCCTAGTACGTCTGTAGTCGATGAGTCAAGTGAATTATTACAGAGATAATAATTCACTGAGTTAGAAGGAGTTCTGACAAGTATGACTCACGACCAACTCGATAGTGGGCCTAGAGGGTCACACACATATGGTAGGCATTGTGATGTGTAGAGGTTCGGATATAAGATATCCGACGGAGTCCTTATCTTATTGGATATCCAATAAGCTCCTGAATTATTGGATCCCATGAACGAGATCCAATAAGAGCCCAGGAGAGATTATTAGATAGAGATCCACTAATCTAAAAGGCTTGGGTTATTGGATGCAGTTCCAATACCTACTAAGAGAGGATCCATTAGGGTTTGACATGGGACCTCTATAAATAGGAGGGATTCAAAGCCTTTACCTCTTCTATTTTGCTTCCCCTCTCCACCTCAAAATAGGCTTAGAGTTTTGAGGAGCGTCATCGCAGCCCTGCTATGTGGATCACTAGGGATATATGATCTCCTTAGGTAACAAAATCTACTCTATATATAGTTTTCAGTTCGTGGATTTTGCGCACCAATCTTCGCACGACGACGAACATCTCTTTGGAAATCGGGGATTTTGTTTTTCTTGTTCTTCCGCTACGCATGTGATGTCGCCCCCAAAGATTTCCCAATAGTGGTATCAGAGTCAGGTTGTTCATATGATAGATTGGTTTTGAACTGCGTGTGTTGTGTTTTGGAGAAGCTTTTGACGTCAAAATCGTTGACGCAAAAGCAAAAAAGGATAGCAACTATTGCTGCCCTCGCTGTTGTTGCATATGGCAGCACTGCCATTTGCATGCAGGCAGGCAGCCTGCAGCAGCAGCCGCAAGGTAGCGGGCGTGCAGGCAGCCCCCTACGGCGGCGCCCGCAAGTAGGGCCACAAGCACAGCGGCCACCTATGCGGGCACTACGCCCGCGTGCAAGGGCAACGGTGCCTGCGACCGCTGCTCTCGCGTGGTGACGCGTCGCAGGGCAGCGACGCCTGTGGCCGTTGCTCTCGCGGGCAAAAATCCCACAGGGGCGGTCGCCCGGTGAGGCAGCACCGCATGCGGGCATTGCCTCGCGGGCAGAACCGCCCGCGGAAGGGGCGGCACCCACAGGGGCGCTGGCCTGCGGGGGCAACGCCGCCCACAGGGGCACCCGCTCGCGGGGACAAGGCCGCCCACAGGGGCGCCTTCCCACGGGGGTAGCGCTACCCACGGGGGTGCCCACCTGCAGGGGCGACGCCCCGGCCCCGTTGCACCTACCGCCTCCGATAGGGTGGCGGCGACGGCAGCAGCAGCGAAGAGGGAGAGGGGCTTAGGATTTTTGGGCAAAAAGATAGTTTTGCCCTTGTGAATTTGAGAAATTCCAGTTTCTATCTTTTGTCCAAATTATAAAAATACCCCTATGAATTCAGAAATTATCTATATGTCTCTGATTTCATAAAATACTAATTAATTAAAAAGTTTAGTTGATTATTATTATTTTCATTATATAATAGTCCAACATGATGATGATTATTTATACATGTGATTTATGATGTGTGGATGGATGATCATGAACCGTGTGATGTATGTACTTGTGATTATTATTATTAGGGTTTGTGAGCCTGTTAGGATCAAGAGCACTAAGAGGGGGGGGGGAGGGGTGAATTAGTGCAGCGAAAAACTTTCGACGATTAAAACTGTGTTTGTACGGTGAAATCCAATTCCGACGTAAAAGTCGTTTCATGCAGATAATAACTTTGAAAGCTTACGGAAATGTATTTGAAGTAAAGTAAGGAAGGCAGTTTATAGTTAAGATAGAAATCAGAATGTAAGCGCAAACTGAAATATGATGTTCGTCCGATAAAATCGATTTTCGTCTTAACGTCGATTCAGAAAATACTTAACTATGAAACACGCTCATAAATGAGCAGAAGGCAGTAAGCTATTGAGGAGGTTTACAGTAAAGATAAGATGCTCAAAGTAAATGCAAACCGAGATTTAGAGTGGTTCGGTCAATCTTGACCTACATTCACTTTTGGCTTCCTCCACCAACGAGGTCACCGACGTCCACTAGAGGCCTTCCTTCAATAGGCGAAGGCCAACCATCCTTTTATAGTTTCACTCCTTTTGACGGGCTTAGGAGATAACCCTTACAAACTTTTCTCTCTTCTCTTGAAAGATCAAAACTTGGAAAAAGAGGGAGGAGAACTTCTAGCCTTTACAACACTTTTGAGTTCTAAAAATCATAGAGTAAGATTGGATTTTCAGTGCCCTTTCATGCAGGAAAGGGTGGGGTATATATAGGCCCCAAACTAGTTTGAATTTGGAGCTCAAAAATGTCTTTTCCCGGATTTCCGGGGTCCTGGCGGCACCACCTCCTGACTGGGGCAGTACAACCGCCTGATAGCTCGGAGACTGAGCCTCTGGGCGGTGCCACCGCCTGACAGGGGCAGTTGCACTGCCCAGTCTCGCTCAGAGACTGAGCCCTGGTGGTGCCACCGCCTGACTGGGCCGGTTGCACCGCCTAGCAGAGCTCGGAGACCGAGCTCAAGTGGTTCCACCGCTTGTTATGGGCGGTTGCACTGCCCAATCTTGCTCGGAGACTGAGCCTAGGCGGTGCCATTGCCTGCCTAGGGTGGTTGCACCGCCCAGCTTTCCTGGGAGACCCTCTCCTGGGCGGTGCCACCGCCTAGCAGGAATTCTAGTCTGAATGGGTTGATCCATTCGGCCCAATTTGGGTTTGTCAAGGGCCCAATTGCCCCCAGATTAAGTTATTGGGATCACCTCCCATTCCTAACTTAATCTACATGCTAACAACGATATTTTTTAAGACATTTACTACAACTTGCTTCGGTGCGTCAATCGCTTCTTCCGGCGAGCTTTCGACGAACTTCTAGCGAACATCCGATGAACCTTCGACGATGCTCCGACGGACTTCCGGCAAACTCCTGGACTTGTGATGATCCACTTGGCGAGTTCCGACGAGCTTCTTTTGGCAAGGTCCTAGACTCCTCGGATTTGTTCCCAAAGAACCTCTGACGACTGTCCGGACTTCCGTCGAACTCTCGAACTCCCACCGTGATCAAAGTCTTGACTCCGACGCAACTCTTGCTGCATGTCTTACTTTCATCGTAGTTAATCCTGCATACTTATCTCAACATATGGATTAGATAATAAATGACAATTGACTTCATCATCAAAATCCAAGATTCAACAGAGCCTCCATTATATTTCTCGTTTATTGTCGGGCCTACGTGCTTATGATTAAGTTGTAATCACATGAGGAGGCGTAGCGGGAGCGTGGATGCAATAGCGGGACCCATGAGATGGACGATCGCGATGCATGAAGATGCATCGAGATGTCAACGGAATCGACGAGGATAAGATGGACGATCACAGGGCATGGAGATGCACCGTTGCAACATCGATTTTGATGTGAGTGATTAGGCCTATTGGCTCGGGCCTAATCACATTAGGTTGTGGTCCATGGTCATCTGGTGTGATTGCTTATACACATACTAGATATGTATATATATTTGCATGCGATGTAGATATATATTAAATATGTATATGTGTAACATGTCATATTAGGAGACCAAATCATAGAAACATCTCTCTCGATAATATTAAGTCAATAAACGTAAGACAATTAGATTGACCCACGTGGCCTTCCATCGTTATAAGTAGGAACTGATTCTCGGTGTAGGTTGAGTTGGTCGAGTCCCTCGAGACTCACCTATATCGCAATTCGCTATCTTGCTTATGACATAGAGATGTCACCGGTGACATGAGGACGTGGTATGCTTGGTCGAGTCCCTTGAGGGTATATCATCAAATCAGACTCATCTTGTAACGAAGGTGATGACTTAACCGAGCATCATGGTTGGTCGAATCCCTCGAGACCATGGTGATTCGGAGGCCGAACAGGATAGGAATCACAAGGAGTTGTGATTGGCAAGAGTTGCCTACCTTTTAGGCTTAGTGTGATTGGTCGAGTCCCTCGAGGTTACACTAAGACGCTGATTGGATCCTAATCCCCACTAGAAGTCTGCCGGAGACTTCCGTTTCATGTGCTGAGGGTGTCGTGTGACTCGTTTGTAAAATAGTGGGAGCATATTAAGATAGAAGTCCATATCTTGATAGTTTATTTCTTGCAAAATCTATATGTTATTTGCATCTTTATTTTCAGAAAATATCACTTTTAAATCCCTTACGTGGCATACTTGATGTCAACCGCCTCACTGGTCCAAATTATATGGATTGGCTCCGTAACTTGAGAATTGTTCTCACGGCGGAGAAAATCGTGTACGTCCTTGATACAGTGATGCCTACGCTCGAAGAAGGGGCAAGCGAGGATGAGATCGCTCACTACGTGAAGTACATTGATGACTCCACTCTTGCTCAGTACTATATGTTGGGCTCTATGACTCTTGAGTTACAGAGACAACATGAAAATTTATGAGATACCCCAAGGAAACTTGTCAGTATTATTTCTATCATCTCGAGGACCAAAAGGTCTTTGTAGCTAAGAGAGCAGTGTTCCTTGAGAAGGAACACATTCTTGGCGGAGATAGTGGGAGAATGATAGAGTTAAGCGAGGTTGGAGAACCAAGCTCAAGCACCACTTTACAGCCTAAGTCTGTTTAGGTACCTAATACACAAGTTTCAACTTTACCTAGGTATGATAGAGTATCCCATCCTCCTGAGAAATATGTGGGACATATTAGAGGAGAGGATGTTGAGGATATTGATCCTCAAACCTACGAGGAGGCTATTATGAGTATGGACTCCGGGAAGTGGCAAGAAGATATGAATTCTGAGATGGATTCTATGTACTCCAACAAGGTTTAGAACCTAGTTGATGCGCTTGAAGGTATTGTACCCATCGGTCGCAAGTGGATCTTTAAGAAAAAGATCGGAGTAGATGGAAAGGTAGAGACCTATAAAGCAAGGCTAGTGGCTAAGGGGTATCGTCAAAGGCAAGGTGTTGACTACGACGAAACCTTCTCACCCGTAGCAATGCTAAAATCCATCAGAATTCTATTGGCTATTGCAGCACACTATGATTATGAGATCTGGCAGATAGATGTAAAAATCGCATTCCTCAATGGGAACCTCGAGGAGGAGGTGTATATGATACAACTTGAGGGATTTGTGTCCAAGAACTACCCAGATAAGGTGTGTAGGTTGTATAGATCCATTTTTGGACTAAAGCAAGCTTCCCGATGTTGGAACATAAGATTTGATGAGGCAATTAGATCTTATGACTTCGTTAAGAACGAAGATGAGCCTTGTGTGTACAAGAAGGTAAGTGGGAGCGCTATCACCTTTTTGGTGTTATATGTGGATGACATCCTGATCATCGGGAATGACATAGGAATGCTATCTACAGTAAAGGCTTGGTTATCTAGGCACTTCTCCATTAAGGACTTAGGGGAAGCATCCTATATCTTGGGGATTAGAATCTATAGAGATAGATCCAAGAGGATGCTTGGCTTGTCCTAGATCAAGTACATAGAAACCATTGTCAAAATGTTTGGCATGTAAAATTCTAAGAGAGGTCTCATACCGATGAGACATAGGATATCGCTTTCTACGAGTATGTCCCCAAAGACTCTAGAAGAGAGGGTGAACATGGATATGATACCTTATGCCTTAGCAATAGGGTCTATCATGTATGCCATGCTATGTACTAGGCCTGATATAGCGTATGCTCTGAGTGTCACGAGCAGGTATCAGGCGGATTCAGGCTTAGAGAATTGGAAAGCAGTAAAGTGCATCCTTAAGTACTTGAGAAGGACTAAGGATCTTTTACTAGTATATGGAGGTAGTAGCCTTAAGGTTGAAGGCTACACAGACTCAAGTTTTTAGTCTGATGTCGATGATAGCAAGTTGAATTCAGGGTATGTGTACACCTTGAATGGAAGAGCAGTGTGCTGGAAGAGTTCCAAGCAAGATACTACTGCTGACTCGACCACAGAGGAGGAGTACATTGCTATATCAAATGCAACAAAGGAGGGAGTCTGGGTGAAGAAGTTCATCACAGATTTGGGAGTCGAACCAGGTAACGAGGAGTCGATCTCCTTATATTGTGACAACAACGGGGCGATTGCTTAAGCGAAGGAACTTAGGTCTCATAAAAAATCTAAACATATTCTAAGGAGGTTCCATTTTATTAGAGAGATCGAAACCCAAGGAGATGTAGCAGTAGAAAGAGTTCCATCCGAAGATAACATTGCAGATCCACTGACAAAACCATTGTCTCAGATTGTCTTTGAGTGTCATAGGGGTCTGATGGGGATCAGACACATAGGTGATTGGCTTTAGGTCAAGTGGGAGATTGCTAGTCATAGGTGCCTAGCAAGCCAATCACGTGAGTGATAACACATGTGACTTGATAAAGAATATTTTTTCTTATAACATTTTGACATATATCACTTTATAACTATTACATATATGCATATATATATTGTGATGTCCTTGAATTTGTGCAATAGGAATCGAATCGTGATGAGATCACGAAAATGAGATCGATTCACCTTTAAACACATATCCTAAATAATCCCGGTAATAGGTTACTCGAGAGGGACATCGTGATAACCGAACAGACTGGTGTGCTGTATACCCATCTATATGATGGATGCAGCTGGTCTCATAACTGCTCGTATAGGGACACTAGGGATATAGTACAGGTACTCATTGGAGAATGAGTTCACTGATTGATCCGCTTACGGAATGTTAGATGGTTGATGATGCCTTATTGTCAGACAGTGATTCCGTAGTCCTAGTGATATATCTGGTCCTTAGACTTGAGACACCAAGGATGTCCTACATGAGTGCTCCACTCTTTGATACCAGACTTATAGGTTTGGCTATCCTAGATCTAGTATAGTTGGTCATTGGGAGTGGTAGTCGATCTTCGAGGACTATTGAGTGTCGATAGAGGATCATCCACTCTCGACGTCATGAGAGGAATATCCCATGTGTTCTTGCTCAAACAAATCCTTGGCCAGGGTCATTCGGGTTGAGAGAAAATAGTTCTCTAGGAGAATCCAATTAGAGCGAGACTCGAGTAGAAACCGTATGGGTCAGACAGCACCATGCTCGATATACGGTCTTTGGGATATTAGATGGATGAGGGACTATAGGTACATGATAACTAAGGACAAACAGGTCCAATGGATTGGATTCCCCTGTATCATCTGGGGACTACGGCGTAGTGGCCTAGTACGTCCGTAGTCGATGAGTCGAGTGAATTATTACAAAGATAATAATTCACTGAGTTAGAAGGAGTTCTGACAAGTATGACTCACGGCCAGCTCGATATTGGGCCTAGAGGGTCACACACATATGTTAGGCATTGCGATGAGTAGAGGTTCAGATATGAGATATCCGACGGAGCCCTTGTCTTATTGGATATCCAATAAGCCCCTGAATTATTGGATCCCATGGACGAGATCCAATAAGAGCTCATGAGAGATTATTGGATAGAGATCCACTAATCTAAAAGGCTTGGGTTATTGGATGCAGATCCAATACCTACTAGGGGAGGATCCATTAGGGTTTGACAGGGGACATCTATAAATAGGAGGGATTCAAAGCCTCATAGGCTAGAGCCTTTATTTGCCTCTTATATTCTCCTTCCCCTCTCCACCTCAGAGCAGGCTTGGAGTTTTGAAGAGCGTCATCGTAGCCCTGCTGTGTGGATCACCGCTAGAGAGGAGGATGCTTGACCTCCTTCACCCTCTCCTAATGATCTGCAAGGAAACAAGGATATACGATCTCCATAGGTAACACAATCTACTCTATATGCAGTTTTCAGTTTCGTGGATTTTGCACACCAATCTTCGCACGACGATGAACATCTCTTTGGGAATCGGGGATTTTGTTTTTCTTGTTCTTCCGCTGCATATGTGATGTCGCCCCCAAAGATTTCCCAACACCCCGAACAAAGTTGATGGGATTACTTTTAGGACTCTAGCTTGGAGGGTCCTAATTGAGAGGAACATTCATGTAAAACCTACCTAAGCCAACCACTATTAAAGAGGTGAAGAGGCCGGCTAGGGTTAGGAGATTGTTTCTTAGAGAAGAATTAGGTGTTGTAAAGGAATAGGAGTCTTGAGCAGGAGTCCTATTAGGAATTAGTTAGAAGTAGGAGTCTTGAGTAGGAGTCTGTTAGGACTCTAGCTTGGAGAGTCCTAATTGAGAAGGATATTCATGTAAACTGTTAGGACTCTAGCTAGGAGAGTCCTAATTGAGAGGGACATTCTGTTAGGACTCTAGCTAGGAGAGTCCTAATTGAGAGGGGCATTCATGTAGGAGGTGTTTTCTTAGAGAAGTATTAGGAGTTGTAAGGGAATAGGAGTCTTGACTAGGAGTTGGTTAGAAGTAAGAGTCTTAAATAGGAGTCCTATTAGGAGTTAGGGTTTAGAAGCCCTATAAATAGCTATGTATTCCTTCTCTTTTGATAAGCAATAGATGAATCTTTTCTGCAGCCTTTAAGCAGCAACTTGAAGGGAGGAACCCCTATAGAGTTCCAAGGAGGCCGATCCCCTAAAGAGATCAACCCCAAGTTTAGAATCTGCAAGGGTTCTATCACCTGGTATCAGAGCAGCGTTCTTGGCATCTTGCTGCCCTTCCACAGCCATTCATCAACCCTCTACAACCATCTAAAGCAATTCCCACAATTGCTTAAAAGATCGTCATCGAATTCCACCATCATCTCCACCACCACGGATCATCCTTTGGTCTCCCCGTGAATTGCAACATGTTCTAGTTTCCTACCTTACTGCTGCTGTAATTTAATTATCCTTATTCGAAAATCCAAAAAAAAAAAAATTGTTCCTATATTGCTGCATAAACTTTTCGTCACAAAGTTTTCATCTCTACGACGAAAGATACATTGCAGAATTCCAGCCGCATAGCACCATCTATTTGATCTTGCTACTATGCTTTTTCTATCTAAATTTCTACAAAATTTTTATGACATCTTTAACACTTCCTAACAGTGGATTTCCATTTGGTTTCATCAAAAAATTCTCAATATAAACTACTGATCTTTTATGTCCAATCTGCTGCACTTGAATTGCAGAATTCAAGCCGCATAGCACCATCTTTTTGATCTTGCTACTGTGCTTTTTCTATCCAAATTTCTACGAAATTTTTATAACATCTTTGACACTTCCTAACAGTGGATTTCCCTTTAGTTTCATCGAAAAATTCTCAATATAAACTACTAATCTTTTATGTCCAATCTGCTGCACTTGAAAATCTATGCTGCAGAAAATTTCAGCTGCATATCGTTGCCTTAACCCATCTATTTGCAATCTTTTTTGAATGAAATTTCTTATACACTTCATATATCATCTTGGCTTCCATCTAAGGTTGATCTATTAAGAAATTCATCTCTAAAAATGATTTTATGTTGCTGTAAATTTTCATCGTAACCCGCTGAAATTTTTCGACGACAATTCTGTAATTGTAACTTGCACCAATTTCCTTGCTATTATACTGGCGAAATTTTCTTGATTAAATTAAATATCCTTGCTGTCATATAAACTGTGATTTTGCTATCAATTCCCTCCTCAATTCTCTTAAGTTTTTGGTGGAAATTACGTCGAGAAACCGTTGTTTCTTCGACGATAATTCTACTCTTACAAGACAGCACATACTTGCTGCAACTTCTATGGATTTCTGTCAAACTTTTGCTATCATCTACCATAAATCCAAAACTTTCATCCACAACCCTAAAACTCTACCAAACCACACCCTCAAACTGTACCCAAAACAGCCACAAAACAAGCCTAAACCGCAGCCTACATCCACCAATCCACCAACCCTTTCAACCATCACTTCTCTCAACCTATACATGCCTTTAACCCAACAACAAAAGAGAGATTTGGGGGCATATACTATGGCATCTAAGGAGGCAATCAATGCTAAATTCGAAGCCTTGGAGGTGCGAATGGAGGATAAAATTCGGATGCTCTTTACCGAACTCAGATTGGGCCGACCACTAAGCCCGAAGAAATCAAATCAAGGAGAGAGCTTTGCCCAATCACACCAAGCCCGAATAGATGACTTCCAAGGGAGGGGAGGCTATATGACTGACCCCAACTATCCATGCATGAGAGTGAACTTCCCTAGATGGGAAGAAGGAGACCCGATTGGTTGGATCTCGCGCGCGGAGCGATATTTTCGGTACCACAAAACCGCGGATGTATCTATGGTGAAAATTACAGCTATACATCTTGAAGGGGATGCTATATAGTGGTTTGATTGATTTGAACATACTTATGGAGTCCTTTCATGGCGACAATTCAAAGAAGGACTGCTGATTCGCTTCAGACCAACCGATTACGAGAATATTGACGAACAACTAGCAAAGATCCGACAAACCTCCACCATTTAGGAGTACCAAACCAGGTTTGAAAGGTTATCTAATTAAACTCATGATTGGTCTCAAAAACAACTATTGAGGACCTTCATTGAGGGCTTGAAGCCGGAGATCCGAGGAGAAGTTAAAGCGCGACAACCGTATACACTTATGGCAACCATCTCTTTCGCACGACATCAAGAGGAGCAATTGAACCATGAAGCTCGGAGGACTAGGGTCACTCCTCAACCAGTAATATTGAAGCCCTCAGCCCACCCTACTATCGACCAAGTCCCTACACCAAATAGGTCAACAAGAGAAGAGCTTCGGGAGCGATATGTGAAGGGGTTATGTTGGCATTGTGACGAGCCGTGGAGCCGTGAGCATCGCTGTAGTAAAGGAAGACTTCTTATGATTGAACCAATAGAAGAAGAGGTCATTGAACATCTAGAAGAGAGCCTTGAACATGAAGAAGAAGATGCAGAAGAAGACCCACAACCGACTGAAGTTACGGTACATGCACTAGCCGGCTACTCAAACCCGCAAACGATGAAAGTTGGAGGCCTTCTCAAACAACAACCGATCACTGTTCTCGTCGACACGGGCAGTTCTAATAACTTTCTAAATAGTAAGGTTACTATCCAGGTGGCCTTACCTATTGAGAATTGTAGCAGGTTTAACATTAAGGTCGTCGACGGACGGATTTTGAATTGTGATCGTAGGCGCCCGTAGGAGAAACTATTGCTGCAGGACCAAGAGATAATTGCAGATTTCTTCCTTCTCCCTCTTAATGATCATGAGGCCATGCTCATAATTAAATGGTTGACGACATTATGTGATATTTCTTGAAATTTTATGCAACTAATTATGAAATTTTACAGTAAGGAGAAACAGGTGATACTGAACGGGAAACGTGCGGGCGACATAACGACGATTTGCACACAACAAATGAAAAAGGTTTTGCATAAAGCATGCAGCGGCCTTTTGGTACAACTTGAGCAGCAAACTAAGGGAGAGCCAACAAAATTTGAAGATCCAAATCTACTTCCTTTGCTTGCTGAATTTTCAGATATATTTGACGAACCGTGCAACCTACCTCTTACCCGTTGGCATGATCATTGTATAACGATTCTTCCAGGCAAATCTGTAGCAATTGCTCAGCCATATCAGTATCCACATCTCCAGAAGGATGAAATAGAAAGGATTATAAAAGAGATGCTCAAAACAAGAGTTATTCGGCCATGTTGCAGCCCTTACTCTTCACCAGTGCTCCTCATACGAAAGAAGGATGGAATATGGCGATTATGTGTTGATTACCGAGCTCTCAATGGCATAACCATCAAGGATAAATACCCTATTCCAGTAGTAGATGAGTTGCTAAGGGAGCACAAATCTTCACAAAGCTGGACCTTCGATCCGGGTATCATCAAATACGAGTATGCGAAGAAGACATACCGAAAACCACCTTTTGAACACACAACAACCACTATGAATTTTTGCTTTCTTCAAAAGAAGGTGGAATATCTTGGGCATATCATATCAGAGAAAGGTGTGGCAGTAGACCCCTTCAAAATTGGAGCAATGCAAAACTGGCTGACCCCGAGGAACATAAAATTGCTACATGGCTTTCTGGGTTTAACAGGCTACTACTGCAAGCTCGTGAAAAACTATGGAGAGATTAGTGCACCAGTTACTTCCTTACTGAAAAAAGATGTCTTCCAATGGTCTGACAGAACCTCCGCTGCCTTCGACAAACTTAAGGCAACCATGACGACGACGCCGGTGCTAACACTACCAGATTTCAACCGACCCTTCATTATTGAGGCCGACACATCTGGAGTCAGAATTGGAGTCTTTCTCATGCAAGATGGTCGACCACTCGCATACACTAGCAAGGCATTATCTCTCTCATATCAAAATAAGTCAACATATGATAAGGAGATGCTCGCTATTGTGCGCGCAGCAACGCGATGGAGACCCTACTTGATTGGTCGACGATTTCAAATTAAAACCGACCATAAAAGCCTTAAGTACTTTTTGGAGCAAAAGATATCATCCCCTGAGCAGCAAAAATGGGTAACAAAACTTCTTGGATTTGATTATGAAATAACTTACAAAAGGTGGAAAGAGAATATTGTTGCAGATGCGCTTTCGCAGCTACCTGAGCAAGATGAACTTTCGGTCGTTTTACTTCCAACTAGCGACTTCCTTGAGGATATTAAGATGGAATGGCAGGAAGATTCGGAGACCAGTAAGATACAAAACAAAAATTAGAGGAAGCACCAAGCTCCGTGGCTTATTACAATCGGGACTCAAAAGAATTATGCTATAAGGGACGCATTATGCTTGTGACAAATTCTACTTGCATCTTCAAGAGCAGATTTTGGACAAAGTTATTCCATATGCAGGGTACTAAATTAGAAAGGAGTACGACATATCACCCACAAACCAACAGCCAGATGGAAGTTTTAAATAGGTGCTTGGAGACAGCCCAAAGCCACCCACCAAATATGACTACCCAAAGAGAACTCCAGACCCAGCCAAGTGCCATTATTGATCGACGGATCGTGACTCGACGACGACGACCCACTAATGAAGTGCTAATACAGTGGACAAACCTACCAATAGAAGATGCCACTTAGGAGAACTATGATGACTTGAAGATCAAAGTCCCAGAATTCACGAATCATCAACCTCGAGGACAAGGCTAATTTGAAGAGGGCGAGTCTGTTAGGACTCTAGCTTGGAGAGTCCTAATTGAGAGGGACATTCATGTAAACTGTTAGGACTCTAGCAAGGAGAGTCCTAATTGAGAGGGACATTCTGTTAGGACTCTAGCTAGGAGAGTCCTAATTGAGAGGGGCATTCATGTAGGAGGTGTTTTCTTAGAGAAGAATTAGGAGTTGTAAGGGAATAGGAGTCTTGACTAGGAGTTGGTTCGAAGTAAGAGTCTTAAATAGGAGTCCTATTAGGAGTTAGGGTTTATAAGCCCTATAAATAGCCATGTATTCCTTCTCTTTTGATAAGCAATAGATGAATCTTTTCTGCAGCCTTTGAGCAGCAACTTGGAGGGAGGAACCCCTATAGAGTTCCAAGGAGGCCGATCCCTTAAAGAGATCAATCCCAAGTTTAGAATCTGCAAGGGTTCTATCAGAGTCCTATTAGGAGTTAGGGTTTAGAAGCCCTATAAATAGTCATGTATTCCTCCTCTTTTCATAAGCAATAGATGAATCTTTTCTGCAGCCTTTAAGCAGCAACTTGGAGGGAGGAACCCCTATAGAGTTCCAAGGAAGCTGATCCCTTAAAGAGATCAACCCCAAGTTTAGAATCTATAAGGATTCTAACACCTAGTATTAGAGCAGCATTCTTGGCATCTCGCTACCCTTCCACAGCCATCCATTAGCCCTCCACAGTCGTCCAAAGCAATTCCCACAATTGCTTAAAAGATCATCGCCAAATTCTATCGTCATCTCCACCACCGTAGATCATCCTTTGATCTCCCCATAAATTGCAATAGGTTTTGGTTTCCTACCTTACTATTGCTGCAATTTAGTTATCTTTATTTGAAAATCCAAAAAAAAAATAATTGTCCCTATGTTGCTGCATAAACTTTTTGTAGTAAAATTTTCATCTCTACGATGAAAGATACATTGCATAATTCCAGCCGCATAGCATAGTCTGATTGATCTTGCTATTGCATTTTTTCTATCCAAATCTCTATGAATTTTTTATAATAGCTTTGACACTTCCTAACAGCAGATTTTCATTTAGTTTTGTTAAAAAATTCTTAATATAAACCATTAATCTTTTACGTATAATATGCTATACTTGAAAATCTGCACTGTAAAATTTCAGCCACATAGCATTGTTTGTTTGATCTTGATACTATATTTTTTCTATCCAAATCTCTACAAAATTTTTTTGATAGATTTGACACTTCCTAATAGTAGATTTTCCTTTGGTTTTATAAAAAAATTCTCAATATAAACTACTGATCTTTTATGTCTAATCTGCTATACTTGAAAATCTGTGCTGCAGAAAATTTCAGCCGCATATTGTTGCCTTAACCCGTCTATTTGCAATATTTTTTGAATAAAATTTCTTATACACTTCATAGATCATCTTGGCTTCCATCTAAGATTAATCTATTGAGAAATTCATCTCTAAAAATGATTTTGTGTTGTTACAAATTTTCATCGTAAACCATTGAAATTTTTTGACGAGAATTCTGCTATCGTAAATTGCACCAATTTCCTTGCTGTTATACTGCCAAAATTTTCTTAATAAAATTAGACATCATTGCTGTCATATAAACTATGATTTTGCTATCAATTCCCTCCTCAAATCTCTCAAGTTTTTGGTGGAAATTTTGTCGAGAAACCGTTGTTTCTTCGACGATAATTCTACTCTTACAAGATAGCACATACTTGCTACAACTTCCACTAATTTCTATCAAACCTTTGCTGCCATCTACCACAGATCCAAAACTTTCATCCACAGCCCTAAAACTCCACTAGATCACACCCTTAAACTGCACCCCAAACAGCCACAAAACAAGCCTAAACCACAGCCTACATCCACCAATCCACTAACCCTTTCGACCATCACCTCTCTCAACCTATACATGCCTTTAACCCGACAACAAAAGAGAGATCTTAACATCATAGATTTGGTGGCATATACTATGGCATTTGAGGAGATAATCAATACTAAATTCGAAGCCTTCGAGGCACGAATGGAGGATAAGATTCGGATGCTCTTTACCGAATTCAGATTGGGTCGACCATTAAGCCCGAAGAAATCACATCAAGGAGAGAGCTTTGCCCAATCACACCAAGCCTGAAGAGATGACTTCCAAGGGAGGGGAGGCTCTATGATCGACCCCAACTATCCATGCATAAGGGTGGACTTCCCTAGATGGGAAGAAGAAGACCCGATTGGTTGGATCTCGCGCGCGGAGCGATATTTTTGGTACCACAAAACCGCGGACGCATCTATGGTGAAAATTGTAACTATACATCTTGAAGGGGATGTCATACAATGGTTTGACTGGTTTGAACACACTCATGAAGGCCTCTCATGGCGATAATTCAAAGGACTACTGATCCGCTTCGGACCAACCGATTATGAGAACATTGACGGGCAACTAGTAAAGATCTGATAAACCTCCACTATTCAGGAGTACCAAACCAGGTTTGAAAGGTTATCTAATCAAACTCGTGATTAGTCTCAAAAACAGCTATTGGGGACCTTCATTGAGGGCTTGAAGCTGAAGATCTAGGGAGAAGTTAAAGCGTAACAACCGTACATGCTTAATTACCCAAAGAGAACTCCAGACCCAGCCAAGTGCCATTATTGATCGACATATCGTGGCTCGACGACGACGACCCACTAATGAAGTGCTAATATAGTGGGCGAACCTACCAATAGAAGATGCCACTTTGCCACGGACAAACTTCTAAATAAGATGTTTGATGTAATGCTTATGTATGTCCGTGTCTTTTGGCATATTCATGCCTTGTACAGCATGTAGAGGGGCGGCCGAAGGCTTAATAGTCCCATTTTAGTTAGGTTGGTGGCCTCTTTAGGCTTGTAAATAAAGGTTGTGTCATGTGGACATGTGTGAGAGATTTTCGATCTATAATGGACCATTTTACCCTTTGTTGTGCAATTGTTCAGAGCTTGTAAAGTCTGTTTGTAATTTGCATTGTCTATGAAGTGTTTTTCAGAGATGTTTGCTTGTGGATCCCGATTGAGGCGTTCTCTCTAACCTATTATCTCTCTTGTGGGTCCTAAGGGACATGGGAGGCTTCGGGGAGGCTGACCTTTGCGGACGGACACGCAAGGGTGCTGCACAACATAGGCAAAACCAGCTAAGTCCGTAATAGATGGTATCAGAGTGGGATAAGCACTCATAGAAATACTTAGCATGCAAACGTAGGGGACCTAGCGGGGCTACGTTGTGGGCAGTCAACATATGCGTGACCGTTTGGGGGAAAACGGGCATGGAAATGTAGGGAAAAGGAGTCGCTCGGAGGAGCGGGCATCTGACATTGGCATTCAGAGGAATGGCCAACCCTTCGCGTAAGAGGCAACATGAGAATAGGCAAGCTTGGAAGAATGCGGAGCGCATAAAGGTTGGGATGGTTGAGTTTGAGCTACGGCTCAATGTTGACAACTATACTTGATAGTGCTCAAGGCAAGCGAGGCGCTTGGTAAAGGATGAGACCATGCAAGGTGGAATGAGTTGCTCAGCGATCGAAAGAGTTGTGCAAAGCTCACAAAGGTGAGGGGAATTGCTAACTCAAAGAATTCGGTACTCATGCATGGGCTTGTATGTGGACAATGGAATGTTCATGGCCATCCCAAGGCGACCGAAACTCAGCGCCATGGAGCATTGAAACTTTCTCTTCAGCATGTCAAGGATACGTCCGTAGGAGGCTAAAGTGTGCAACGAGTTCAGCATTTTGCGAAGCCTTGAGTGGTGCAGCGGGGGCTGTATTGACGTGGAGTCATAATCTAGCAAGTGCGTTTGCAGGAGGCAGAATAATGCACATGTTGTTCAGCAGATCGGAGTAGTCCAAGGGGATAGTGGTCTCCGAAACGAAGAGAGATGTTGCTCCAATGGGACAATTATCCAAGAGGGATAAGTCCCGGCTCTCCAAAGGGAGGAATATGTGGGACGTACCTCATAAGTTGAGGAGGAGTACCTCAACAAACAACAACTCCACGAAGCTCAATGGACTGAGCAAGCGGCGAGGAGTTGTTGCATGATCTCGCTCGAGAGAATGCATTGGTGGATGCATTGCGAGATCAAGTGGGGGAAGCGACCCAAAGCAACCCAAATGAAGGCACACTTGGAGTCGATATGGAGATCGGACTTAAGGGAGGGCTGACCCGTGGAATGGTGGGTGCGAGGGCCACCATTGACTCAATGCAAAAACGAGGAGCGAAGCAACTTGGGTGTAACTTGGCGAAGTACCCAAGCCACATGAAGGGAGCCAGCATAGAAGTTGGAACATGGAGCGGAGGCACAGTGCTTTCCTTAGATAGAGGTCAAGGACATGAACTCTTGCAGAGGTAAGAGTAGAATCATGTTGTTCCATGGGTTCTTCATTATGACGGAGTGGACTCATCTTGCATGGTGCCAAAGACGAAAGGAGCTTCTAGGCACATGTACCTTATCTCGGAGAAGCATTTGACGGAGGAACTAAGGCGACTCAATTTACGGAGGTGAAATTGGGTTCAGAAGGCCTTAGCACGGGGCAAGAGGACTCAGAGGTGGGTACTCTTGAAGAATATGCCATAGTTTTGCCATTCAAGTTGCCATGAAGGAAGTGGTACATAGCGGAGATTGTGCTGGTAGGGGCAGAGGCCTAGGATCCAGACAATGGTGCACAAATTACAGTGAAGTCGGTGGACTTCGGGAGTGTTAGAACCCTTGCAGATTCTAAACTTGGGGTTGATCTCTTTAGGGGATCGGCCTCCTTGGAACTCTATAGGGGTTCCTCCCTCCAAGTTGCTGCTCAAAGGCTGCAAAAAAGATTCATCTATTGCTTTTGAAAGAGAAGGAATACATAGCTATTTATAGGGCTTCTAAACCCTAACTCCAAATAGGACTCCTACTCAAGACTCCTATTCCCTTACAACTCCTAATTCTTCTCTAAGAAAAAACCTCCTAATAGAATGTCCCTCTCAATTAGGACTCTCCTAGCTAGAGTCCTTGTTAAATCTTGTATTTTGATGATGAAACCAATTGATAATTATGTTTATGTTTAACTGCATTTTGAGTGATGCAGGTCTACTCGATCAGGATTAGACAATTAAGGCAGGAGGAATTGACGTTGCGCCGGAGGAGCTCACGTTCGGATATTGGATGGCAGAAGGCTTCGGACGTCGGGCATCGGGCCAAGAGCAGAATTGCGCCAAGGATATCGACGTTGCGGAGGTCAACCGTCGATTGGGCAACAAGCCGCAAGAGAGGACAATGCATCGAAGAATCGGACGAAGCGCCAACCAATGACGTGCCGGGCAACAAAATGTAAATTCGCGTTGTAATAATTGTCTAGATCGGAGTAGAGTTTTAGCTTAGGTGTGTAGGATTAACAATGATAATGATGAAGACATAAAGCAAAACAAAGTGTCGGAGTCAAGCACAAAGGATTCATTGCGAGTTCGAGAGTTCGACGAAAGTCCGAAGGTTCGTCGGGAATGCTGTCGGAACTAGCCGAGAATGAGTTGGGAGCTTGCCGAAGGGTTTTTCGGAAGCTCACCGGAAGGTTCGTTGGAAGTTCATAGAGCTCGCCGAAAAAGATCGGAGCTTGCTGAAGAAGCTCGTTGGAACTCGTCAAGATCAAATCGTGAAGTCTAGGAGCTTGCCGGGAGTCCGTAGAATGGTTTCCGAGAGTTTATCGGAAAACCGTCGGAAGTTCACCGGAAGAAGTCTTGACTTACGAACTTTGTAATAGCTTAGAAAATATCTTTAAATTCGTAGTTAGCATGTTAATTAGGGTTAGGATTAGGTGTTAATCCTATAACCCAAGTAGGGGCCAATTGTGCCCGAGTTCGGACTGGTTTGAGCCAAGTTTGGAGCTCAACCAGTGAGCTAAATTGGCCTAGGCGGTGGCACCACCCAGCACCTGAGAGCTGGGTGGTGGCACCGCTTGACTGGGCGGTGGAACCGCCCAGCACTGTATGTCTGATAGTGATAGGCGGTGGCATCGCCAGCCTCGAAAACCCAAGAGAATTCAAATTTTGGATCCCAAATTTGAATCCTTTTGGGGCCTACAAATACCCCTCAATTCTCAACAGAGAATTCAACCTTTTGAGAAGCTAGAAGTTGAGAAAAGCTTTAGGAAAAGTCTTGTTTTCAATAGCGTAAGTGTTCACCTCCTTTCTTTTCATTGAAATCTTTGTAAAAGGGTGAACCACTTGTAAGAGGTTGTAAGAGGGGTGTAAGAAGGAGGTTGATCTTCGCCTAGTAAAGGAAGATCATTAGTGGATGCCGGTGGCCTCGACGGAAGAGGAATCGGAGGAGTGGATGTAGGTCATGATTGGCCAAACCACTATAAACTATCATCTTCTCTAGTTTGCATTTTATTCTTGCCATTTACATACTGCAAACTACTTTACTTAGTCACTAAGCTTCCATACGCTTCTAAGTTATTAAGCTTTTCAAGTTCGATTTTTTATCGTACGAAAGATTTTGTCAAAACCGACGTTTTAATCCGTTGCACTAATTCACCCCCCCCCCTCTTAGTGCCGCTCCGATCCTAACAATTGGTATCAGAGCCACGTTTTTTCTACCTTGGTTTAACACCCAAATAGAAATGGCTCTTTACGACTTTCAAGAGGGTCACTCTCTCATTTGTCCTCCCTTTTTCAATAGGACGGACTACACTTTTTGAAAAACTCGAATGAGAGTTTTCTTACTTTCTTTGGATTTGAATTTATGGCAAATAGTTAAAAATGGATTTGAAATGTCTTCTCTTCCAATGAACCATTGGAATGATTTGGAGAAGAAGATGTTTTCTTTAAACGCAAAGGCTATGAATGCCTTATTTTGTGCTTTGGACAAAAATGAGTTCAATCGGGTTTCTTTGTGCGAAACGGCTTTCGACATATGGCACACTCTTGAAATCACACACGAAGGCACTTCTAGAGTAAAAGTTTCGAAAATCAACATTTTAATGCATGATTTCGAGCTTTTTCGAATGAAGCCGAGTGAAACCATTGTTGACATATACACCCATTTTACGGATGTCGTAAATGGTTTACAAGCTCTTGGCAAATGTTTCTCGAATTTTGAACTTGTTAGTAAAGTTTTATGATCACTTTCTAAAGCTTGGGAATCAAAAGTAACGGCAATACAAGAAACAAAAGATTTAAATATTTTTCCACTTGAAGAACTTATCGACTCATTGATGACATATGAAATGGTGCGCAATGCACATGATGAACACAATGAACACTTGAACCACCTTCCAAAGAATAGGAAGGATTTGAAACTCCGGACAAATGAATACCACTTGAGCGATGACTCAAGTGATGAGGACAATGATGAACTTGAACTTCGAACACTAACTCTTAATAAGTTCATTAAACAAAAATCTAAAATAAACAATGAACTTGAACAGAGGAAGAGGCCAAAGAAGAGGAAGGCAACCAAGGATGAATCAAAAACTTTCAAAGGTGAAATGGCGAATTGGGCTTTGATGGGCTTCGACTACAAGGTAAGTAACTCAACTCTCTTGAATTATTTTGAAATTACTTGAAGTGTTTCATGAGTGCTTAATTTAGAATAGGAAATAAAAAATTATTTTTCAAAAATTATATCATGTTTTTCTTTTTAGCATCTTTGAAAAATTAAAAAATTTGATCATGTGATAATGCTTAGGATTAATCCATGAATGTGTATTTTGATGATTTTCATAATAACCTTCAATGATGATGCATGGTTTTTATATGGAAGGCTTGATGATTTTTTTTTTAAACCTTGTCTTTGGTTTTCAAACATGATGTATGTTTTTGACAAAAGAACAAAACTTGAGCTTGCTAATATAAAGTCAATCACATAAATTAAAACTAAAGAAGTTTTAGTTATCTATAAGAATTATTCAAAATTATGTTCAATGAAACCATTGCATAATGATGTAATGAAAATATTAAACATTTTGAAACCATATTTTAGTGTCATGCATAATGGTCATGCTTAATAAATTTCGAAATTATGCATATGAATCTTGTGATTTATGGATTATTGATTTTTACCATTATGAAAGTGCCTTATTAATCTTTGTTGTAATAAATCTTACACTTTCGGTTTTAAACATTATACATGTTTTTATTTGGTATAAGTGAAATAAAATCATATGAATTGAAACAACTAAAAAGAGGAAAATATTTTTTCCTTGAAAAATTATTTTTCTCTATCCTATTGATCTTGATGTTTATTATGATAAATCTATGTATACCATTTTGAATCTCTTGAAAGTAATGTTGATATTTTGATGATTTTGATGATTTAAATTTGTAATGAGTTTTATCAAAATCATGATATTGATTTCATGGAATAACATGAGATTACCTTTGATGATCATTTTGATTCATGGAATTTTGGATTCATGACTTGGTCTTACATTTGTTTATGAGACGGTTGAAATCTTTGTACGTTTGAATTCTTTCCTTCTCCTTTCAATTTATGCATGTTATATGTTAAAGATTTAAAACCATGTTTTGGTATCATGCATATCTAAGAAATATTGATGTGACAAATTGAATAAGTTGAAAATGAATGATGATTTTTCTCTTGAATATAACTTGTGATATTTTTTTTATATAAATCATCATTTTGATTTCTCGACATTCAATACATGAGATTTTATTATAAATCAAAATTTCTCATTAATCGATCTTCTACGATTTTACTTGATATTCTCTTGAGAGGAGATTTTCTAAATGAATCATGATTTTTCCTTGTGAGTTCTTGGAGTTATTACTTGATTTTTCTTTTAAAACAAGATCTCTTCTTTGTACTCCTATGATTTTTCTTGATATTTTATTTAAAGAAGATATTTACTATATGAATCATGTCTTTTGGTATTCAAATTATTTTATCCTTCATGACATGATTTCTTTGTATTTATGGCTTGCATGGCTTGAAATGTTTTGGTATAATGCATGCAATGATGAAATATTCATAAAGTTAAAATGATGTATGCAATACTTATGATAATGATGTACATGATGTATTTATTGTATATGATGCGTATTATGAATGCTTTAAATGATGAATATTTGGTATCATGATCAACATGTTGATAAATGCTTAAAAATTTTAATGTTTGAGTATCATGTATGATATGCTTATTAATGATGATTGATTTATTTTTTCGGTATCGTGCATGAAAAATAAGGTTATTGAAATTGTGTATGTTTTAATTTGAATATATAATGATGCACAAATAAGAATGATACTTACCTTTGTCATAATATGAAAATTGATATAAGGGTCTTCCCTTCTTTTTGACAATGACAAAGGGGGAGCAAGAATTTCTAGCGTGGACATTATGAAAAGAGGCAAACTAACTAGCTTGCACAATTCAAGATGAAAGCAAAAATTGCACTTCTCAAAAGAGAATATGCAAATGTAACATTTGCCAAATTGTTTGCTTGCCTCATGTAAAACATTATCTCTTGCTAGTTTGGCATTTTTGCTAGCTTGTATGTTGCAAAACTTGATCACTTTTTCAAACATTTTGCTAGCTTACACTTTGCAAAAAAAGCAAAAATGACACTTCTAGAAGAAAGAGCTTGTTATTTTGAACATCACAAGCTTGCCTATCTTAAGAAACAAAAATTACAAAAGTGCTATCTTGCCTATCTCAAGAAGCAAAACTTGCAACTTGCACATTGCAATAGGAAGCAAGAATTATGAGCTTACACAAGAAAGCTATCTTGCATTTGCTTTCAAAATTTTTGCTAGCTTGTATATTATGAAACTTACATATCGTAAAAATTGCTAGCTTGTAGTCTAAAGAGAAGCAAAAAGTTGCTATCTCAAAAGAAGCAAATGTGCTATCTTGCCTATCTTAAGAGGCAAAAATGCTAACTTGCACATCTAGCAAAACTTGATAAATTTGCATATTTCAAGAAGCAAGAGTTGCTTTCTTGAACATCTCAATATTGCTAGCTTGCATGATGTAGAACTTGCTATCTTGAACATTACCAAAAGTGCTATCTTGTATGCTGTAAAACTTGCATATCTAAAACTTGATAGCTTGAATGTCCTAAGCATGATGCATTACTTGCTAAATTTTCTAGCTTCAAAACTGCATGATGATAAAACTTAATATTATGTTTTTCATGCAATGAGTTGAACTTATATTACAAACACAAAGAATAGTTGTACTTCTCCTTTTTGTTGATGACAAAGGCGGAGAAGTATGTTGATGACATGATATGCATAAGTCTATGCATGAGTTCATAATGACAAGTTGCAAGTATTCATGATGAATATTGCAATGACTTTAATTCAGTTTGAATTCAAGGTTCTATCAATATGGCATATTGATAGGGGGAGTTTGTTTAAACTCCGGGAGTCAAGTTTAACTCCGTCATCAATTGGTTGTCATCATAAAAAATGAGGAGATTGTTGAATCTCGTATTTTGATGATGAAACCAATTGATAATTACGTTTATGTTTAACTACATTTTGAGTGATGCAGGTCTACTCGATCACGTTGACGTTGCGCCGGAGGAGATCACGTTAGGATATTGGATGGCAGAAGGCTTCAGATGTCGGGCATCGGGCCAAGAGCGGAATTGCGCCAAGGATATCGGCGTTGCGGAGGTCATCTGCCGATTGGGCAACAAGCCGCAAGAGAGGACGATGCACCGAAGAATCGGACGAAGCGCTAACCAATGACGTGACGGGCAATAGAATGTAAATTCACGTTGTAATAATTGTCTAGATCAGAGTAGAGTTTTAGCTTATGTGTGCAGGATTAACTACGATAATGATGAAGACATAAAGCAAAACAAAGTGTCGGAGTCAAGCACGAAGGATTCATTGCGAGTTCGAGAGTTCGACGGAAGTCCGAAGGTTCGTCGGGAATGTTGCCGGAACTAGCCAAGAATGAGTAGGGAGCTTGCCGAAGGGTTTTTCGGAAGCTCGCTGAAAGGTTCGTTGGAAGTTCACAGAGCTCGCCGAGAAAGATCGGAGCTTGCCGAAGAAGCTCGTTGGAACTCATCAAGATCAAATCGTGAAGTCTAGGAGCTTGCCGGGAGTCCGCAGAATGGTTTCCGAGAGTTTATCGGAAAACCATCGGAAGTTCACCGGAAGAAGTCTTGACTTACGAACTTTGTAATAGCTTAGAAAATGTCTTTAAATTCATAGATAGCATGTTAATTAGGGTTAGGATTAGGTGTTAATCCTATAACCCAAGTAGGGGCCAATTGTGCCCGAGTTCGGACTGGTTTGGGCCAAGTTTGGAGCTCAACCAGTAAGCTGAATTGGCCTAGGCGGTGGCACCGCCTAGACTGGGCAGTGGCATCGCCCAGCACCCGAGAGCTAGGCGGTGGCACCGCTTGACTGGGCGGTGGCACCGCCCAGCACTGTCAATGTCTGACAATGATAGGTGGTGGCATCGCCAGCCTCGGAAACCCAAGAGAATTCAAATTTTGGAGCCCAAATTTGAATCCTCTTAGGGCCTATAAATACCCCTCAATTCTCAGCATAGAATACAACCTTTTGAGAAGCTAGAAGTTGAGAAAAGCTTTAGGAAAAGTCTTGTTTTCAATAGCTTAAGTGTTCACCTCCTTTCTTTTCATTGAAATCTTTGTAAAAGGGTGAACCACTTGTAAGAGGTTGTAAGAGGGGTGTAAGAAGGAGGTTGATCTTCACCTAGTAAAGGAAGATCATTAGTGGATGCCGATGGCCTCGACGGAAGAGGAATCGGAGGAGTGGATGTAGGTCACAATTGACCGAACCACTATAAACTACCGTCTTCTTTGGTTTGCATTTTATTCTTGCCATTTACATACTGCAAACTACTTTACTTAGTCACTAAGCTTCCATACGCTTCTAAGTTATTAAGCTTTTCATGTTCAGTTTTTTATCGTACGAAAGATTTTGTCAAAACCGACGTTTTAATCCGCTGCACTAATTCACCCCCCCCCCTCTTAGTGCCGCTCCGATCCTAACAGTCCTAACAAAGTCCTAACAGAATGTCCCTCTCAATTAGGACTCTCCTAGCTAGAGTCCTTATAGACCCACTCTCTTCAAATCAGCCTTGTCCTCAAGGCTGAGATTCCATGAACTTAGGGAACCGGGTCTTTAGCTCCTCATATGGTTCCCATGTGGCGTCTTCAAGTGGTAGATTATTCCAATGCACTAGTACTTTAGTAGAGGGATGTCGGCGAGGCATCACGATCCTGCGATCGAGGATGGCTTGTGGTTGGGCTTGAATAACTCCAACCTCAGTTTTGTTGGGCAGTTGGATTTGGGGTGACTCGTGTTCTCCCAACTTGGGCTTTAGGCATGATACATGGAAGACAGGGTGAATTTTGGCATCCTCAGGTAATTTAAGTCTGTACGCCACGGCTCCAATACACTTTGTGATCTGATAGGGCCCATAAAAATGTGGGGATAGCTTCATGGAGGCTCGAGTGTTGATAGAGAGTTGCTTGTATGGTTGTAGGCGAAGATAAACCCAATCTCCTACTGAAAATTCTCTTTCACTTCATCGTGTGTCGGCTTGTTGCTTCATTCTGGCTTGAGCGGTAGAAAGATTATCTTTTAACAGTTGTAAGAGTTTGTCCCTATCAATCAATTCTTGGTCAACCTGATCTACCTTGGCTGAGCCAATTACATACTTTGGAATCACAGGGGCTGGTCGACCATACAATGCTTCATAAGGGGCACATTTTGTAGATGAATGATATGTAGTATTACACCACCATACGGCCCAGAGAAGCCATTTTGCCCACTCTTTTGGTCGGTCGCTAGCGAAACACCGGAGGTACATCTCTAAGCACCTATTTACCACCTCTGTTTGGTCGTCAGTTTGTGGATGATACGTTGTGCTCATCTTGAGTTTGGTGCCTTGTAACTGAAATAACTCGGTCCAAAATTTACTAGTGAAGATCCTATCACGATCACTTACGATGGACCTTGGCATCCCATGTAGTTTAACAATATTTTCTATGAAAATCTGGGCAATACTAGCAGTAGTGTAGGGATTTCTCACAGCACAAAAATGAGCATATTTCGTAAGTCAATCAACCACCACGAGAATCGTGCTTTTACCTTTGGAAGATGGCAGCCCTTCAATGAAGTCCATGGAGATGTCAGTCCACATTGAGTCTGGTATGGGCAGTGGTTGTAGCTTCACTGGATTTGCCACAGTTTCACCCTTGTGCTGTTGACATACATCACATTGTGCCACATATTCAGCAATAATTTTTTTCATCCTTCTCCAATAAAAATTTTGCTTCACTCTTTTGTAGGTTCTTAGGAATCCAGAGTGCCCTGCTGAAGGTATGGAGTGCATTTCATGCAAAATAATTGTGATGCAAGGGGAGTCAGGTATAAGCACAATGCGACCTTTGTAGCGTAGATCTCTCGAATCCCAAGTGTAGTGGGCTATTGCACTTGGATCCTCCTCAAATTTTTTTATGATGTTGCTGATCTCTAGATACTTCTTTCATTCTTCCCTAATATCCTTGAGGAGACCGGTGGTAGGAAGGGAGATGGCTGAAACCTTAGCTTGTTCAGGTAGCCGTGAGAGTGCATCTGCAACAACGTTTTCTTTCCCCTTTTTGTAAATAATTTCATAATCAAATCCAAAAAATTTGGTTACCCATTTTTGCTACTTAGGGGATGATATCTTTTGCTCTAAAAAGTACTTGAGGCTTTTATGGTCAGTTTTAATTTGAAATCGTCGGCCGATCAGGTAGGGTCTCCACCTCGTTACTGTGTGTACAATGGCAAGCATCTCCTTATCATATACTGACATGTTTTGATGTGAGGAAGATAATGCCTTGCTAGTGTATGCGAGTGGTCGACCATTTTGCATGAGAATGGCTCCAATTCCGACTCCAGATGCGTCGGCCTCAATGATGAAGGGTCTATTGAAATCTAGTAGCGCAAGCACTGGCGTCGTTGTCATGGCTGCTTTAAGTTTGTCGAAGGCAGCAGAGGCTTTGTCCGACCATTGGAAAGCATCTTTTTATAGTAAAGAAGTAAGTGGTGCACTGATCTTCCCATAGTCCTTAACAAATTTTTGGTAGTAGCCCATTAGTCCAAGGAACTCCCGTAGTAATTTCACGTTTGTAGGTTTCGGCTAGCCTTGCATTGCCTCAATTTTTGTTGGGTCTACCGCCACTCCTTCTTCTGATATTATATGCCCAAGGTACTCTACTTTTTGCTAGAGAAAGCTGCACTTTGGTTGCTTTACAAAAAGAGTATTCTCTCGAAGGATCGTCAAAACAATCCGTAAATGCTGAAAGTGAGTCTCAAGAGAAGGGCTATAAACGAGAATATCATCGAAAAATACCAGCACAAATTTACGAAGAAAGCTTCGAAAAATATCATTCATGAGACTTTGAAAGGTTGAAGGAGCATTAGTGAGTCCAAAAGGCATTACCAAGAATTCATAATGGCCATTATGTGTGCGAAATGCAATTTTTGGAATGTCATCGTCACATACCCGAATTTGGTGGTAACTGGATCGGAGGTCCAACTTCGTGAAGGCTCGAGCTCCTTTTAATTCATCAAGAAGTTCATCCACCACTGGTATTGGGTACTTGTCCTTGACGGTGATGTCATTTAAAGCTCAGTAGTCGATGCACATCCGCCAAGTTCCGTCCTTCTTGCGTACAAGTAGCACCGGTGAGGAATAGGGGCTGCAACTTGGCCGAATCACCCCTGTTTCAAGCATCTCCTTTACAATCTTTTCAATTTCATCTTTCTGGAGGTGAGGATATTGGTACGGTCGAGTGTTCACTGGTGGCTTGCCCGGAAGGATTGGAATTCGATGGTCATGTTGCCGAGAAGGAGGGAAGACCACGCGGTTCAGCAAATATGTTGGCAAATTCAGTAAGCAATTGGGCAAGATTTTGATCTTCAATTTCTATTTTCTTCCCTTCTTGTTGTGGCTAGAGATGTATCAAAAAGCCACTATTTACCTTGTGCAAAACATTCTCCATTCGTTGGGTCGAAACAGTGGTAACGTTGCTTCCGCGCTTCCCGCGTAGGATGATCTGTTTGCCCTTACAGTAGAATTTCATAATTAATTTAGAAAAGTTCCAAGAGACATCACCTAGTGTAGTCAGCCATTCTATACCAAGCACTGCCTCATAGTCATCGATTGGTAGGAGGAAGAAATCGATTGGTAGGGGTTGTTGTTTGAGAAGGCTTCCAACTTTCATCGTTTGCGGATTTGAGTAGCCAGCTCCTCTTGTAGTCGAGCGAAAGAGATGGCTGCCATAAGCATGTAAGGTTATCGCGCCTTAACTTTGTCACGACCCGGGTCTAATGAGCTAACTGGCTAATAACTCCATTTTGGTCCTCAACGGCGGACCAAAATGCTCAAGCGGGAGTTAATGTAGTACACTCATCAGGCCCTTATAAGCTAATTATACATATTCCCCACTTCCGATGTGGGACTAATGGGATATTACATTTATCCCCAACTCAATTAGCTTGACGTCCTCGTCAAGGTCCAACATATCCCAGATCGAACCCTAGCATAGTGCATGTGAGGATTAACTCAGTGGTGGCTCCACGCCATGATGAGTTCTCTGACTCCATCCACGGGTAGCCCTTTCCTACTCGAGCCCTCTCACCCTGCCCAAATGCTAGGTCGGCTCTGATACCAAATGTCACGACCCGGGTCTGATGAGCTAACTGGCCAATAACTCCATTTTGGTCCTCAACGGCGGACCAAAATGCTCAAGCGGGAGTTAATGTAGTACACTCATCAGGCCCTTATAAGCTAATCATACACATTCCCCACTTCCGATGTGGGACTAATGGGATATTACAAACTTCTCCCCGGATCTCCGGCTTTAAGCCCTCAATAAAGGTCCCCAATAACTGTTTTTCATACCAATCATGAGTTTGATTAGATAACCTTTCAAACTTGGTCTGGTACTCCTGAATGGTGGAGGTTTGTCGGATCTTTGCTAGTTGTCCATCAATGTTCTCGTAATAAGTTGGTCCGAAGCGGATCAGTAGTCCTTCTTTGAATTATCACCATGAAAGGACTCCATAAGTGTGTTCAAACCAGTCAAACCATTGTATAGCATCCCCTTCAAGATGTATAGCTGCAATTTCTACCATGGATGCATCCGTTGTTTTATGGTACCAAAAATATCGCTCCGCACGCGAGATCCAACCAATTGGGTCTCCTTCTTCCCATCTAGGGAAGTCCACTCTCATGCGCGAATAGTTGGGATCGGTCATAGAGCCTCCCCTCTCTTGGAATTCATCTCTTTGAGCATGATGTGATTGGTTAGAGCTCTCTCCTTGATGTGATTTCTTCGGGCTTGGTGGTCGGCCCAAACTGAATTCAGTAAGGAGAGTCTGAATCTTATCCTCCATTCGTGCCTCAAAGGCTTCAAATTTTGCATTGATTGCCTCCTCAGATGCCATAGTATATGACTCCAAATCTATGATATTAAGATCTCTCTTTTGTTGACAGGTTAAAGGCATGTATAGGTTTGATAGAAATCCATGAAAGTTTGCTACAGAATTGTGTTGTCTTGTAATAGCAGAATTATCGTCGAAGAAACAGTGGTTTCTTGACAAAATCTCCACAAAAATTTGAGAGATTTGAGGAGGGAATTGATAGCAATATCTCAGTTTATATGATAGCAAGGATGTCCAATTTAATCAAGAAAATTTCGGCAGTAACAACAAGAAAATTGGTGTAAGTTGCGATAGCAGAATTCTCGTCAAAAAATTTCAGCAACTTACGATGACAATTTGCAGCAATATAGGAATGAATTTTTTTTTTTTTTGGATTTTCGAATAGGGATAACTAAATTGCAACAGCAGTAAGGTAGGAAACCAGAACCTGTTGCAATTCACGGGAAGATCAAATGATGATCTGCGGTGGTGGAGATGACGGTGGAATTTGGTGATGATCTTTTAAGCAATTGTGGGAATTGCTTTGAGCGGTTGTTGAGGGTTGATGGATGGCAGTGGAAGGCCAGCGAGACACCAAGAACGCTGCTCTGATACCAGGTGTTAGAACCCTTGCAGATTCTAAACTTGGGGTTGATCTCTTTAGGGGATCGGCCTCCTTGGAACTCTATAGGGGTTCCTCCCTCCAAGTTGCTGCTCAAAGGCTACAGAAAAGATTCATCTATTGCTTTTGAAAGAGAAGGAATACATGGCTATTTATAGGGCTTCTAAACCCTAACTCCTAATAGGACTCCTACTCAAGACTCCTATTCCCTTACAACTCCTAATTCTTCTCTAAGAAAAAACCTCATAACAGAATGTCCCTCTCATTTAGGACTCTCCTAGCTAGAGTCCTAACAAAGTCCCAACAGAATGTCCCTCTCAATTAGGACTCTCCTAGCTAGAGTCCTAACAAACTCTCCTAGCTAGAGTCCTAATAGAATGTCCCTCTCAATTAAGACTCTCCTAGCAAGAGTCCTAACAGGGAGCTACTAGGCGACGGACTATCCTAGAGCGGTGCTTCGTCTAGGTATGATCCAAGAGTGGGTGGATGAAGGTCGATTGCCAAAGGAGCGAACAAAATCGAAGGTGGAAGAGACCCTGCGATGTATTGGCAGAGGCCACACATGAAGGGTTCACAATTCAAGTTCATCCCACAAGGATCAGAATGCAATAGAGATGTCACCAGGAGGCGACATGGTGCAGCGGATCGTGGTGGAACAGTTCGTGGCAATGCGATACACATGACATAGTCTTGTGAGGGACTAGATCATATGGAGGTATGATCGGGAGCTATTGGAAGCTCCACTTCAGTGAACAACACGACGGTAAGAAGGGCTATGGATTCAAGGAGTGAAGGCCATGGTACCGCAAAGGCGGGTCTTCCGTGCGTTTATCGAATTTTGCATATGGGGGCTGGGTTCCACCAAGGGAAAAGTTCGAATGCAAGTACCAGTGAGTTCCATGGGAGGGACTTGATCATGCAGAGATATGATCGAAGCAGCTGGAGAGTTGGACTGCTCCAGAGCTCATATTCACTTAACGGAGCCTGACAAGTCAGAGGACAAGGTCGAGTAAGCGAACGTTGCTACCAAGGAAGCTAAGGAGAATAGAATTGGTGCAAGCCCTATAATGCGATGGCAGAGGTCATGCATGGGAGTTGTGGTCTGTCTTTCCATCGACCAAAGGAGTGCTGCTTGGAGAACACAGAGGTGTTGAAGCAGGGGGTCGAAAGGGGCGAGGAAGCGACGACGAGTCTAGAGGGACTTAGCTACCCAAAATCAAGCATCAGCTAGAATGTAGGTAGACTCAGAGGAGTGCCACAGAGACATATGTACTGATCATGAAGAAAAGGGATGCAGATGCGAGGCGACGGATAGTAGGGCCATGGGCATGGCAGCGCCATGGTACCACAGAGGCGGGACTTCTGTGAAAGTCATTGATCCCTTACTTTCATGGAGGGAGAGCGCTTGGTCGTGAAAGGGGCCGAGGAGGTGGAGCATGCAGAGGCAATCTCCAAGTACCAAGACAAAGTTGAAGGGCAGAGGCCAAGAAACTTCGTAAGACCGGTGTCAACAAGTTTCTCATCAAGATAGCCGAAAGTGAAGGACTTCGGGTCTTGCAAGAGTGCATGAACAAGGAACGAAGCAGGCAGTATGTGGTACTGTACCTTCGCTACTCAGGGGAGTAGGCGGCAAGGTTGATGGAGAAGATAGTACAATCCCAGAGGCGACCTCATCTATTAGAGAATTACTCCAAGTTGGGGTGAAAACTTCCCGTATTCCAGAAGTTCGATGGCATTGAGAAGGTGAATCACAGTAGCTAACTCAACACAAGGAGTGCAAACACTTCAAGTGCTTCAGAAGTGGGAGCAAAGAGCAGGCGAAGGCTAGTAACCAGCTTGATGTATGAAGTACAACCTCGAGGAGGCGGGCGAAGTCAAGTAACCTTTACCTTCTCAACTCTTAAGAGAATGGGCGAAACCAAATACCCCAATTCTCTTATCTATTCAGCAGAGGAGCTCTGCACAAGTTCAAAGACCCTTCGAAGATAATAAAAGACAATAGTTATCAAATTCTCACTAATGGTGATCAGTGCTATTGAGAGTAGATTGTCCGTTTCATTTCCCAACGAAATGCTAATCAAAAGCAGAAGTGATGCGAACCTACTTGGATATGACAACTAAGTGAAAGAAGAGTCAATGAGCAAATTTTATGGAAGAAGGACCCAAAACTTCATAAGTTTACGAGACGATGCTCGTTAAAGCTCCAACAAGCATCCACCCAGTTTAAGCAGCATGAGGAATTTGAGAGACTGGCGTAGTAAGGATGGTCTTTTCCTTCATCTAGCGAATCCGCAGGAATCAATAAGGATCAACACAACTCAGCCAACCCCACACCAAAGTCAAAGTCATTGGTGAGTTGAAGCAGCATGGCGGATTAAAGGTTCGACTACTCAAAAACAACAGCGGAGAGCTATTGGGAGCCAAGAGGCGCATTGTAGCTAGAGCATAAGATTGAAGACTCAGCAAAGGCGAGGAGTTGCAGTGTCAACAAAGGCTTCAATGAGGACGTCGAAGGAATAAGTGGGGGAGAATGTCACGGACAAACTTCTAAACAAGATGTTTGATGTAATGCTTATGTATGTCCGTGTCTTTTGGCATGTTCATGCCTTGTAAAGCATGTAGAGGGGCGGCCGAAGGCTTAATAGTCCCATTTTAGTTAGGTTGGTGGCCTCTTTAGGCTTGTAAATAAAGGTTGTATCATATGGACACGTGTGAGAGATTTTTGGTCTATAATGGACCATTTTACCCTTTATTGTGCAACTGTTCAGAGCTTGTAAAGTCTATTTGTAATTTGCATTGTCTATGAAGTGTTTTTTAGAGATGTTTGCTTATGGATCCCGATTGAGGCGTTCTCTCTAACCCATTCTCTCTCTTGTGGGTCCTAAGGGACATGGGAGGCTTTAGGGAGGCTGACCTTTGCGGACGGACACGCAAGGGTGCCGCATGACTTAGGCAAAACCAGCTAAGTCCGTGACAACTTAGGAGAACTATGATGACTTGAAGATCAAATTCTCAGAATTCATGAATCATCGGCCTCGAGGACAAGGTTGATTTGAAGAGGGCGGGTCTGTTAGGACTCTAGCTTGGAGAGTCCTAATTGAGAGGGATATTTATATAAAACATACCTAAGCTAAACCCTATTAAAGAGGTGAAGAGGCCGGCTAGGGTTAGGAGGTTGTTTCTTAGAGACGAATTAGGAGTTGTAAAGGAATAGGAGTCTTGAGTAGGAGTCCTATTAGGAGTTGGTTAGAAGTAGGAGTCTTGAGTAGGAGTCATATTAGGAGTTAGGGTTTAGAAGCCCTATAAATAGTCATGTATTTCTCCTATTTTCATAAGCAATAGATGAATCTTTTTTGCAGCCTTTGAGCAGCAACTTGGAGGGAGGAACCCCTATAGAGTTCCAAGGAGGTCGATCCCCTAAAGAGATCAACCCCAAGTTTAGAATCTGCAAGGGTTCTAACAATTACCTCCTAATCATAACTCTAATTATGTGCTTATTACGATTCCTAAGATATAATCTAAGTAAGATAAGTTCGGTTTCTTCCAGCAAGCTTCCGACGAACTTTTGATGATCTCTCGGTAATGTTCCGGCAGACTCCCAGCAAGCTCCTGGACTTCACGACGATCTTCTTGGCGAGTTTCGACTAGCTTGTTTAGCAAGCTCCAGGACTTCTCGATCGATTCCGGTAGAATTTTCGATGAACGTTCGGACTTTCGACGAACTCTCGAACTCCTAAAGAAATCGCGTTCTTGACTCTAGGACTTCATTTTGCTTTATGCCTTGCTATCATAGTTAATCTTGCACATATAAAAATACACTTCAATCTATATAATTATTATTACGTATGAATCATGTCGTCCTGCATGTTATTGGGCCATCGACGCTTCGTCCGATTCTTTAGTGCATCGTCCTCTCTTGCGGCCTATTGCCCAATCGGCCAGTTGACCTCCGTAACTCTGATATCCTTGGTGCAATATCCGCTCAACTTGGCCCAATGCTCGAATCCATGGCTTGAAGCCTTCTGTCAATACGTTGACCAATCCTTAGGCCCAACGTCCAATCTTCTGACATGTTTCTCTGGCCCAACATGATTCTTCTTGCTTTAGTTGTCTCTCCCTAATCGAAGTACCCTGTGTCACTTAAAACACAGATTAAATCATAAACACTATCAATTGGTTTCATCATCAAAATTTGAGATTCAACAATCTCCCTTTTTTGATGATGACAATCAATTGATAACAGAGTTAACCTTAACTCCCGGAGTTTAACCAAACTCCCCCTATCAATATGCCATTTTGATAGAACTCTTGGATTCAAAAATCCAAGCAACATGTTATCATAAACTTATGCATAACATCATCATACTTCTCCCCCATTATCATCAACAAAAAGGAGAAGTCCACCTATCAAATATTTAGAGATACAAGTTCAAATCATTGCATAAAAAATATAATATCAAGTTTTATCATTATACAATTTGTAAGCTAGAAAAGTTAGCAAGTGTTACATCATATTTAGAACATTCAAGCTATCAAGTTGTAGATATGCAAGGTAGTAAGATAGCATGTTCTATATCATACAATCTAGTGAATCTTACAACATTTAGAACATGCATAATCACCAAATCATCATAAATTTTAATGATGTGCAAAATTATAAATTTTGCAAGTTTGCATTTGTGCATGTTAAGATTTGCAAGATAACACTTCTTGCTTCTCTTTTAAAATGAGCAAGCTAGCAAGTTTACTTCTTTTGCAATATGCAAGTTTCCAAATTTTGCATCTTGAGCTAGCAATTTTTCTCCCTCTTTGTCATTGTCAAAAAGAAAGGAAGAATACAGTTTTGTATCTCTTTTTCCCTTTACAATAATTTTCAAATCATGACAAAGAATGAATAATAAAAAAATCAAGTTATGAATGTCAAAACAATTTTTCAACATGAATATTTTATCATTGCATGCATCATTTTCATAAGTTGAAGTGTTGCATGCATAATATCAAATCATCATTCATAATTACATTAATGTTTCAATCATTATTTCAATATGTTTGTGCATCATTATATTTTCAATTTACAACATGCACAATTTTAAAATTTTACATATCATCCTTACTCTATGTATGATACTTACTATAAATAAATCAATCACCATATCATACATGATACTCATAAGCTAGCAAATTTATATCATTTTAAAGCATCAAAACAATATCATGAGTATTTCATGCATTTATATCATCAATGTTTCAATCATTATTTCAATCATAAAAAATGAAAGATCAAGTCTAAAATTCAAGAGATCAAGATTATAATCCGAAAAATATATAAGAAGAATTTATGCATTTGGAAGATCTAACATATCTAAGTTTCTCATTTAGGCTAGCAATTTTCTTTCTTCCCTTTATTATTTTAGACAAGAAAGAAGTAGAGTGGAAGAATACAAATACATGTTAGATCTTACACATCATGTCATGGAAGATAATAATATCAAATCATGAATGCCACAAGACATGATTTATTTCATCAAATCTTTTCTTTTTATAAATAGCAAAAAGAAACATCGGAGATCAAATGATACAATATCTTGATTCATGCATAAGAAATCTCAAGTTATAAATCTCGAAAAATCAAGATAAAGCTCATTCAAATTTAGTCAAATCAAAATCATTTTCAAGAGATTCTACGAATAAAGATAGGTTCATTAGTCTCTCCTTTTTGAAAAATCGATAAAGTAAAGAAATTTTTTAAGGAGAAAGCTTTCTTCTTTTTAGTGATTCAATTCATAAGATTGATTTCATAGATGCATGCCTTTTTCATTTTTGCCAAATAAAAACATGCATCAATGTTTAGGATCAAAAAGTAAATTTCATCATAAAAACTATCAAGACAAAAAAAGTATAACATATTAAACATAAGTTTTCTTTAAACAAGAAATTTGATTTATCATTTTAATTCCAAAGATAATATATTTGCCTTTTTATGTGTTTCATTTTAAGTGGTTGATTTCATATAAGCATACTCAAGTTTTTCGTATGAAAACCATACATCAACGTTTAAAACAGAAAGATAAAAAATCATCAAGATTAAAAAGTGTAACACATAATTCCAAAACACTTGATTTCAAATCATTATTTCAAGTCCTCATGCATAAAAATCATCAAACATAATGCAAATATTTATTTTCGAAACATTCATTATGATAAGGCATACAATCCAAAGAAAACATAAAATATATTCATCAATCATGGTTTCATTGAGCATAAAGCATTTTTAAACAAAATCAAAAATCAATATGAAAATCATCAAGATATACATTATTTCTTCTTGAAAAACATACATAGGATTATCATTAGATTTAAATCTAACATTTTATTCCTTTAACATAAAACATGTAATTTTCATTATCATTTTTAAAATTACTAGCATGATAAGCATGATCCTATTTTATTTTTGTATTTTTTATTACATCATTAAACATGCAAATTTTAAGAAAAATAATTAAACTAAATTAAAAATAACCTATTAAAAGCATCATGTAATTTCGAAATAAATTAAAAGAGTTTTATTTGAGTTGTTTACCTCATTATAGAAAGCCGTTAAGGTGTAGTTTGCCACCTCGCCTTTGTTGATTTTCTCCTCATCTTCGGAGGAGTTCGATTCATCCCAAAGTTCTTTCCTCTTCTTGCGTTCATAGCAAGTAGTTGCGTTCTTTTTATTTTTTAATTTTGTTTCATTAACTTTATAAATTTCATGAGTAGTTCAAGTTTACCATCACTTGAGCTTGTGCTCGAGTGGTTTTCATGTCTTCTAAGTGTCAAATCCTTCCTGTTCTTTGGAAAGTTGTTCTTGAGTTCTTCACGTGTATTGCACGTCATTTCATAGGTCATTAGAGACCCGATGAGTTCTTCGATTAAAAAAATATTTAAATTTTTTGATTCTTGTATAGTAGTTATTTTCGAATCCTAAGTTTTAGAGAGTGAGCATAAAACTTTATTCACAAGTTCAAGATTCGAAAAACTTTTACTAAGAGCTTTTAAACCATTGATGACATCCGTAAAACGGGTGTACATGTCAATAATGGTTTCGCTCGGCTTCATTCGAAAAAGTTCAAAATCATGCATTAAAAAGTTGATTTTCGAATTTTTAACTTTGCTAGTGCTTTCATGTGTGATTTCGAGAGTGCACCATATGTCAAAAGCCATTTCACATGTAGAAACCCGATTAAACTCAGTTTTATCTAAGGCATAAAATAAAACGTTCATAGCTCTAGCATTTAAAGAAAATGTCTTCTTCTCCAAATCATTCCAATGGTTCATTGGAAGAGAAGACCTTTGAAAACCATTTTCAGTAATGTTCCATAAGTTCAAATCCAAAGAAAGCAAGAAAACTCTCATTCGAGTTTTCCAATATGTGTAGTCCATCCCATTGAAAAACGGAGGATGAATGAAAGAGTGACCCTCTTGAAAGCCGAAAAGAGCCATTTCTCTTGAGTGCTAAACCAAATGAGAAATGCGAGGCTCTGATACCAACTGTTAGGAACAAGTCGGCACTAAGAGGGGGGGGGGGTGTGAATTAGTACAGCGGTAAAAATCATGTCGGTTCTAAAAACCTTTTCGTTTCGCATGATAAAATTGATTTCGGAAACTTGCTCAACTTGAAAGCATATTCGTAAATGTATTGAAAGTAGTAAGCAAGTAAGAAGGTTTGCAATAAGATATATTACACAAAAGAAAAGGCAAACCAATTTATAGTAGTTCGGTCATTAGGACCTACATCCACTCCTCCGATTCCTCTTCCGTCGAAGCCACCGGCATCCACTATCGATCTTCTTTCAATAGGTGAAGATCAAACTCCTTCTTACACCCCTCTTCTCCTTTTACCGGGTTTAGGAGACAAACCTTACAAGCACATAAACTCCTCTCTAAATAGAATTCTAAATTTAAATCTCGAGGAGGGATTTCTCAAGTGATTTCTACAGCATTTTCTCACTTTAAAACTCTCTATGCTTATGTGTGTTAACTAGGGATGAGAGAGGTATTTATAGGCTTCAAGTTGATTCAAACTTGGAGCCTAAAAAGGTCTCATCCCAGGTTTCCTGGGTATTGGCGGTGCCACCGTCGTTCTTGGGCGGTACTACTGCCGCAGGATCTAGTACTGGGTGGTACCACCACCGAACAGGGGTGGTACCACTGCTAGCAGGATTACTACAGGCGGTACCACCACCCAAGTTTCCTGGGGTGCTATTCCCCAGGTGGTACCACCGCCAAACATGGGTGGTACCATCGCTAGCAGCATTACTACCGATGGTACCACCGCCCAGGTTTCTTGGGGTGCTGTTCCCCAAGCGGTACCACCGCCTTGAATCCAGCCTAAACCAGCCCAACTTTGGGCCCAGTTGGCCCCTAACAAAGTTGGGATTATCTCCTAATCACAACTCTAATTATGTGCTAACTATGATTCCTAAGACATAATCTAAGCAAGATAAGTCCGGTTTCTTCCAGCGAGCTTTCGGCGATCTTTCGGTGAACTTCCGACGATCTCTCAATAATATTCCGGTGGACTCCCGGCAAGCTCTTGGACTTCACGATGATCTTCTTGGCAAGTTCCAATGAGCTTCTTTAGCAAGCTCCAGGACTTCTCGGTCAATTCTGACAGAACTTCCGATGAATGTCTGGACTTCCAACGAACTCTCGAACTCCTAAAGAAATCGCATTCTTGACTTTAGGACTTCATTTTGCTTTATGCTTTGCTATCGTAGTTAATCCTACACACATAAAAATACACTTCGATCTAGAAAATTATTACTAAGCATGAATCATGTCGTCCGGCATGTCATTAGTCCATCGATGCTTCGTCCGATTCTTCAGCGCATCGTCCTCTCTTATGACCTATTGCCCAATTGGCCAGTTGACCTCCGCAACTCCGATATCCTTGGTGCAATATCCACTCTTCTTGGCTCGATGCCCGAATCCATGGATTGAAGCCTTCTGTCGATACGTCGACCGATCCTTCGGCCTGATGTCCAATCTTTTGACATGTTTCTCCGGCCCAACATGATTCTTCCTACTTTAGTTGTCTCTCCCTGATCGAAGCACCCTGCGTCGCTCTAAACGCAGATTAAATCATAAATACTATCAATTGGTTTCATCATCAAAATTTGAGATTCAACAATACTAGTAAAAGATCCTTAGTCCTTCGCAAGTATTGAAGGATATACTTTGCTTCTTTCCAGTGCTCCAAGCCTGGATCCGTTTGATACCTACCTGTGACACTCAAAGCATGCGTTATATCATACCTAGTACATAGCATGACATACATGATAGATCCTATCGTTGAGGTATAGGGTATCCTATCCATGTTCGCCCTTTCTTTAGGAGTCTTTGGAGACATACTCTTAGAAAGCGATATCCCATGTCTCATCGGTATGAGACCTCTCTTAAAATTTTTCATACCGAACCTTTTGAAAATGGTGTCTATATACCTAGACTAAGACAAGCCAAGCATCCTCTTGGATCTATCTGTATAGATCTGAATCCCCAAGATATATGATGCTTCCCCTAAGTCCTTCTTGAAGAAGTATCTAGATAACTAAGCCTTTACCGTGGATAACATTCCTACATCATTCCCAATGATCAAGATGTCATATATATATAACACCAAGAAGGTGATAGTGCTCCCACTTACCTTCTTGTACACACAAGGCTCACTTCGTTCTTAACAAAGTCAAAAGATCTGATTGCCTCATCAAATCTTATGTTCCAACTTCGGATAGCTTGCTTTAGTCTATATGGATCTAAGCAACCTATACACCTTATCTGGGCAATCGTTGGACACGAATCCCTTGGGCTGTATCATATCACCTTCTTCTTGAGGTCGCTATTGAGGAATACAATTTTCACATCCATCTGCTAGATCTCATAATCATAGTGTGTTGCAATAGCCAATCGAATTTGGATGGATTTTAATATGGCTACGGGTGAGAAGGTTTCATCATCGTCAACACCTTACCTTTGATGATACCCCTTAGCCACTAACCTTAGTTTATAGGTCTCTATCTTTTCATCTACTCCGATCTTTTTCTTAAAGATCCACTTATAACCGATGGGTACAATACCCTCAGGCGCATCAACTAGGTTCCAAACCTTGTTAGAGTACATGGAATCTATATTAGAATTTATGGATTTTTGCCACTTCCTAGAGTTTATATTCATAATAGTCTCCTCGTAGGTCTGAGGATCAATATCCTCAACATCCTCTCTTCCAATTTGTCCCACATATCTCTCAGGAGGATGGGATACTCTACCAGACCTACGTAAAGTTGAAACTTGGATGTTAGGTACTTGAACAGACTCGGACTATAGAGTGGTGCTTGAGCTAGGTTCTCTAACCTTGCTCAACTCTATCATGCTCCTACCATCTCTACCAAGAATGTGTTCTTTCTCAAGGAACACCACTCTCTTGGCTACAAGCTTCTGTTTTGCCCTCTCTACAAGGTACTCTTTGTAGTTCCTCTTCTAGTACCCATCTTTTCGACAGAGGAAGCATTGGCCTTTGTCCTTTGCTAGGTCTTTCTTAGTAACATTTGCTTTACTTGGTCTGCTCTTGCCATTGCCCTTCTTAAGGGACATTTTTGCTTTCATTTTCTTTCTAGTCTCACCAGTATAGAGAACTAAGTTCTCTTTTTTGATAGTGCTCTCTACCTCCCTTAATATATTGAGGAGCTCTGGGAGAGTCACCTCAAGCTTGTTCATATTAAAATTCATTATGAACTGTGAAAAGGAATCTAGTAGGGACTGAAACACAAGATCCACACACACAGAGGTTATCCTCTAGGACCATTTCTAGACCTGTGAGTTTCTATATCCACTCAACCATCTTTAGGACATGATTTTGAACTAGTGTCCCCTTAGTTATCTTAGCACGGAATAGGCTCTTCGATATCTCATATCATTGAGTCCTTCCTTGTTCCTCAAATAGTTTACGGATATGTAGGAGAATGGATCTAGCATCCATCTTTTTATGCTATCTCTATAACTTAGGAGTCATGGAGCCTAACATATAACACTTAGCAAGAGTGGAGTCATCAATGTGCTTCACGTAGCGAGTGATCTCATCCTCGCTTGCCCCTTCCTCGGGCGTGTTAGGATCGAGAGCACTAAGAGGGGGGGGTGAATTAGTGCAGCGAAAATCTTTCAGCGATTAAAAACGAAAGCTACGTTCGTTTGATAAAACTATTTTGAAGCAAAAGCCGATTCTAAGAATACTTATGATTAAGTGCAGTTTACGTCTAAACACAGTTTGCGTCTAAGCGTAGTTTACACAGTTTGCGTCTAAATGTAGTTTGCGTCTAAATGCAGATTGCGTCTAAGCGCAGTTTGCGTCTAAGCACAGTTTGCGTCTAAGATCAGATTGCGTCTAAGCGCAGTGCAGTTTGCGTCTAAACGCAGTTTTACGTCTAAACACAATTTTACGTCTAAACGTAGTTTTACGTTTAAACGCAGTTTGTGTCTAAACGCAGTTTTACGTCTAAACGTAGTTTTGCGTTTAAAAGTAGTTTACGTCTAAAACACAGTTTTACGTCTAAACACAGTTTGCACAGTTTACGTCTAAACGCAGTTTTAAAGGGATCTGAACTTAGAAACTTCGTTCGTAAAAGCGCAGAAGACAGTTTTGCAGAATCAAAATGTAAATGTAAATTGTAATGTATGAAAACACCGATTTACGTCTGAATACAGATTCGGAAAGATCAGCACTTAGAAACTTGTTCGTAAAAGCGCAGAAGACAGTTTTGCAGAATCAAAACGTAAACATAAACTGTAATGTATGAAAACACCGATTTACGTCTGAATGCAGATTCGGAAAGATTAGCACTTAGAAACTTGTTCGTAAAGATGCAGAGAGCAGTAGCTATGTAGGAGGTTTGCAGTAATGATAAAGTGCTCAAAATAAACGCAAACCAGAGATTTAGAGTGGTTCGGTCAGTCTTGACCTACTCCACTTTTGGCTTCCTCCACCGACGAGGTCACCGACGTCAACTAGAGGCCTTCCTTCAATAGGCGAAGGCCAACTGCCCTTTTACAGATTCACTCCTTTTGATGGGCTCAGGAGACAACCCTTACAGGACCTTTCTCTCCTCTCTTTATAACTCAAGACTTGAAGAACAGAAAGAGGAGAACTTTAGGACTTTACACAAATTTGAGCTCTTAGAATCACAGAAAAGATCAAGAATTCGGTGTAGGTCTGTATCTTTTCAGTGCTGAATGGGTGGGGTATTTATAGGCCCCAACCCAATTCAAATTTGGAGCTCAAAACGATCAAATCCCGAAATTCCGGGATCAGGCGGTTGCACCTCCTGACTGGAGCGATTGCACCGCCTGACAGAGCTCGAAGACTGGGCCCAGGCGATTGCACCTCTCTGTCAGGGTTGGTTGCACCGCCTGAGTCTGGCTCGGAGACTGAGCCCCAAGCGGTGCCACCTCTTGACTGAGGCGGTTGCACCTCTCTGCCAGAGCTCGAAGACCGAGCTCAGGCGGTGCCACCTCTCTGTTAGGGAGGTTGCACCGCCCAGTCTAGCTCGAAGACTGAGCTCAGGCAGTGCCACCTCCTGGCTGGGGTGGTTGCACCGCCCAGCTTCGTTGGGAGATCCTCTACTGGGCGGTGCCACCTCCAACCCTGGCGGTGCCACCTCTTTCACTATTTCAGCTCACTTAGTTTGGCTCCAAACTTGGTCCAAACCAGTCCGAACTTGGGCCTAATTGGCCCCTACTTGGGTTATAGGATTAACACCTAATCCTAACCCTAATTAACTTGCTAACGATGATTTTAAAGACATTTTCTAAGCTATTACAAAGTCCGCAAGTCAAGACTTCTTCTGGCGAGCTTTCGGCAAACTTCCGGCGGTCTTCCGATGAACTTTCGGAAACCATTCTGCGGACTCCCGGCAAGCTCCTAGACTTCACGATTTGATCTTAGCGAGTTCCAACGAGCTTCTTCGGCAAGCTCCGATCTTTCTCGACGAGCTCCGTGAACTTCCAACGAACCTTCCGGCGAGCTTCCGAAAATCCTTCGACAAGCTCCCAACTCATTCTCGGCTAGTTCCAGTAGCATTCCCGATGAACCTTCGGACTTCCGTCGAACTCTCGAACTTGCAACAAATCCTTCGCGCTTGACTCCGACACTTTGTTTCGCTTTATGTCTTCATCGTTATCATAGTTAATCCTACACAATTAAAGTAAAACTTCGATCGAGACAATTAATCCTAAGCAATTAACCAAGTTGTCCGGCATGTCATTGGTCCCTCGACGCTTCGTCTGATTCTTCAGCGCATCGTCCTCTCCTACGGCCTATTGCCCAATCGGCCAGTTGACTCTGCAACTCCAATATCCTTGGCACAATAACCGCTCTTCTTGGCCCGATGCCCAAGTCCACTGCTCGGAGCCTTCTGTCGATATGTCGACCGATCTACCGGCCCGACGTCCAATCTTCTAACATGTTCCTCCGGCACAACATGATTTTCCTGCTTTAATTGTCTCATCCTGATCGAAGCATCCTGCGTCACTCAAAATGTAGATTAAATCATAAACATATATCAAGTAGTTTCATCATCAAAATACGAGATTCAACAATCTCCCCCTTTTTGATGATGACAACCACTTGATGACGGAGTTAAACTTAACTCCCGGAGTTTAAACAAACTCCCCCTATCAATATGCCATATTGATAGAACCTTGAATTCAAACCGAATTCAAGTCATTGCAATATTCATCATGAATACTTGCAACACGTCAATATGAACATATGCATAAACTTATGCATCACATGTCATTTCATCAACATACTTTCATCAACATACTTCTCCCCCTTTGTCATCAACAGAAAGGAGAAGTATCACAATCAAGTGTTTGTGATATTGGTTCAACTCATTGCATGAAAAACATAATATCAAGTTTTATCATCATGCAATTTTGCTAGAAAATATAGCAAGTGTTGAATCATGCTTAGAATATTCAAGCTATCAAGTTTTAGATATGCAAGTTTTATAGCATACAAGATAGCACTTGGTATGAAAATTAGAGATGTTCAAGATAGCAAGATCTACATCATGCAAGCTAGCAAATTAGAGATGTTCAAGAAGGCAACTCTTGCTTCTTGAAATATGAAAATTTTGTCCACTTTGCTAGATGCGCAAGTTAGCATGTTTTGCTTCTTGAGATAGGCAAGATAGCACCTTTGTTCTTTTTGTTTCTTAAGATGTTCAAGATAGCAATTTCTTCTCTTTTGAGAAGTGAAAATTTGCTTTCTTCTTGAATTGTGCATGCAAGTTATCTCCTCCTTAGTCATTGTCAAAAAGAAGGGAAAACCCTTTCTGACAATTTCTAAATCATGACAAAGGTGAGTAATCATTTTTATTTCAAAATTCCATAATTGAGATAAACCTTGAATTCAAATCAAGGCAATTTTAATCAAGGTTCATATCATATGCAATACATTACGTAGAAAGCATAAGTATTGCATGCATCATTTTAGCAACAAATCGTAGTATTTCATCACATGGCAAGATATCATCAAGTAGAATTACGATGCAAGTTCTTGATATCTTAACATGATGAAAATTCAAATATGGCACTTATAGTATCAATTCATATATTTCTCCCCCTTTATCATCAACAAAAGGAGAAGTAGCTCTAGCTATTTTAAAATATATGCAAGTTTTTATAACATGAAGCTATATTTTCATCACAACATATAAGCACAAAAGCATAGCAAGATTCTTAGGTTCAATCATGGCAATTCAACACTTGCTTCATGTGCAAGATTGCACTTGCTTTTCTTTGCATGTTCTAACTGGCAAAAGCTTTCTCCCCTTTGTTTTTGTCGAAAAGAAGGGAGAAATCAATGGCCAAAAATTTTTAATTATTATACAGGCCATATTACAAAATCTTGTCATGATATCAAGAAAGTTCAAGAAGGACATAATCCATTCAACAAATCCTTTTAATAGGGCAAAGTAATTATATAACCAAGAATCATGATTAAAATATTTCAATATCATAGATCAAGTAATGATTCGTGATTCATTATAAAGCAAATTAAATTTCAGTCATCACATAAGGCATTTAAAGAATTTTCGAAACATAGAAGAATGATTAATTTAAGCATGTAATGTTTCAATCAAAATCAAGTCATGAATACCAATACTTTCATATTGTGAGTATCAATTTATGAATACCAAAAGATATTATTTGTGATTTCAATTTTGCAAGATTATGATTTAGACATAACTTATTCAAATCAAATCGTCAACTTGAAACTCATAATCAAGTCATTAAAATTAATTTCGAAATTCACAAAATATCATGAAATCAAAAGACAAGTTGCATTTCATTTGAAGAACTCCTTTTTGATAAATGTAGGGAGCATAATGAACGATCTTGATTTATAAAGAGCTTCATGTTATAATTATCAAGATCATGATTTTAATAATTATTCTCTTTAGCAAAGAATCACAAAAGCACTTTATTTTTGCATAAGAAATCTCATTGTATTATGATTTATAAATTCTTTTTCTGCACATGAATCATAGGAGATATGTATGTGAAACAAATCTTTACAAGCAAAGACACTATTATTAATATTTCAAGATGGAATTTATAAGCAGGAATCATTTCATTAAATCCATTTTAGAAAAATATTTTTCATAAGTGTATGAGAAAATCCGATTGTTAGGATATCAATTGTTAAGTGACTCCGAAAATGAAATTAGTACTTTCATGCATTCGGATAAGATTTTGCTATAGATTTTCAAGTTCAATTATGAAGATAAAACATGCTCATGATCATAAAAATTTATGTATCCAAAAAATATAATTTCCAACATGTTATAGTGTAAAATCATCATGGCAATTAAGTGTTTTGAACATTGAATCAAGAATATCCGAAAAATAATCTTAACACGTTCATGCATTCGAGCATATTTTTGCCATAGTTTTTCAAATATACTCATGAGAATAACACATGCTTATCATCGGCTTAAAATCTCATACATAAAATTGTTAATCAAAATATTTAATTTCATCATTATGCATTTCTTCAAATCAAACATGATCTTTAATCAAAATCGAGAAATAACAATGGAAATCAACGTAATACACATTATTACTTCTTAACCATGATTTTATATTTTCAATCAAGATCATTTTATTTGTTTATCATAAAATATGCAATATTATCATTTTTGAAATTACTTAGTATGATCATAATATATTTTTTTTTTAACATGTAATTTTTAAGAAAATTAATTCTAAACTAAAAGAGAAAAATACAACATGAAAGCATCAAGTAATTTCAAAATAAATTATGGGGATTTCGATTACCTCATCATCGTAGGCTGTTAAGGCGTAGTTTGCCGCCTTGCTTTTGTTGACTTTCTCTTCTTCGGAGGAGCTCGATTCATCCCAATTTTTGTTCTTCTTCTTGCATTTAAAGCAAGTAGTTCGATTCTTTTGCTTTTTAATTTTCGTTTCATTTGTAGTTTAAGTTCACCATCACTTGAGCTTATGCTCGAGTGGTCTTTAAATGTTCTATGCCCCAAATCCTTTCTGTTCTTTGGAAGGTTGTTTTGTTCATCATTGTCCTCATCACTTAAGTCATCGCTCAAGTGGCATTCAGAAGTTTTGAGTGTCATATCCTTCCTATTCTTTGGAAGGATGTCTTCCTGCTCTTCATGAGCTTTACAAGTCATTTCATAGGTCATTAATGACCCGATTAGTTCTTCAAGAGGGAAATTTCGCAGATCTTTTGCCTCTTGAATAGCAGTGACTTTAGGATCCCAACTCTTAGGAAGGGATCTTAGTATCTTATTAACAAGCTCAAAATCAGAAAAGCTCTTTCCGAGTCCTTTTAGACCGTTGACGACATCCGTGAAATGGGTAAACATGTCGCCAATGGTTTCACTCGGTTTCATCCGGAAAAGTTCGAAAGAATGTAACAGCAAATTGATGTTTGGCTCTTTTACTCTACTTGTGCCTTCATGGGTCACTTCGAGTGTGTGCCAAATATCAAATGCAGTTTCACAAGTTGAAACACGGTTAAACTCGTTTTTATCAAGTGCACAAAATAAGGCATTCATAGCCTTTGCATTAAGAGCGAAAGCCTTCTTCTCCAAATCATTCCAATCGATCATTGGAAGAGAAGACTTCGAAAATCCGTTTTCGACAAGATTCCACAGTTCAAAATCCATAGAAATAAGAAAGATCCTCATTCGGGTCTTCCAATAGGTGTAGTCCGTCCCACTGAACATGGGTGGACGCGTAATAGAATGCCCCTCTTGGTTTTCGGCGTATGCCATTTCTCTTGGGTTTTAATCCGTTAGAGAGTTAACCTTGCTCTGATACCAATTGTTAGGATCGAGAGCACTAAGAGGGGGGGTGAATTAGTGCAGCGGAAATCTTTCAGCGATTAAAAATGAAAGCTGCGTTCATTTGATAAAACTATTTTGATGCAAAAGCCAATTCTAAGAATACTTATGATTAAGTGCAGTTTACATCTAAACACAGTTTGCATCTAAGCGCAGTTTACACAGTTTGCGTCTAAATGTAGTTTGCGTCTAAATGCAGATTGCATCTAAGCGCAGTTTGCGTCTAAGTGCAGTTTGCATCTAAGATCAGATTGCATCTAAGCGCAGTGCAGTTTGTGTCTAAACGCAGTTTTACGTCTAAACACAGTTTTACGTCTAAACGTAGTTTTACGTCTAAACGCAGTTTGCGTCTAAACGCAGTTTTACGTCTAAACGTAGTTTTGCATTTAAAAGTAGTTTACGTCTAAAACACAGTTTTATGTCTAAACACAGTTTGCACAGTTTACGTCTAAACACAGTTTTAAAGGGATCTGAACTTAGAAACTTCGTTCGTAAAAGCGCAGAAGACAGTTTTGCAGAATCAAAACGTAAACGTAAACTATAATATATGAAAACACCGATTTACGTCTGAATATAGATTCGGAAAGATCAGCACTTAGAAACTTGTTCGTAAAAGCGCAGAAGACAGTTTTGCAGAATCAAAACGTAAACGTAAACTGTAATGTATGAAAACACAGATTTACGTCTGAATGCAGATTCGGAAAGATCAGCACTTAGAAACTTGTTCGTAAAGGCGCAGAGAGCAGTAGCTATGTAGGAGGTTTGCAGTAATGATAAAGTGCTCAAAATAAACGCAAACCAGAGATTGAGTGGTTCGGTCAGTCTTGACCTACTCCACTTTTGGCTTCCTCCACCGACGAGGTCACCGACGTCAACTAGAGGCCTTCCTTCAAAAGGTGAAGGCCAACTGCCCTTTTACAGATTCACGCCTTTTGATGGGCTTAGGAGACAACCCTTACAGGACCTTTCTCTCCTCTCTTTACAACTCAAGACTTGAAGAACAGAAAGAGGAGAACTTTAGGACTTTACACAAATTTGAGCTCTTAGAATCACAGAAAAGATCAAGAATTCGGTGTAGGTCTGTATCTTTTCAGTGCTAAATGGGTGGGGTATTTATTGGCCCCAACCCAATTCAAATTTGGAGCTCAAAACGATCAAATCCCGGAATTCCGGGATCAGGCGGTTGCACCTCCTGACTGGAGCGGTTGCACCGCTTGGCAGAGCTCGAAGACTGAGCCCAAGCGGTTGCACCTCTCTATCAGGGGCGGTTGCACTACCTGAGTCTGGCTCGGAGATTGAGCCCCAGGCGGTGCCACCTCTTGACTGAGGCGGTTGCACCTCTCTGCCAGAGCTCGAAGACCGAGCTCAGGCGGTGCCACCTCTCTGTCAGGGAGGTTGCACCGCCCACTCTAGCTCGAAGACTGAGCTCAGGCGGTGCCACCTCCTGGCCGGGGCGGTTGCACCGCCCAGCTTCGCTGGGAGATCCTCTCCTGGGCGGTGCCACCTCCAACCCTGGCGGTGCCACCTCTTTCACTATTTCAGCTCACTTGGTTTGGCTCCAAACTTGGTCCAAACCAGTCCGAACTTGGGCCTAATTGGCCCATACTTGGGTTATAGGATTAACACCTAATCCTAACTCTAATTAACGTGCTAACTATGATTTTAAAGACATTTTCTAAGCTATTACAAAGTCCGCAAGTTAAGACTTCTTCTGGCGAGCTTTCGGCAAACTTCCGGCGGTCTTCCGATGAACTCTCGGAAACCATTCTGCGGACTCCCGGCAAGCTCCTAGACTTCACGATTTGATCTTAGCGAGTTCCAACGAGCTTCTTTGGCAAGCTCCGATCTTTCTCGGCGAGCTCCGCGAACTTCCAACGAACCTTCCGGCGAGCTTCCGAAAATCCTTCGGCAAGCTCCCAACTCATTCTCGGCTAGTTCCAGTAGCATTCCCGATGAACCTTTGGACTTCCATCGAACTCTCGAACTTGCAACAAATCCTTCGCGCTTGACTCTGACACTTTGTTTCGCTTTATGTTTTCATCGTTATCATAGTTAATCCTGCACAATTAAAGCAAAACTTCGATCGAGACAATTAATCCTAAGCAATTAACCAAGTTGTCCGGCATGTCATTGGTCCCTCGACGCTTCGTCTGATTCTTCGGCGCATCGTCCTCTCCTGCGGCCTATTGCCCAATCGGCCAGTTGACTCCGCAACTCCGATATCCTTGGCACAATAACCGCTCTTCTTGGCCCGATGCCCGAGTCCACTACTCGGAGCCTTCTGTCGATACGTCGACCGATCTACCGGCCCGACGTCCAATCTTCTGACATGTTCCTCCAGCACAACATGATTTTCTTGCTTTAATTGTCTTATCCTGATCGAAGCATCCTGCGTCACTCAAAACGCAGATTAAATCATAAACATATATCAAGTAGTTTCATCATCAAAATACGAGATTCAACAGGGCGTAGGCATCACTGTATCAAGGACGTACGCGATTTTCTCTACCGTAAGAATAATTCTCAAGTTGTGGAGCCAATCCGTATAATTTGGACTAGTGAGGTGGTTGACATCAAGTATGCCACGTAAGGGATTTGAAAGCGACATTTTTTTAAAATAAAGATATAGTAGAAATAAATAACATGCAGATTTTGTAAAAATTAATAAATCAAGATATGGACTTTTATCTTAATATACTCCCACTATTTTACTAATGAGTCACGTTATACCCTCAGCACATGAAATGGAAGTCTCCAGCAGACTTCTAGTGGGGATTAGGATCCAATCAGTGTCTTAGTGTAACCTCAAGGGACTCAACCAATCACACTAAGCCCGAAAGGTAGGCAACTCTTGCCGATCACAACTCCTTGTGATTCCCATCCTATTCGGCCTCCGAATCACTATGGTCTCGAGGGACTCGACCAACCATAATGTTTGGTTAAGTCAATACCATCGTTATGTTAGGACCCTTTTTCTAAGCTTTTGAATAATGTTTATCGAGTCTGTTTAGTTCAATTGTTTATTGAGTCGGTTTGGTTCAGTTAGAGTCAAGTAGAGGTTTATTTAATATTTATTTATTAGTAGAGCTCAAGTCCTGATGGACTCTGGGTGAAACTCTATAAATAGTGATGTAACCCTTTCTTTAAGAAATGAATCAATCAATCAATGAAATATTATTCCACTCTGTGGACAAACTGGAGGAGGCCGATCCCCTTGAAGCTATCAAGGAGGGCCGATCCCCTCGAAGTGATCAAGGAGGCCAATCCCCTTGAAGCGATCATTATTATTCCCTTTTCTCCCCTTTCTTCCACGATAAGACCGTAGGGCCTTATCAATTGGTATCAGAGCAACGTTAAGACTTTAGGGTCTTATCATTTGGTATCAAAGCGGCGATCCTTGGCGTTCTTGCTACAGTATTGCCATAAAAAAATTTGTGTGAGGAAGGGTGAAGCTGACAGCCACAAACGCCGATCCTTCTCAACCGAGAAGGAACCTCTGCGTCTTGGTCAGCGACCATCGTTGCCCCATCTCCCGTCGCTACTGCCTAGCCAGCAGCCGCCACCACCGCTGCTGCCCCCTTGCTGCAATTATCTTCAACTTCAAAAAAAAGAAAAAGAAGAAGAAGAAGAAGAAGAAGAAGAAGAAGAAGAAGAAGCCGCAGCCACCCTTGCTTTCCCTGCCGAACCCCTGCTTCCGGCCAGCCCACCTACCGTTGTTGCTTCCCAGTCGATGGACCACCACCATCACCGCTGCTTCCCAGCCAACCGCCGCCGCCAGCGACCTCACCTCCTAGCTGCCCGCATCTCACTCGAGCGAGAAGGGCCGCGACCGCCATTTCCCAACCAGCAGACCACCCATCGTCGCTTCTACTATCGGCAATGCTGCCTTAGCCGCACCGCCATCGTTGCCTTCCCTTGGTTGTAGCTTCGACCGTGCGATCTGTTAGCATCACTATTTCTGTGGTGCGATAGAAACAGAGCAGTCACCGGTCCCTCTGTTGCCGCAGGCACCGGTTACCTCTACCGCCGTCGCTGCTTCTCGGCCACTTCAACGGCACCCTTCTCCTTCGTTGCCGAGCCACCACCGCTGCCAGCCACCACGCGACGACCGCCGCATGCCTCTCAGCCGCCGATCCTCCTTGCTCTACATCTATAGTGACAAAAACAGGGCAACTCACCAGTTGCCCTTGTTCCCAACCATGACACCACCGACTCCTCCTTCTCCACCGTTGCTGTTGCTTCTCGGCCGCTCGACCACCGCCACCGTCGCTCCCCAGCCAGCAACCTGCACTCCTCGTTGCATCGTACCCACCACAACCACATCCTCTCCCCTTTGAAGCCAATCTGGTCGAAAGGGCCCCTACCTCCCCTGCTTTTGGCCAACCCCACCGCAGCCGCTGGATTTCGGCTAGTGACCACCGTCGCCATTGCTCCCCGGCCAGTAGCCTTCCCTCCTTGCTGCTCCACCCTGCTCGAGTGAGAAGGGCCACGATCGCTGTTTCCCGGCCAGCGGACCAACCTCCTCGTCGCTTCTAACGTCGGCGATGCTGCCCCAATCGCGCCACCATCGCTACCTTCCCTTGAGTCGCAACTGCAGTCGCTCGACCATCCCTACTCGCGGTGATCAAACCAAGTCAACCACGGCCACTGCAGCCATCGTCGTTTCCTCAACTGGACGCGATCCCTCGGCGTCACCAGCGCCTCCTTCCGTAGTGCTACAAAGACAAAGCAACGCTGCCTTCCATCCATGCCATCGCAGCCACCACAGTAGTGAGCCCTTGGTGGCGCTGCCCTAGCTGCACCATCACCGTAGGTTGCCATCACCACAACCTCAACCCTGCTGCTCGGCGATCGCCCCTTGGGTCATAGCAGCTGCAGCCACATCGACGCGGTCGCCTTCCAGCCCCGGCGCTCTCACCCCACGAAGTGATAGAAACATGGCAGCAACTCTTCCTCCAACGCAATGACTGCAACACTACCCTCAGTGTCCACCTCCTCGGCAACTTCGCATTGACAGTGCTGATGCCTTTGATCGACATCAAAAATAGGAGTTAAGAACCCAGATTTGCAATCTTACGAAAGGGCCACTGATAACGCAGTGAAAGCACAAACGGAGGCATTGGAAATTAGAATTGAGAACCGGTTGCAAGAAATACTTAATGATTTCAAAAAGGACTTACTAGGGAGCCTTGGTAAATTTCAACAAGGTGGGAGCTCAAGTTCTACGTTGCACATATATGGAAATTCTGGAAAAGAGCCCCAAGATTATGACACAATCTACTCATACATGAAGGTGGATGGACAGCTTGCCAAAATTTGTCAGACTTCTATAGTGTTAGAATATTAGAGTAGGTTTGAAAGATTATCAAATCAAGCTAGAGATTGGTCAGAACGATAACTTCTGGATACATTTATTGAAGGACTTATTCTAGAGATCCGGTGTGAAGTTAAGGCTCGTCAACCCCGCACTATGATAGCTGCGATCTCATTCGCACATCTACATGAGAAAAAAATCAACAAGGAAAATCATGGAAACAGAAGTGATAATAACTAGATGATCAGTAAGCCACCTGCCTCATCTATTCCCAACCAAAGCCTTGACACTCAAAGACTAACCCAAGAAGAACTCAAGGAAAGATCAACAAAGGGTTTGTACTATAATGAAAAGTGGAATATGGAGCACCGATATAAACAAGGGTAACTTTTGATGATTGAGCCAATTGGAGAGGAACCAAAAGCAAAAGAGTTGGACTCCGATCATGAAGGTGTGAAAACTGATGAAGATATTGAAGCTATCACACATACAGTGCATGCATTGGCTGGCTACACTAACTCACAAACTATGAAAATTGGAGGAACTTTGAAGCATCAACTTGTCACTATTTTGATTGATATAGGTAGTACTAATAATTTTATGGACAGGAAAGTTGCAGCCCAACTAGCCCACCACATTGAAGGCTGTGACATATTCGAAGTAAATATCATTGATGGATGGATTTTAACTTGTGATAGTAAAGGCCGGGAGTTTCTTGCAATGATTACTACACTGAAAGACCGACCTATTGCTTACACTATCAAAAAGTGAAGACCATACTTACTTGATCAATGGGTTGTGATGCATTGTAGATAACCTATGATTGAAGTGCTGAAAGAGAAGCTCCCCGAGATTAATGCTGCTCAGCCTTGAGGACAAGGCTAATTTGAAGAGGGAGGAATTGTTAGGACCCTTTTTCTAAGCTTTTGAATAATGTTTATCAAGTCTATTTAGTTCAATTGTTTATTGAGTCGGTTTGGTTCAGTTAGAGTCAAGTAGAGGTTTATTTAATATTTATTTATTATTAGAGTTCAAGTCTTGATGGACTTTGGGTGGAACTCTATAAATAGTGATGTAACCCTTTCTTTAAGAAATCAATCAATCAATCAATGAAATGTTATTCCACTCTATGGACAAATCCTAGGAGGTTGATCCCCTCGAAGTGATCAAGGAGGGCCGATCCCCTCGAAGCGATCAAGGAGGCCAATCCCCTTGAAGCGATCATTATTATTCCCTTTTCTCCCCTTTCTTCCACGATAAGATCGTAGGGTCTTATCAATTGGTATCAGAGCGATGATAAGACTTTAGGGTCTTATCATTTGGTATCAGAGCGACGACAAGACTTTAGGGTCTTATCACATTACAAGATGAGTCTGATTCGATGATATACCCTCGAGGGACTCGACCGAGCATACCATGTTCTTAGGTCACCGGTGACATCTCTATGTCATAGGCAAGATAGCAAATCACGATATAGGTGAGCCTCGAGGGACTTGACTAACTCAACGTACACTGAGAATCAGTCCTTACCTATAACGATGGAATGCCACGTGGTTCAATCTAATTGCCTCATGTTTACTGACTTAATATTGTCGAGAGAAGGGTTTATTTGATTTGGTCTCCTATGATATGTCACACACATATATATTTAATATATATCTACATCACATGCAAATATATATATACATATCTAGTAGGTATATAAACAATCACACATCAAATGAGCAATTACACCAGATGATCATGGAACATAGCCTAATGTTATCAGGCTCGAGCTAGTGGACCTAATCACTCACATCAAGATCAATGTGTGCAGCGGTGCATCTCCATGCCCTATGATCGTCCATCTCATCCTCGTTGGTTCCGTCGGCATCTCGACGCATCTCCATGCATCGCGATCGTCTATCTCGTGGGTCCCGCTATTGCTTCCACGCTCTCGCTACGCCTCTGCGTGTGATTACAACTTAATCATAGGCACGTAGGCCCAACAATAAATGGGAAATAAAATGGAGGCTCGCAGGCCCCAATAATAATAATCACAAGTACACACATCATACGGTTCATGATCATCCGTCCACACATCATACATCACATGTATAAATCATCATCATGTAAAACTACTAGATAATAATAAAAATAATAATCAAATAAACTTCTTAATTAATTAATATTTTTTGAAATTAGGATATGCAAGAAATTTTTTGAATTCTGAAGGGTATTTTCTTAATTTGGACAAAGGATAATATTTGGAATTTCTGAAATTTCGAGGGGTAAAACTATCTTTTGATTATAAGACCCTAAGCCCCTTTTCTCCTTGCTTGCTACGGCCATTGCCACTCTGCCGACGGCAGCCTGTGTAGCGGGGGCCGCGAGGGTGCCGCCCCCGTAGGTGGGTGCCCACCGGTGAAATTGTTGTTGTAGGACCAAGAGATAATTACAGATTTTTTTCCTCCTCCCTCTTAATGATTATGAGGTTGTGCTCGACATCGAATGGCTGACGACATTAGGTGATGTTTCCTGAAATTTTGTGAAACTAATTATGAAATTTTACAGTAAGGGGAAATAGGTGATACTGCACGGGAAACGTGGGGGCGACGTAACGATGATTTGCACACAACAAATGGAGAAGGTTTTGCACATAGCATGTAGCGGATTTTTGGTACAACTTGAGTAGCAAGCTAAGGGAGAGCCAATAGAATTTAAAGACCCAAACCTACTTCCTTTGCTTGCTGAATTTTTAGATATATTTGATGAACCGCACAACCTACCTCCTACCCATCGACATGATCATTGTATACTAATTCTTTCGGGCAAACCTCTAGTAAATACTCAGCCATATCGGTATCCATATCTCCAGAAGGATGAAATAGAAAGGATTGTAAAAGAGATGCTCGAAATAAGAGTTATTCGGCCAAGTTGCAATCCGTACTCTTTATTAGTGCTCCTCGTACGAAAGAAGGATTAAACATGACGAATGTGCGTTGATTATCGAGCTCTCAATGGCATAACTGTCAAGGATAAATACCCTATTCTAGTAGTAGATTAATTGCTTGATGAATTAAAGGAAGCATGAGTCTTCACAAAGCTAGACCTTCTATCCGGGTATCATCAAATACGAGTGTGCGAAGAAGACATACCGAAAACCGCCTTTCGAACATACAACAGCCACTACGAATTTTTAGTAATGCCCTTTGGTCTCACCAATGCTCCCTCCACCTTCTAGAGGATATTTTCCAGAATTATCTTCATATATTTGGGTTGGTTTTCTTCGACGATATCCTTATTTACAACCCTTCTCCTGAAAGTCATTTTCAGCACTTACGACTTGTTTTGACGATTTTACGAGAACATGTTCTTTTTGTCAAAAAATCAAAGTACAGCTTTTTTTAATAGAAGGCGAAATATCTTGGGCATATCATATCAAAGGAAGGTGTGGCAGTGGATCCCTCCAAAATTGAAGCAATGTAGAACTGAATGACCCCGAGGAACATAAAATCGCTATGTGGCTTTCTCAGTTTAACAGGCTATTACCACAAGTTCATGAAAAATTATAAAAAGATCAGTACAGCCCTTACTTTCTTGCTGAAAAAAGATGCTTTCCAATGGTCAGACAAAGCCACCACCACCTTCGACTAATTTAAAACCGCAATGACGACAACGCTTGTACTAGCGCTATCCGACTTCGGCAAGACTTTTGTTATTGAAGCTGATGCCTCCGAAGTCGGAGTTGGTGCTATACTAATGTAAGATGGCCACCCCCTCACTTATACCAGTAAGGGATTATCTCCTTCCCATCTCAGGATGACTATTTATAACAAGGAGATGCTCACGATTGTGCATGCGGTGACCAAATAGAGACCGTACTTGATCGGGCGATGCTTTCAAATCAAGATCGACCATAAAAGCCTAAAATATTTCTTGGAGTAGAAGATATCTTCCCTCGAGTAGTAAAAATAGGTAACAAAGCTTCCTAAATATGATTATAAAATAACTTACAAAAAGGGGAAAGAGAATGTTGTTGCAGATGTGCTTTCGCGGCTACCCAAGCAAGCTGAATTTTCGACCGTTTCACTTCCGACCAGCGACTTCCTTGAGGATATTAAGAGGGAATGGCAGGAAGGTCCAAAGACTAGTCAGATTATAAAAAAATTGGAGGAAAAACTAAGCTCTATGGCTCATTATAGTTGGGACTCAAAAGAACTGCGCTATAAGGGACGTATTGTGCTTGTGCCAAATTCTACATGCATAAAGACCATCCTTCAATAGATGCATTCCACGCCTATGGCTGGGCACTTCAAGTTCCTTAGAACCTATAAGAGAATAAAGTAAAATTTTTATTGGGTAGGGATGAAAAATATTATTTCTAAATTTATGGCACAATGTGATGTATGTCAACGACATAAAGGTGAGATGATGGCAAGTCCCGGAAAGTTACAACCTTTACCCATCCTGGACTCAATATGGACTGATATATCAATGGACTTCATTGAAGGGCTTCCCTCATCATAAGGAAAAGGTACAATTTTTGTCGTGGTTGATCGTATTATAAAGTACGCTCACTTTTGCGTTGTTCGTAATCCATACACTGCTTCTATTATTGCTCGAATCTTTATGGAGAATATTATAAAATTGCATGGGATACCGAGATCTATTGTAAGTGATTGTGATAGGGTCTTCATGAGTAGATTTTGGACAGAGTTATTCTAGATGAAGGGCATTAAATTGAAAATAAGTACGGTGTATCACCCATAAACTGATGACTAGACTAAAGTGGTGAATAGGTGCTTCGAGACATATATCAGATGCTTCACTAGTGACCGACCAAAAGAGTGGACAAAGTGGCTTCCCTGGGCCGAGTGGTGGTATAATACAACTTATCATTCATCCACAAAATGTACTCCTTGTGAGGCTATGTATGACTGACCTCCCCCTGTGATGCCAAAATATGTGTTGGGCACCTCTAAAGTAAAACAAGTAGATATGAAACTATAAGACAAAGACAAAATACTGAAGTTGCTAAAAGATAATCTCACTGCAACTCAAGCAAGGATGAAACAGTAATATGATAAACGCAAAGGTGAAAGATAGTTTTTAGTAGGAGATTGGGTCTTCTTACGACTCTTGCCATACAAGCAAACATCAATTCAGACCATAGCATCTATGAAGCTTTCACCTCAGTTCTATAGACCCTACCAAATTTTTTAGCGCATCGGAGCGGTAGCATACAGATTGGACTTCCCCACTAGCTCCCGAATCTATCCAATCTTCCATGTATCGTGTTAAAGCTCAAGCTGGGACAAAATGATATAGCCCAAAGCCATCTATCAAATATGACTACCTAAGAAGAACTCCAAACCCAACCGAGTGCCATTATTGATCGACAAATCGTGACTCAATGACGACAACCCACTATTGAAGTGCTAATATAGTGGGTGAATCTACTAGTAGAAGATGCCACGTGGGAGAAATATGATGACTTGAAGATCAAATTCCTAAAATTCATGGATTATTAACCTCAAAGACAAGGCTGATTTGAAAAGGATAGGTCTGTTAGGACTCTAGCTAGGAGAGTCCTAATTGAGTTTCATTGAAAGGGGCATTTATGTAAAAACTTTCTTAGCCAACCCCTATTAAAGAGGTGAAAAGGCTGGCTAAGGTTAGGAGGTTGCTTTTTAGAGAAGCATTAGGAGTTGGTTAGAAGTAGGAGTTTTGAGTAGGAGTCCTATTAGGAGTAGATTAGAAGTAGGAGTCTTGAGTAGGAGTCCTATTAGGAGTTAGGGTTTAGAAGCCCTATAAACAGTCATGTATTCATCCTCTTTTAATAAGGAATAAATGAATCTTTTTAGTAGCCTTTGAGCAGCAACCTAGAGGAAGGAACCCCTATAGAGTTCCAAGTAGGCCGATCCCCTAAAGAGATCAACCCCAAGCTTAGAATCTGCAAGGGTTCTATCAATCCACTCAATTATCTTAAGGATATGATTCTAAATCGATGTCCCCATAATTATCCTTGCGTGGAAGAAAGAGACTCTTGCATATCTCATATCGTTGAGTCATTTCCTATTCCTCAAACAATTTGTAGTGATGAAGGAGGATGGATCAGGCATCCATCATTTTATGCTGCCTTTGTAACTCGAGAGTCATGGAGCCTAACATATAACACTGACTAAGAGTAGAATCATCTGTATACTTCATGTAGTGAGCAATCTCATCCTCACTTGCCCCTTCCTCAGGTATAGGCATAAATATGTCAAGGATGTACGTGATTTTCTCCACTATGAGAAAAATTCTTAGGTTTCGGAATCAATCCGTATAAGTTGGACCAGTGAGACAGTTGACATCTAGTATGCCATGTAAGGGATTTGCAAGCGACATATTTCTAAAAAGTAAAGATGTAGTAGAAAATAAATAACATGTAGATTTTAGATTTTACGAAAAAATAATTAAGACATGGACTTTTATCTTAATCTACTCCTATTTTCTCGCAAAACACACAGCACCCTCCAGCATGTGAATCGAAAATCTTCGATAGATTTCTAGTAGGGATCAGGATCTAGTTGGCATCTTAGTATGACCTCGAAGGACTCAACCAATCACATTAAGCCCAAAAGGTAGGTAACTCTTGTCAATCACAACTCCTTATGATTCTCATCTTGTTTGGCCTCCAAACCATCATGATCTTGAGACACACACACACACACACACACACACACACACACATATATATATATATATATATATATACCTAGTAGGTGTAAAAATAAATATATATCACATATAGGCATCAACACTAGATGATCATGGACCAGAACCTAGTATGATCAAGCTTGAGCTAAAAAGCATAATCATGTACAAAAATCTCTATGTGTGTCTAAACACATCTCCATGCCTGGTGATCATCCATCTCATCTCCATCGCCTCTCCACCCTTATTGTACTTTCTCATATAATTACAATTTAATTGTAGGCGAGTAGGCTCAAACATGTACATATCACATAAATGAGATACCTTGATCTTATCAAGGGTAGGTACAACACTGAGAGAGATAGAAATACATGTTAGATTTAATGAGAGAGAGGGAGGCTCGTAGGCCTCAATAATAATAACATACATGTATACACATATTTCATATGGTCTATGATCATTTGTCCACAACATATATCACATGTATATATACACATCACATGTATAATACTATCTACTAGTCATATGTGCTTTACAAGCTAATCATGTGAGTGATAGTATATATAACACGCTATGCAATCTTTTTGCTTATTATTATTATTGATATTTTCTCACTTTATATCACATGTTACATATATTGTGATGTTCATGGATCTATGCAATGGGAATTTGATCATATCGTGATAATGAGACCGATTCACCTTTAAATACAGATCCTAAGTAATCCCAATTGTAGGTTACTCAAGAGGGACATTTGTTGAATCTCATATTTTGATGATGAAATCAATTGATGGGTTAATTGATCTAATCCATATTATTGAGTTAAGTGTGCAGGATTAACTATGATAGCCTAAAAACATAAGGCAAAGAAACCAAAGTCAAGTTCGATGGGTGTTTGAGAGTCCGAAGATTCGTCAGAGATGTTGTCAGAGCCAATTGAGAAGAAATCGGGAACATGTCGGAGTTTTTAGAAGTCCGCCGAAGAGATTGTCGGAGGTTCGCGGAGATCACCGAGAAGGATCGGCTACTCACTGAACTCGTCATAAGATCGGGAGCCTGTTGGGAGTCCGTCGGAAGAAATCCGATGGTGTATCGGAAGTCCACCGGAAGATCGCCGGAATGCTCGTCGGAACGAGACTTGACGTTTGCCATTTTAAAACTTGTTTAGGACTATGTTTTCAGTTACGTCGTTTGCATGTAATTAGGGTTAGGATTAATGGATAATCCTATATCCTGGTTAGGGGCCAACTAGGCCCGAATGTGACTTGGTTTGGGCCAGACTTGAAGTCCAACCAGTGACCCGGGTGGTGGAACCGCCGAACTGGGCGATGGCACCGCCCAAAACCCGAAGGGTCGGGCAGTGGTACCACCGGACTGGGCGGTGGCACTGCCCAGCACCCAAGAGTTCGCGTGGTGGCACCGCCAAGAACCTGAGAGTTCCGGCGGTGGCACCGCCAAAACTCTATCAATGTTGAAATTGATAAGCGATGGCACTGCCACCGACAAGCGGTGGCACCGCCAGCCTTGGAAACCCAAGAGAATTTAAAATTTGGAGCCCAAATTTGAATTCTCTTGGGGCCTATAAATACCCCTCAATTCTCAGTAGAGAACACAACTTTTGTGAAAGTAAGAGATTGAGATAAAAGTCTTAAAAAAGTCTTTAGCAAGTCTTGTTTCTAATTGCTTGAGTGTTCACCTCCTTGTTTCTCTTCAAAAATTTATAAGAGTGTGAACCACTTGTAAAAGGTTGTAAGAGGGGTATTTGTCCTTCCCCTTCAAAGAGATTTGCTAGTGGAAGTAGGAAGCCTCATTAAAGAAGACTTCACAAGTGGATGTAGGTCATTTGACCGAACCACTTTAAATTGGCGTGGTCATTGAATGTGTGAGTACTTACCTTTCTGCAATCGTTATCTACACAGTAGCAAGTTTTTGATTTTTAATTTACTTAAGCTACTATCAAAACAAAATCTCTTTGCATTTTACAGAATCATTTTCGAATTTATAAGTTTTAATTCACTGTACTAATTCACCCCCCCCCCCCCCCCCTCTTAATGCCGCTCCGATCCTAACAATTGGTATCAGAGCTAGGCTCACTCTCATATTTGGTTTAATACCCAAGAGAGAAGGCTTACTCCAGCATGCATGAGGGTCATTCCATTACACATCCACCTATGTTTAATGGGTCGGATTATACATATTGGAAGACTCGTATGAGGATCTTCCTCATTTCCATAGATTTCGAGTTTTGGGCTATTGTCGAAAATTGATTTCAAAAATCTTCTCTTCCGATAAGCGAATAGAATGAATTGGAGAAGAAAGTTTTTGCTTTAAACACAAAGGCTATGAATGCCTTATTCTGTATACTAAACAAAAATGAATTTAATCGTGTTTTAATTTGTGATTCGGCTCAAGTGATGAGGACAGTGATGACGACATTGTACTTTTAACTCAAAAATTTTAAAAATTTATAAGAAAAAACAAATTTAAAAATAACACCAAAAATAAACTTAAACATAAAAAGGACCAAGTAATATGCTACGAATGCAAGAAGTTGGGGCACTTCAAAAATGAATGCCCTCAAGCCAAGAAGAAGCAACCGAAGAAGAAGACAGCTTTAAAAGTAACTTGGGATGATTCAAATACTTTAGAAAGCGAAGAAGCTAGCAACAAAGAGGAGGCAAACTTTGCGCTAATGGCTTTAGGAGAAGAGGTATGTGATTTAATTAATAAAGATTTATCTTTTGATGAACTTTCTATTGCTTTTCACTAATTATTTGATGAGTATAGAACTATTAGTAAGAAGTTTAATCTTTTAAAAAAAGAACATCTCTTACTACAAAATAAGCTTAATAGTCTTCAAACTCCTCCATGCTCTAAGTGCGAACACTTAGAAGCAATCAAAAGTGAAAATTTGCTACTTAAAGAGATCTTAAACAAGTTTAAGGTCAGTAGCAAGGGATTGGACATGATCCTTGCAAACAAGGGTCATGTCGCAAATAGAAGTGGAATTGGTTTTGTGAGAGGATCTCACCAAAATCCTACCACTTTTATTAAAGGACCCATATTACATATTTCACCTTGTTTAAAATGCAACTTTTGTTGTAAATCTAGACATGTTTCTTATAAATGTCCATTTACGAAGATTAGTCCACATAAGTTGATATGGGTTCCTAAAGGAACTATAAATATTTCAACAATGAATAACAAAATTGGTAGATCAATTTTTGAGGCACCTAAAATTAAATGGGTACCTAAAAACCATCCTCTTTTGTAGACAAACCTACAAGCTAGGAGCAAGAGATGGTATCTTGATAGTGGATGCTCAAGATATATAATTGGAGATCCATCTCATTTCTCTATGCTCACTAGCAAAAAACAAGGGTACGTCACCTTCGGAGACAACAACAAAGGCAAAATCATTGGCAAGGGAACCATAGGTAATAAATCATGTTTTTCAATTGATGATATATTACTAGTTGATGGAATAAAACATAATCTCTTAAGCATTAGTCAATTATGCGATAAAGGTTACATCGTTAGATTTGAATCTAATGCATGCATCATTGAAAAACCAAACAATAACTTGTCAATGATTGCTTTAAAATAAAACAATGTCTACACCATCAACCTTGATGAACTAAGTAATGAAATATGCTTCTCCGCTTTGAATGATGATGCTTGGCTTTGACATAGGAGATTAGGCTATGCAAGTATGAAACTAATATCTAAGATCTCATCTAGAGAATTAGTACGACGGATTCCCAATATGAAGTTTGTTAAGGACAAAGTATGTGATGCATGTCAACTAGGTAAACAAATAAAAACTAGTTTCAAACCAAAAAATCAAATTAGCACTACTATACCATTATTATTTGGACCAATTGACACGACAAGTCTAGGAGGAAGCAAATATACTTTTGTAATTGTAGATAACTATACTAGATACACTAGGACCTATTTCTTGGCTCACAAAAGCAATTGTTTCAAATGTTTCTCTAAATTTTATAAACTCACTCAAAACAAAAAAGGCTTCATGATTTCATCAATTCGGAGTGATTATGGTGGCGAATTTCAAAACCGTGACTTCTAAAGTTTTTTTGAAGTTAATAGATATAACCGCAACTTCTCCACTCCAAGAAATCCGCAACAAAATAGAGTAGTTGAAAGAAAAAATAGAAACCTACAAGAAATGGCAAGAACTATGTTGAATGAACATAGTCTACCCAAGTATTTTTGGGCCGAAGCCGTGACTACGGCTTGCTACATCATGAATAGGGTTCTAATAAAACCGTCTCTATCAAAAACTCCCTATGAATTATGGAATAATAAAAAACCAAATGTTTCTTATTTTAAAGTTTTCGGTTGTAAATGCATTATTTTGAATGAAAATGATGCCGTAGGAAAATTTGATGCTAAATCCGATGAAGGCATCTTTCTTGGTTACTCTTCTGTTTCTAAGGTTTTTTGTGTTTTTAACAAAAGAACCTTAGTTATAGAAGAATCTATTCATGTAGTTTTTAATGAAATTTCTGAGTTAAAAAAAATGATTTTGATGATGATCTTGGTTTTGATAATCTAAATTTAAATGAACCCCCTCCTCAAAATAGCAACTTGGATGCATTTTCTTCCGAAATTTCCTTACCTAAGGAATGGAAGTATGTAGATGTTCATCCAAAGGAGCTAATTGTAGGAGATATATCAAAAGAGGTTCAAACTCATTCTTCCTTCAAGAATTTTTGTGCTAATACCACCTTCCTTTCTCAAATCGAACCTAAATGCATTGACGAGGCTTTGAAAGATGATTCTTGGGTCATTGCAATGCAAGAGGAATTGAACCAATTTTTAAGGAATGAGCTATGGAAGCTTGCTCCTAGACCTAGTGACCATTTAGTCATTGGTACTAAATGGGTCTTTAGAAACAAGTAAGATGAATGCGGTATCGTGGTTAGAAATAAGGCTAGATTAGTGGCCAAAGGTTTCAACCAAGAAGAAGGTATCGATTACGAAGAAACCTTTGCTCCTATAGCAAGATTAGAAGCCATTAGGATGCTCCTTGCCTATACTAGTAGTAATGATTTTAAACTATTTCAAATGGATGTCAGTAGTGCCTTCTTGAATGATTTTATTTCTGAAGAAGTATATGTCGAATAACCTCCCGGATTTGAAAATTCTCTTATTCCTAATCATGTATTCAAATTGACTAAGGCTCTCTATGGCTTGAAACAAGCTCCTAGAGCTTGGTATGAAAGGCTTAGTTCCTTTCTTATTTTAAATAATTTTACCAAAGGTAAGGTTGATAATACATTGTTTATCAAATACTTTGAAAACAATTTTTTTATTATGCAATTTTATGTTGACGATATTATTTTTGGTTCTTCGGATGAATCACTATGTGAATCATTTGCTAAGTGTTTGAGTCATGAATTTGAAATGAGTCTAATGGGTGAATTAACCTTCTTTTTAGGATTGCAAATTAAACAATTTAGTGATGGTATATTTATTAATCAATCTAAATATACATTAGAATTATTAAAATGATTTAACATGGATGGTTCAAAAGCGATAAACACTCCTATGAGTACTTCGACGAAGTTAGATATGAATGAAAATGGTGAGAATTTCGATAAAAAAACGTATAGAGGAATGATAGGTAGTCTACTTTATCTCACTGCGACTAGACCGGATATCATGTTTAGTGTAGGACTTTGCACTAGGTTTCAATCTAATCCTAAATTATCCCATCTCAAGAGTGTTAAAAGAATATTTAGATATCTTAAAGGAACTCTAAATTTAGGATTATGGTATTTGAATCCAATAAATTCGATTTAATAGCTTATGCAGATGTCGATTTTGACGGATGCAGGATAGATAGAAAAAGTACATCCAAAACATGCCAATTTTTAGGACATGCACTTATTTCTTAGACTTCTAAGAAATTCAGTTGCACTATCTACGGCTGAAGCCGAATACATTGCTGCAAGTGCATGTTGTGCCCAAGTTGTTTGGATAAAGAATACATTAGAAGACTATGAAATTCACTTGAAAAATATTCCCATAAAATGTGATAATACAAGTGCCATATGTCTTACCAAAAGTCCAATTCAACACTCTAGAACTAAGCATATCGACGTTAGGCAGCATTTCATACACGATCATGTCCTTAACAATAATGTCATTCTAGAGTTTATTGACACAAAGCATCAATTAGCAGACATCTTTACAAAAGCCTTAAATGAAGACCAATTTGAATTCATTAGAAGGGAACTAGGCATGCTAAATTGTCCCCGAGAATACGCTTGTTTGAATGTATTTTCTGAAAAGTTTTTTTTCAGACTCTTTTCGTTCTTTTGTGGATTTGATTTCCTCCTTCTCTTTCGATTCCAAATGACATATTAAAATACAACCAAGATCCTATCTTATCTTGAGCCAAACACCAATGAAAAACAAAAAAAAAAAAAAAAAAAAAATTCTTTCTATGACATGCTAGTGGTGGCACCGCCAGAACTGGCGGTAACACCGCCTAAACTGGCGGTAGCACCGCTTGAGCGCTCGGGCGCCAGGCGGTGGCACCGCTCAGATTAGTAGTGGCACTACCCGAGATCCCCTTTATAAAAGGAGGGGTTAGGGCCGGTGGTGGAACCGCCCCCAACCCATGAGAAGCTACCTCAAGCTCTCCCACAACCTTTCAAAACCCTCATTCAACCTTTAGAAGCCTAGAAGAGGGATTCTTATTGGTTCAAGCTCTCCATCTTTCAAGGAATTCTCTATAAGGTAAAATCTGAAATCTTTCCTTCCTCTTCTCATTATTTTGCTTACTCTTCACAGTTTCATATTTTTGATCCATCATCTTATCTAGATAATATCTCCTAAAAGATCAACTAGAACGAAGGGAAAAGGGTGGAAGGAGATTCATATAACCAACACCTCTTTAGATCTAAAGAAGAAGCTCTTAGGTTTTCTAATTTTGAAACACGTACTATACATAAGGGCAAGCATGTTAATCTAGATGAACTAAGAAACCTAGAACCCATTAGATGGTTTACACATTTAGATGCCTTACCTCTCCTACAAATCAATGAACCAATTTATCCTAGGTTAGTGAGGTTATTTTATGCAAACCTATGTGTGAAAAACGATAGCTTAAGTACATACCTTTTAGGAACACCAATTAAAATCTTTGATAGTACTATTTGTGATCTAATATGAATTACCGAAAAAGATAGGGGCTGTTATTTTAGAGGAAAATAGGATGTCAATGTAATCGGAGCAAGTTACTCCGAAGCCTTAGAAACTATTTTTGCAAATCCAAACCTAGGCATGATACTCAAAAGTTGCGAGCACTTACTGCCCTTTAATTCTAAAATTCTTCATCACGTCACAACAAGCATTCTACTCCCTAAGCAATTTCATCTTGATGAAATGAGTCAAATAGAGATAAGCACCATGTATTGGATTATGACCGGTCAACATAATTATTTTGGATACACAATCTGACAATACATGTAGGATATTATGGCTAAAGATACTATGTTACCATATGGGGGGTTAATCACTCGATTTATACTTGCCCATGACATTTGTGTCTCACCCGATGAAGAAATAATTCAAAGTGATCGATATAACACCATCAATAGAAACCTACTAAAAAGACTTAGATGCACATTTAGCAATGGTATATGGGTTAGACAACCTAGAAGGTCTGATCCAATTTTCCCATGAGTAGAACACCCCGAAACACCAATCTTTAGAGAAAATGAATCTCCTCCTCTAAGTCCCTTTGAAGCAGCACCTTCAGCTCCTGCTTCATCTTCTGAAGAACTCATTATAGCAAAACTACATCAAATCAAATCACAACAAGACCAACTCAAATCACAGTAAGAGCAAATTCAAATTCAGCAAATTGAAATTTTGAAGGAACTGCGACAAATGAATAAAAAAATAGATGTCATGTATAAGAACTATGGATTTCCTCCTATGGATTAGTCAATATACCTTCTTATTCTATTACTTTGACATGCAATCCTTGTATAATTACTCTTAATGCTATGTTAGAATTTTGTCATCTTCTTTCCGTTGAATGAAAGCTGAACTTTTTCTTTTCTGAGATGCATTTTGAATAAAAGATGAATTTTTAAAATTCTGGATGAATGCTGATTTTTTTAAATTCCGGATGAATACTGAATTTTGTATAATCGATCTTAATGTTGAATTCCTGTTTCCGATGGTTTTATGATCACAAATTATACGCTTAAAGTCTCTCTCCTTTTTGTTGATGACAAAGGGGGAGAAGAATTGCAAAACATGACTTGTGGTGACTCGTACCATTTCGATAGCATGACTTATATGAATTGCAAAAGCTTGTATAATTCAAATATCTTATATGCCTTGTACCATTTCGATAGCATGACTTAATACACATCGATAGCATGACTTATATGAATTGCAAAAACTTCTGTAATTCAAATGTCTTATATGCCTTGCAAAAATCTTCGAGAATATCGCAAGATCTTAGATTGGTTGATCATATGAAATCATGTCTCACATTTAATTCATTTGAAAATTTTTAATCTCTAGTCGAAGTGATAATTGTCTTTCATCATTCGACTTGAAAATAATTTTCATAGCTAAAAATTATGAGAAATATGAAGTTTCATATTTGCTCGTGCTTAAAAAGAATAACGATAAGTTCAACAGATAGAACTTATCGGTTTATGCTTAAATTCAAAAGAGATGAAATTCAAGTGTTTTTATCTTATCACAATATGGTATATAGATAGGGGGAGTTATGTTTAACTCCGTCATCAATTGATTGTCATCATCAAAAAGGGGGAGATTGTTGAATCTCGGATTTTGATGATGAAATTAATTGATGGGTTAATTGATCTAATCCATATTATTAAGTTAAGTGTGCAGGATTAACTACAATAGCCTGAAAACATAAAGCAAGGAAACCAAAGTCAAGTTCGATGGGTGTTTGAGAGTCCGAAGATTCGTCGAAGATGCTACCGGAGCCAACCGAGAAGAAATCGGGGACGTGTCGGAGTTTTTGGAAGTCCGCCGAAGAGATTGTTGGAGGTTTGCGGAGATCACCGAGAAGGCTCGGCTACTCACTGAACTCACCACAAGATCGGGAGCTTGCAGGGAGTCTGCCAAAAGAAATCCGAAGGTGCATCGGAAGTCCGCCGGAATGCTCGCCGGAACGAGACTCGACGTTTATCGTTTTAAAACTTGCTTAGGACTATATTTTCAGTTGCGTCATTTGCATGCAATTAGGGTTAGGATTAAGGGATAATCTTATATCCTGGTTAGGGGCCAATAGGGCCCGAATGTGACTTGGTTAGGGCCGGACTTGAAGCCCAACCAATGACCCGGGCGGTGGAACCGCCGGACTAGGCGATGGCATCACCCAGAGCCCGAAGGGTCGGGCGGTGGTACCGCTAGACTGGGCGGTGGCACCGCCCAACACCCGAGAGTTTGGGCGGTGGCACCGCCTAGAACCTGAGAGTTCCGGCGGTGGCACCGTCAGAATTCTGTCAATGTTGAAATTGACAGGCGGTGGCATTGCCAGCCTCAGAAACCTAAGAGAATTCAAAATTTGGAGCCCAAATTTGAATCCTCTTAGGGCCTATAAATACCCCTGAATTCTCAGTAGAGAACACAACTTTTGTGAAAGCAAGTGATTGAGATAAAAGTCTTAGAAAAGTCTTTAGCAAGTCTTGTTTTCAATTGCTTGAGTGTTCACCTCCTTGTTTCTCTTTAAAAATTTGTAAGAGTATGAACCACTTGTAAAAAGTTTTAAGAGGGGAATTTGTCCTGCCCCTTCAAAGAGATTTGCTAGTGGAAGTAGGAAGCCTCATTGAAGAAGGCTTCGCAAGTGGATGTAGGTCATTTGACCGAACCACTTTAAATTGGCGTGTTCATTGAATGTGTGAGTACTTACCTTTCTGCAATCGTTATCTACACAGCAGCAAGTTTTCGATTTTTACTTTACTCAAGCTACTATCAAAATGAAATCTCCTTGCATTTTACAGAATCATTTTCGAATTTACAAGTTTTAATCCGCTGCACTAATTCACCCCCCCCCCCCCCTCTCTTAGTGTCACTCCGATCCTAACAACATTGAGATAACCGAATAGACTATTATGCTGTATACTTGTCCATATGTTGGAGGTGGCTGGTCTTATAGTTGCTCGTGTGGGGACACTAGGGATATAGTGCAAGTGCTCATTAGAGAATGAGTTCACTAATTGTTGGATAGTTAATGATACCTTATTATCAAATAATGATTTCGTGGTCCTAGTTGTGTGCATGACCCTTAGACTTAAGACAACAATTATGCCTTATATGAGTACTCCACTCTTTGATATTGGATTTATAAGTCTAGAATGTTAAGATCAATTTGGTACTAAGAGAGGGGTGAATTAGTACTTTTGGAGAACTATGTCAATCGTAAAAAATTCATATGATAAAATCAGGTTAGAAAGATATTTAAGCTTAAAAATGTTCATAGGAGAGTGAAGAAGATGAAAAGTAGTTGCAAAGTAAGTAAATAGCCAGGAAGAGAAAGCACACCAATTTTATAGTGGTTCGGTCATCGTGACCTACGTCCACTCCCGATTCCTCCTCCGTTGAGGCCATCGACGTCCACTAATGGTCTTTTTTCAATGGGCAAAGACCAACTACCCTCTTACAACTCTTTTTCCTTTTTACCAGTTTAGAAGACAATCTTTACAAGCCTCACACCTCTTTTAGAATGATCACAAAGCTAAAGAAGGAGAAGGACACTTAGCACTTTTTCAACACTTTTATAATCAAAATCTTAAGACTTTTGTTCACACTTTTTGTACTCTTTTATATAGGAAAGAGTGGGGGGTATTTATAGGCCCCAATACCTTCAAAAATGGAGCTAAAGACTTTCTCATCTTCGATTTCCATGGTACTAGCGATACCACCGCCATTATTGGGTAGTACCATCGCCTGCAGATTAACACTAGGTAGTACCATTGCCTAGTCTGGTGATACTACTACTTGACAAAGCCTCAAAGACTGAGCTTTGGTAGTACCACCACTTGACAGGGTGGTACCACCACATGGCAATATTAACTGTCAGTGGTACCACCACCTAGACCACTTGGGAGGTTGAGCCTCAAGCAGTTCCATCGCTTGACGTGGCTCCAAGTGGCTATATGGGCTATATAACCGGCCCAATTTAGCCCTGCTTTGGGTCTAGTTGGCCCCTAATTAAGTTAGTAGGACATCTCTCAAAACTAACTCAAATTAAAGTCCTAACTATGATAGTTAAGGCTAAAACAATTACGATATAAGCAATCTAAGTTGTTCGACATGTTAATTGTTCAACCGAACTCTTGGTGAATCCGCCAAACTCTTGGTGATCTTTTGGTGAACTCCTAACGAACTTCCGGTGAACTTTCTACAAACTCCTAGCGAACTTTCACTACATCATCCGATCCTTCGGTGTATCACTTGATTCATCCGGCTCGATGCCCAATCCTTGACTCCGGCTCAACATTGGATTCTTCCTTAATCATTTTGCCTATCTCATAATTGTAGTTAGTCCTGCATCACTTATCTTAACACATAAATTAGATCATTAATTCATTAATTGATTTCATCATAAAAAACCGAGATTCAACATAGATTCTAGATCTAATACAACCAATCATCGGGAGTGGTAGCCAACCTTACAAGGGTAATTGAGTGTCAATAAAGAATCATCACTCTCGATGTCATAAGAAGAATATCCTATGTGTTCTTACTCAGGCAATCTATGGCCAGGGTAATTCGAATTGAGAGAGAGTTTTTCGGTAGAATTCGATTAGAGTGAGACTCGAGTATATTCTGCATGGGCCTAACAACACCATGCCCAGTATATGATCCTTAGAATATTAGATGAGTGAGGGACTATAGATACATGGTAACTAAGGATAGACATGGCCAATGGATTGGATTCTCCTATATCGTTTGGGGACTATGGTGTAGTGACCTAGTATGTCCGTAGTCGATAAGTCGAGTGAATTATCATGGAGATGATAATTCACTGAGTCAAAAAGAGTTCTGACATAAATGACTCACAACAAACTCGATATTGGGCCTAGAGAGTTACACACATATGGTAGGTGTTACGACGAGTAAAGTTTTAGATATAAGATATCAATTGGAGCTCCTATCTTATTGAATATCTAATAAGCCCTTAAATTATTGGATCTTATAGATAAGATCCAATAAGAGCCAATGAGAGATTATTGGGTAAAGATCTACTAATCCAAGAGACTTGGGTAATTAAATAGAGATCTAATACACAATATGGTAGGATTCATTAGGGTTAAGTGGTAGGAACCTGTTGGGAAATCATGGGGGGTGACATCATATGCGCAGCGGAAGAACAAGAAAACAAAAATCCCCGATTCCCAAAAAGATGTTCATCGTCGTGCGAAGATTGGTGCGTAAAAATCCGCAAAACATAAAACTGCGTATAGAGATTGTGTTACCTAGGGAGATCGTATATCCTTGTTTCCTTGCAGATCCTTAGGAGAGGGTGAAGGAGGTCAAGCGTCCTCCTCTCTAGCGGTGATCCACACAGCAGGGTTGCGACGACCCTCCTCAAAACTCCAGGCCTACTCTGAGGTGGAGAGGGAGAGGAGAATAGGAAAGGCAAGCAAAGACTCTAGCCTATGAGGCTGTGAATCCCTCCTATTTATAGAGATCCCGTGTCAAACCCTAATGGGTCCTTCCCTAGTGGGTATTGGATCTGCATCCAATAAGACAAGGGCTCCGTCGGATATCTCATATCCGAACCTCTACTCATCGCAATGCCTACCATATGTGTGTGACCCTCTAGGCCCAATATCGAGCTGGCCGTGAGTCATACCTGTCAGAACTCCTTCTAACTCAGTGAATTATTATCTCTGTAATAATTCACTCGACTCATCGACTACGGACATACTAGGCCACTACGCCGTAGTCCCCAAACGATACAGGGGAATCCAATCCATTGGACCTGTCTGTCCTCAATTACCGTGTACCTATAGTCCCTCATCCATCTAATATCCCAGAGACCGTATATCGAGCATGGTGTTGTCAGACCCATACGATTTCTACTCGAGTCTCGCTCTAATCGGATTCTCCCGGAGAACTCTTTCTCTCTCAACCCGAATGACCCTGGCCAGGGATTTGTCTGAGCAAGAACACATGGGATATTCCTCTCATGACGCCGAGAGTGGATGATCCTCTATCGACACTCAATAGCCCTCGTAAGGTCGACTACCACTCCCAATGACCAACTGTACTAGATCTGGGACAGCCAAACCTATAAGTCTGGTATCAAAGAGTGGAGCACTCATACAGGACATCCTTGGTGTCTCAAGTCTAAGGACCAGATACACCACTAGGACTACGGAATCACTGTCTGACAATAAGGCATCATCAACCATCCAGCATTCCGTAAGCGGATCAATTAGTGAACTCATTCTCCAATGAGCACCTATACTGTATCCCTAGTGTCCCTACATGAGCAGCTATGAGACCAGCTGCATCCATCATATGGATGGGTATACAACACACTAGTCTATCCGGTTATCACGATGTCCCTCTCGAGTAACCTATGATCGGGATTATTTAGGATATGTGTTTAAAGGTGAATCGATCTCATTATCGTGATCTCATCACGATCCGATTCCTATTGCACAAATCCAAGGACATCACAATATATATATGCATTTATGCAATAGTTATAAAGTGATATACGCCAAAATATAATAAGCAAAAAGATTCTGTATCAAGTCACACGTGCCATCACTCACGTGATTGGCTTGCTAGGCACCTATGACTAGCAATCTCCCACTTGACCTAAAGCCAATCACCTATGTGTCTGATCCCCATCAGACCCCTGTGACGCTCAAAGACAAAATAAGACAACGGCTTTGTCAGTGGATCTGCAATGTTATCTTCGGATAGAACTCTTTCCACTGCTACATCTCCTCGGGTTACGATCTCTCTGATAAGTTGGAACCTTCTCAGAACACTTCTGATGACACCCGGGTTCCCTTATTTGAGTAATCGCCCCATAATTGTCGCAATATAAGGAAGTCGACTTCTCGCTATTCGGAACGACTCCCAAATCTGTGATGAACATCTTCACCCAGACTCCCTCTTTTGCTGCATCTGATGCAGCAATGTACTCCGCCTCTGTGGTCGAGTCAGCAGTAGTATCTTGCTTGGAACTCTTCCAGCACACTGCTCCTCCATTCAAGGTGTGCATATACCTTGAATTTGACTTGCTATCATCGACATCAGACTGAAAACTTGAGTCAGTGTAGCCTTCAACCTTAAGGCTATTACCTCCATATACTAGTAAAAGATCCTTAGTCCTTCTCAAGTACTTAAGGATACACTTTACTGCTTTCCAGTGCTCCAAGCCTGGATCCGCCTGATACCTGCTCGTGACACTCAGAGCATGCGCTATATCAGGCCTAGTACATAGCATGGCATACATGATAGACCCTATTGCTGAGGCATAAGGTATCATATCCATGTTCGCCCTTTCTTCTGGAGTCTTTGGGGACATACTCGTAGAAAGCGATATCCCATGTCTCATCGGTATGAGACCTCATTTGGAATTTTCCATGCCAAACCTTTTGACAATAGTTTCTATGTACCTAGACTGGGACAAGCCAAGCATCCTCTTAGATCTATCTCTATAGATTCTAATCCCCAAGATATAAGATGCTTCCCCTAAGTCCTTCATGGAGAAGTGTCTAGATAACCAAGCCTTTATTGTGGATAGCATTCCTATGTCATTCCCAATGATGAGGATGTCATCCACATATAACACCAAAAAGGTGATAGCGCTCCCACTTACCTTTCTGTATACACAAGGCTCATCTTCGTTCTTAACGAAGTCATAAGATCTGATTGCCTCATCAAATCTTATGTTCCAACTTCGGGAAGCTTGCTTTAGTCCATAAATAGATCTAAGCAACCTACCCACCTTATCTGGGTAGTTCTTGGACACGAATCCCTCAGGTTGCATCATATACACCTCCTCCTCGAGGTTCCCGTTGAGGAATGCGGTTTTCACATCCATCTGCCAGATCTCATAATCATAGTGTGCTGCATAGCCAATAGAATTCTGATGGATTTTAGCATTGCTACGGGTGAGAAAGTTTCGTCGTAGTCAATACCTTGCCTTTGACGATACCCCTTAGTCACTAGCCTTGCTTTATAGGTCTCTACCTTTCCATCTACTCCGATCTTTTTCTTAAAGATCCACTTGCAACCGATGGGTACAATACCTTCGGGCGCATCAACTAGGTTCCAAACCTTATTGGAGTACATAGAATCCATCTCAGAATTCATGGCTTCTTTCCACTTCCCGGAGTCTATACTCATAATAGCCTCCTCGTAGGTCTGAGGATCAATATCCTCTACATCCTCTGCTCTAATATGTCCCAGATATCTCTCAGGAGGTTGGGATACTCTATCAGACTTGCGTAAAGTTGATACTTGTGTATTAGGTACCTGAACAGACTCGGGCTATAGAGTAGTGCTTGAGCTTGGTTCTCCAACCTCGCTCAATTCTATCATTCTCCCACTATCTCCGTCAAGAATGTGTTCCTTCTCAAGGAACACTGCTCTCTTAGCTACAAAGACATTTTGGTCCTCGAGATGATAGAAATAATACCCACAAGTTTCCTTGGGGTATCCCACAAATTTGCATCGCTCTGTCCTTGATTCTAACTTATCGGAGTTGTGTCTTCTAACATGGGCAGGGCAGCCCCAAATCTTAACAACCTTAAGATCAGGCTTCTTCCCTTTCCATATCTCATATGGTGTAGACACTACCGACTTAGTTGGAACTCTGTTCAGAAGGTAAGCTGCGGCTTCTAGGGCATATCCCCAGAATGAGATGGGTAGGTTAGCGAAACTCATCATGGACCGTACCATATCTAATAATGTACGATTTCTCCTTTCAGAGACACCATTGAGCTGAGGTGTATAAGGAGGTGTCCATTGGGATAATATCCCATGGTCCTTGAGGAACTGAGTAAACTCTATACTTAAGTATTCACCTCCTCGATCTGATCGAAGAGTTTTGATACTCTTTCCAGTCTGGTTCTCCACCTCATTCTTATACTCTCTGAATTTCTCAAAGGCCTCGGACTTGTACTTCATTAAGTACACATATCCATACCTTGAGAAATCATCAGTAAATGTAATGAAGTAGGAGTAACCTCCAATGGCATGAGTTGACATGGGTCCACATACATCACTATGTATGAGTTCCAACAACTCATTGGCTCTCTCTCCAGTTCTACTAAATGGAGATTTGGTCAGTTTTTCACGAATGCAAGGCTCACAAGTTGCATATGACAAATAGTCGAATGGATCTAGATATCCATCATTTAGCAACTTTTGAATCCTTCTTTCATGGATGTGACCTAGCCTACAATGCCACAGGTATGCACTGTTCAACTCATCTCGTTTCCTTTTGGACACATTTACATTCATGATATGTGGAGTGGTGTCTAACATAAATAAACCATTATGCAATGTTCCTTTCGTGATGATCTTATCATCTAATAATATCGAACAACCATTTTTCTCAAAAATAAATTTATATCCACTAACTGTTAAACATGAAATGGAGATAATGTTTTTGATAATAGAAGGAACAAAATAACATGCATCTAATGGAATAAAAGCTCCACTAGGTAGATGTAGGGCGACCTCGCCAACAGCTAATACAGCAACTTTTGCTCCATTACCCATCTTGAGGTCCATCTCGCCTCTTTCAAGTCTCCTAGGCCTTGCCAGAACCTATAACGAATTGCATATATGATAAGCACTACCGGTATCCAATACCCATGTGTTATCATAAGATTCTGACAAATGGAGACTGATCATGAATGTACCTGAAGCTTCATCAAGCTTTTGTTTCGCCCTTTCTGCAAGGTACTCTTTGCAGTTTCTTTTCCAGTGCCCATCTTTACCATAGTGGAAGCACTGGCCTTTGTCCTTTGTTGGGTCTTTCTTAGCAACCTTTGCTTTACCTTGTTTGCCCTTGCCCTTTCCCTTCTTAAGGGACCTTTCTGCTTTCCTTTTCTTTCTGGTCTCACCAGTGTAGAGAACTGGCTTCTCTTTCTTAATAGTACTCTCTACCTCCCTCAACATATTGAGGAGCTCTGGGAGAGTCACCTCAAGCTTGTTCATATTAAAATTCATTATGAACTGTGAAAAGGAATCTGGTAGGGACTGAAGCACAATGTCCACACACAAGTTATCCTCTAGGACCATTCCTAGACCTGTGAGTTTCTCTATCCACTCAATCATCTTTAGGACATGGTTCTGAACCGGTATCCCCTCAGTCATCCTAGCGCGGAAAAGGCTCTTGGATATCTCATATCGTTGAGTCCTTCCCTGTTCCTCAAACAATTTGAGGACATGTAGGAGAATGGATCTGGCATCCATCTTTTCATGTTGTCTCTGTAACTCTGGAGTCATAGAGCCCAACATATAGCACTGAGCAAGAGTGGAGTCATCAATGTACTTCACGTAGCGAGCGATCTCATCCTCGCTTGCCCCTTCTTCGGGCGTAGGCATCACTGTATCAAGGACGTACACGATTTTCTCTGCTGTGAGAACAATTCTCAAGTTACGGAGCCAATCCGTATAATTTGGACCAGTGAGGCGGTTGACATCAAGTATGCCACGTAAGGGATTTGAAAGCGACATTTTCTGAAAATAAAGATATAGCAGAAATGAATAACATGCAGATTTTGCAAGAAATAAACTATCAAGATATGGACTTCTATCTTAATATGCTCCCACTATTTTACTAACGAGTCACGCGACACGACACCCTCAGCACGTGAAACGGAAGTCTCCGGCAGACTTCTAGTGGGGATCAGGATCCAATCAGCGTCTTAGTGTAACCTCAAGGGACTCGACCAATCACACTAAGCCTAAAAGGTAGGCAACTCTTGCCGATCACAACTCCTTGTGATTCCCGTCCTGTTCGGCCTCCGAATCACCATGGCCTCGAGGGACTCGACCAACCATGATGCTCGGTTAAGTCAACACCTTCGTTACAAGATGAGTCTGATTTGATGATATACCCTCGAGGGACTCGACCAAGCATACCATGCCCTCAGGTCACCGGTGACATCTCTATGTCGTAAGCAAGATAGCGAATCGCGATATAGGTGAGTCTCGAGAGACTCGACTAACTCAACCTACACCGGGAATCGGTTCCTACTCATAACGATGGAAGGCCACGTGGGTCAATCTAATTGCCTCACGTTTACCGACTTAATATTATCGAGAGATGTTTCTATAATTTGGTCTCTTAATATGACATGTCACACATATACATATTTAATATATATCTACATCGCATGCAAATATATATACATATCTAGCATGTGTATAAGCAATCACATCAGATGATCATGGACCACAACCTAATATGATTAGGCCCGAGCCAGTAGGCCTAATCACTCAAATCAAGATCTATGTGTGCAACGGTGCATCTCCATGCCCTATGATCGTCCATCTCGTCCTCGTCGGTTCCGTCGACATCTTGAAGCATCTTCATGCATCACGATCGTCCGTCTCGTGGGTCCCGCTATCGCATCCACGCTCCCGCTGCGCCTCCTCATGTGATTACAACTTAATCATAGGCACGCAGGCCCGACAATAAACGAGAAATATAATGGAGGTTCGCAGACCTCAATAATAATAATCACAAGTACACACATCACACGGTCCATGATCATCCGTCCACACATCATACATCACATGTATAAATAATCATCATCATGTAGGACTACTAGATAATAATAAAAATAATAATCAACTAAACCTTTTAATTAATTAATATTTTTCTGAAATCAGGGACATGTAGGGAATTTCTCAATTCCTAAGGGTATTTTCGTAATTTGGATAAAAGACAGAAACTGGAATTTCTAAAATTCCGAGGGGCAAAACTATCTTTTTCCAAAAAACCCTAATGCCCTACTATCCTTTGCTGCTGCCGCCGCCGCCACCCTGCTGGCGGCGGCCTGTGCGGTGGGGCGAGGGCATTGCCCTCGCCTACAGGCGGCACGCCCGCTGGCGGCGCTGCCGCTGCAGGTGGGCTCCCCCGCGGGCGCCGCTGCCTCCGCAGGCGGTGCTGTCCCGCCGGCCGGCCGCCCCTGTGGGGGGGGGGGGGGGGGGGGGGGTTCGCCCGCGGGAGCAGCAGCAGTAGGCGTCGATGCCCTGCGGCGGCAGGCGCCGCTTCCTTGCGGCGGCAGACGCCGCTGCCCTGCGGCGGCAGGCGCCGCTTCCTTGCGGCGGCAGACGCCGCTGCCCTGCGGCGCCTCTGCCCATGGGCTGCCAGCCCCGTCGGCCGGCTACTGCAGACGCAGCCCTTGTGCTGCCCGCCTTCGGCTGCGCTTCATGCATGCAGATCGAGGGCAGCAACTATTGCTGCCCTTTCTCGCTTTTGCGTCAACGATTTTGACGTCAAAATTCTTCCTAAACACAACACACGCAGTTCAAAACCAATCATTCGCACGAACAACCTGGCTCTGATACCACTATTGGGAAATCATGGGGGGCGACATCATATGCGCAGCGGAAGAACAAGAAAACAAAAATCCCCGATTCCCAAAAAGATGTTCGTCGTCGTGCGAAGATTGGTGCGCAAAAATCCGCAAAACACAAAACTGTGTATAGAGATTGTGTTACCTAGGGAGATCGTATATCCCTGTTTCCTTGCAGATCCTTAGGAGAGGGTGAAGGAGGTCAAGCGTCCTCCTCTCTAGTGGTGATCCACATAGCAGGGTTGCGACTGTTAGGATCGAGAGCACTAAGAGGGGGGGGGTGAATTAGTGCAGCGGAAATCTTACAGCGATTAAAAACCAAAAGCTGCGTTCGTTCAATAAAAGCTATTATGATGCAAAAGCTAATTCTCAGTTTGTATCTAAGTGCAGTTTGCGTCTAAGCACAGATTGCGTCTAAGCACAGTTTGCGTCTAAACACAGTTTGCGTCTAAGCGCAGTTTGCGTCTAAGCGCAGTTTGCGTCTAAACACAGTTTGCGTCTAAGCGCAGTTTTGCGTCTAAGCGCAGTTTACGTCTAAACTCAGATTTACGTCTAAACGCAGTTTTACGTCTAAACGCAGATTTACGTCTAAACGCAGATTTACGTCTAAACTTTGAAACTCGTTTGTATACTCGCAGAAGGCAGTATGCAGTTGAAATCAAGACGTAAACGTGAACTGAGAACTGATGATTGTGAGAGGAAAGCCGATTTACGTCTAAATGCAGTTTTACGTCTAAATGTTGAAACTCGTTCGTAAAATTGTAGAGGACAGTTTGCAGTTATCAATAGGATCAAAATGTAAGTGTAAACTGCAAAGAAACTCTTTCGTAAAAGCACAGAAGACAGTTCTGCAGAATCAAACGTAAACGTAAACTGTAATGTACGAAAATACGAATTTACGTCTGAATGCAGATTCGGAAGAACAGCACTTAGAACTTGTTCGTGAGAGCGCAGAGAGCAGTAGTAATGGAGGAGGTTTGCAGTAATGATAAAGTGCTCAAAAATAAACGCAAACCAGAGATTTAGAGTGGTTCGGTCAGCCTTGACCTACTCCACTTTTGGCTTCCTCCACCGACGAGGTTGCCGACGTCAACTAGGGGCCTTCCTTCAATGGGCGAAGGCCAAACTGCCCTTTTACAGTTTCTCTCCTTTTGACAGGCTCAGGAGACAACCTTTACAGACCTTTCTCTCCTCACTTTACAACTGAAAACTTGAAGAACAGAAGGAGGAGACTTAAAGGCTTTACAACACTTTTGAGCTCTTAGAATCACAGAAAAGATCAAGATTTCGGTGTAGGTCTGTATCTTTTCAGTGCTGAATGGGTGGGGTATTTATAGGCCCCAACCCAATTCAAATTTCAAGCTCAAAACGATCAAATCCCGGAATTCCGGGATCAGGCGGTTGCACCTCTTGACTGGAGAGGTGGCACCGCCTGGCAGAGCTCGAAGTCTGAGCTCAGGCGGTTGCACCTCTCGACTGGAGAGGTGGCACCGCCTGGCAGAGCTCGAAAACTGAGCTCGGACGGTTCCACCTTCTCTGTCAGGGGTGGTTGCACCTTCCTGCCAGAGCTCGAAGACCGAGCTCAGGCGGTGCATCTCCTGACCAGAGAAGTTTCTCTTCTCTGCCAGAGGTGATCGCCCCTTTCTGCCAGAGGTGGTTGCACCTCTCTGCCAGAGGTGGTTGCACCTCTCTGCCAGAGCTCGAAGACTGAGCTTAGGCTGTGCATCTCCTGGCCAGAGAGGTCGTACTTCTCTTCCAGAGCTCGAAGACTGAGCTCGGTGATTGCATCACCAGGCAGAGCTCGAAACTTGAGCTCAGGCGGTGCTACCGCTTGACAGAGGAGGTTGCACCGCCCAGTCTCGCTTGGAGACTGAGCCCTGGGCGGTTGCACCGCCTGGCTGGAGCGGTTGCACCTCCCAGTCTCGCTGGGAGACTTAGCCTGGGCGGTTGCACCGCCTGGCTGGAGCGGTTGCACCGCCCAGTCTCGCTGGGAGACTTAGCCTGGGCGGTGGCACCTCCCTGCCTGGGCGGTTGCACCTCCCACAGCTTCTTGGGTTCGAATGGGTTGAACCATTCGACCCAACTTGAGTTCTTCAAGGGCCCAATTGCCCCAGGATTAAGCTAATGGGATCACCTCCCATTTCTAACTTAATCACCGTACTAACTACGATTAAATCTAAGACAATTTCTGCAGCTTTGCTTCGGTACGTCAATTGCTTTTTCCGGCGAGTTTCCGGCGAACTTCCGTCGATCATCCGATGAACCCTCGGTGATGCTTCTGCGGACTTCCGGCAAACTCATGGACTTTGCGACGATCCACTTGGCGAGTTCCGACGAGCTTCGCTTGGCAAGCTTCTGGACTTCTCGGATCTGTTCCCGCAGAACCTCCGACGACCGTCCGTACTTCCGTCGAACTCTCGAACTCCCAACGTGATCATGAACTTGACTCCAGCGCAACTCCTGCTGCTTGTCTATCTTTCATCGTAGTTAATCCTGCACACTTATCTCAACACATAGATTAGACAACAAATGACAATTGACTTCATCCTCAAAATCCGAGATTCAACAATCTCCCCCTTTTTGATGATGACAATCAATTGATAATGGAGTTATCCTTAACTCTCCCTGTCTATATGCCATAGTTGAGATAAGTCAACCTTGAATTCAAGACCTAAGAATTCAAGTGACGTATTGATAAGTTAGATCAGTTAAACTTATCAATACTCCCATCATGATACCTATCATGATGTATCTCTTCAAGGATGATGTCAAAGCTTGACATTCATCATCAAGTTTGTATGATAGTGTTTGTGACTATTCATCATGTAATTGAACATTATCATTTAAAGCTCGAAGGACTATTACATGATGCACACATATTATCATTCTAGCAAGTTTGCATTTACTTCACAAAATAGGATATCAACTCAAGACATAATGCAAACTATAGCACATGTTTCATATATCTCTTGGTGATGCAAGGATGGCATTGTGCAAACATTATTTATAGCATCACTCAAGGTATTTCTAATCACAGTGTTTATCAATTCATATATTTCTCCCCCTTTGTCATCAACAAAAAGCATTGTTATACAAGGAAGACCAATTTAAACGAAAGCTTATAGAGGGATTTTACATAGATTGCTTTGAAAACTTCTTCCCCCTTTTGTTATAATTCATTTTACCCGTAAAGATATTACAGAATGACATACATATTCAGGAATCACTTTATCAGATTTATTTAAAAAAAGACTCATTTTTCATGAAAGTGTACGAATAAATCTGTTTTATAGCATTCGAACAACTAAGATGCATTTGGACAAGATTTTGTTACAGATATAATCATAGAAAATGGCATTCATGTGATCTGATCATTCAATATAGTCCGAAAAATAATTCTAACAAGTTTATTTATTCGGACACATGAGCATTCCTAACTCTCTTCTAATGAAATCAAATTGTTCTTCACTTAGAGGTTTTGTAAAAATGTCAGCTAGTTGATGTTTAGTATCAATGAATTCTATGGTTACGTCATGATTGGTGACATGATCTCGTATAAAGTGATGTCTAATATCAATATGTTTTGTTCTTGAGTGTTGTATAGGATTTTTGGTTAAGCATATTGCACTTGTGTTATCACATTTAATTGGAATATTTTTGAGATGAACTTTATAATCTTCTAAGGTATTTTTCATCCATACAACTTGTGCACAGCATGCACTTGCTGCAATATATTCAGCTTCGGTTGTTGATAGTGCAACTGAGTTTTGTTTCTTTGATGACCAGGAAACAAGGGCATGTCCTAAAAATTGACATGATCCTGATGTGCTTTTTCTATCTAATCTACACCCAGCAAAGTCAGCATCAGCATAAGCAATTAACTCAAAATTTTCTGATTTTGGGTACCATAATCCTAGATTTGTGGTACCATTAAGATATCTAAATATTCTTTTAACTGCTTTGAGATGAGACATCTTAGGGTTTGATTGAAATCTAGCACAAAGTCCTACACTGAACATGATGTCTGGTCTGGTTGCAGTGAGGTAAAGTAAACTTCCTATCATACCCCTATAAGTTTTTTGATCAAAGCTTTCTCCACTTTCATCAATTTCTAATTTAGTGGAGGTGCTCATAGGAGTGTTACTGGCCTTTGAGTTGTTCATGTTAAACCTTTTTAATAAATTCATGGCATATTTAGTTTGACTAATAAAGATGCCATTGCTTAGTTGTTTGATTTGTAAACCTAAGAAGAATGTTAATTCTCCCATTAAGCTCATTTCGAATTCAAGACTCATAGTTTTACCAAACGATTCACAAAGAGATTCATTTGTAGAGCCAAAGATGATATCATCAACATAAATCTGAACAATGAGAAAATTATTTTCAAAATTCTTGATAAACAATGTAGTATCAACCTTGCCTTTTATGAAATTATTTTCAATGAGAAAAGAACTAAGTCTCTCATACCAAGCCCTTGGGGCTTGTTTTAAACCATAGAGAGCTTTAGTTAGTCTAAACACATGATTAGGGTAGCCATTATTTTCAAATCCAGGGGGTTGTTCAACATAAACTTCTTCGGAAATGAAACCATTTAGAAAAGCGCTTTTAACATCCATTTGAAATAACTTAAAATTATTGCAACTGGCATAGGCAAGGAGCATCCTTATGGCTTCCAATCGAGCCACAGGTGCGAAGGTTTCTTCGTAATCGATACCTTCTTCTTGGTTGAAACCTTTGGCCACTAATCTAGCCTTGTTTCTAACCACGATACCATTTTCATCTTGCTTGTTTCTAAAGACCCATTTAGTACCAATAACTAAATGGTCATTTGGCCTAGGAACAAGCGTCCACACCTCATTTCTCTCAAATTGATTTAATTCATCTTGCATTGCGATAATCCATGAATCATCTTTCATGGCTTCATCAACACATTTGGGTTCAATTTGAGAGAGAAAGGCGGCGTTGGCACAAAAGTTTTTAAAAGAAGATCGTGTTTGAACCCCCTTTGATGTGTCTCCTAGGATTAGCTCCTTAGGATGAGCATCTATATACTTCCAATCCTTGGGTAAGGATGTTTCGGAAGTGGATGCATCCAAGTTGCTAATTGGAGATGGGGTTTCGTTTAAATTCAAGGAATCAAAATCATCATCAAGATCATTTTTCTTAATTTCTGAAATCTCATTGAAAACAACATGGATGGATTCTTCAATAATTAAGGTTCTTTTATTGAAGATGCGAAAAGCTTTAGAAACCGAAGAATAACCAAGAAAGATTCCTTCATCAGATTTAGCATCGAATTTTCCTAAGTTATCCTTTTCATTCAAGATAAAACACTTACACCCAAAGACTTTGAAATATGAGACATTGGGTTTTTTGTTATTCCATAACTCATAAGGAGTTTTGGTGAGTAAGGGTCTTACTAGGACTCTATTTAAAATATAGCATGCAGTGTTTACAGCTTCGGCCCAAAAATATTTGGGTAGGCTATGTTCATTCAACATTGTTCTTGCCATTTCTTGTAAATTTCGATTTTTTCTTTCTACTACCCCATTTTGTTGAGGATTTCTTTGAGTAGAGAAATTATGGTTATATCCGTTGAGTTCACAGAATTCTTGGAAGTCATGGTTTTGAAATTCTCCACCATGATCACTTCTAATTGACGAAATCATAGATCCCTTTTCATTTTGAACAAGTTTACAAAACTTGGTAAAATATCTAAAGCATTCATTTTTCTGTTTTAAGAAGTAGGTCCATGTATATCTGCTATAGTCATCAATAATGACAAAGGCGTATTTGCTACCTCCTAGACTCGATGTAGAGATTGGTCCGAACAAGTCCATATGGATCAATTGTAAGGGCCTAGAGGTGCTTATTTGATTCTTAGCTTTGAAGCTACCCTTAATTTGCTTACCTAATTGGCAAGCATCACATACATTATCTTTGATGAACTTGATATGAGGAATTCCTCTTACAAGTTCTCTAGATGATACTTGAGTGATTAGTTTCATGCTAGCATGACCTAATCTTCTATGCCATAGCCAAGCATCCTCATTCATAACGGCAAGGCACATTTCATCACATAAGTCATTGATGTCAATAGTGTATACGTTGTTTTGTTTTAATGCAATCATAGATATATTTTTGTGTGGTTTTTCAATGATGCAAGCATTAGATTCAAATCTTATAATATATCCTTTATCACATAATTGACTAATGCTCAAGAGGTTATGTTTTAAACCATCAACTAGTAAAACATCTTCAATAGAGAGGTTGGATTTGTTACCTATGGTTCCTTTGCCAATGATTTTACCCTTGTTGTTGTCTCCGAAGGTGACATATCCTTCGTCTATGCTAGTGAGCTTAGAGAATTGAGATGGATCTCCGGTCATATGCCTTGAGCATCCACTATCAAGGTACCATTTCTTGCTCCTAGCTTGCGATTGTTTAGTTTTCTACAAGAAAGGATGATGTTTAGGTACCCATTTGCTTTTGGGTGCCTCATAAATAGATCTACATTTTCTATCATGTTGCATAGAGTTTATCATGGTTCCTTTAGGAACCCAAATTAATTTGTTTGGACTTATTTTCTTGAATGGACAACAATGTGTCTTGTGTCCAGATTTGCAACAAAAGTTGCACTTGGTTTGGTGTTGAACATGTAAGATGGAGCCTTTTATGAAGGTGGTTGGATTTTGGTGAGGATTTCTCACAAATCCAATCCCGCTCCTTTTTGGAATGTGACCCTTGTTTGCAAGGATCATGTTTAATGACTTGCTACCAACCTCGAATTTCTTCAAGGTGTCCTTGAGTAGCAGGTTTTCTTTTTGCATAGTTTCTAAATCATGACATTTGATACATGAATTTAAACTATCATGATGTTCGACTTTTAACTTATCAAACTCACAAGTAAGACTATCATGCATCTTTTTCAGCAATTTATATTTTCTACTTATACTCTTGCATTCGTCAAATAAGTCATTGAAAGCATTTAATAATTCATCGAAAGATAAATCAGCATCTATTGAATTTGTTACCTCGTCTTCGATGGCCATTAAGGCGTAATGAGCAACTTGCTCGGTGTTGGACTCCTCTTCCTCAGATGCGCTTGAATCATCCCATGTTGCTTGGAGCGCCTTCTTCTTTGTTGTTCTTTTCTTGACTTGGGGACAATCACTTTTGTAGTGTCCCGGCTTTTTGCATTCATAGCAGATCACTTGGTCCTTTTTGGGTTCAAGTTTATTTTTTGCATCATTCTTAAACTTGTTTCTTTTAAAGAACTTTTTAAACTTTCTTGTTAGAAGTGCCAAGTCATCATCACAGTCCTCATCACTTGAGTTTTCTCTCAAGTGGCATTCTGACGTTTTGAGTGCCATATCCTTCCTGTTCTTTGGAAGGATGTCTTCTTGCTCTTCATGAGCTTTACAAGTCATTTCATAGGTCATTAGTGACCCGATTAGTTCTTCAAGAGGGAAATTTCGCAGATCTTTTGCCTCTTGAATAACGGTGACTTTAGGATCCCAACTCTTAGGAAGGGATCTTAGTATCTTATTAACAAGCTCAAAATCCGAAAAGCTCTTTCCGAGTCCTTTTAGACCGTTGACGACATCCATGAAACGGGTAAACATGTTGCCAATGGTTTCACTCGGTTTCATCCGAAAGAGTTCGAAAGAGTGTAACAGCAAATTGATTTTTGACTCTTTTACTCTACTTGTGCCCTCATGGGTCACTTCGAGTGTGTGCCAAATATCAAATGCAGTTTCACAAGTTGAAACACGGTTAAACTCGTTTTTATCGAGTGCACAAAATAAGGCATTCATAGCCTTTGCATTTAGAGCGAAAGCCTTCTTCTCCAAATCATTCCAATCGATCATTGGAAGAGAAGACTTTGAAAAACCATTCTCGACAAGATTCCATAATTCAAAATCCATAGAAATAAGAAAGATCCTCATTCGGGTTTTCCAGTAGGTGTAGTCCGTCCCATTAAACATGGGTGGACGTGTAATAGAATGGCCCTCTTGGTTTCCGGCGTAAGCCATCTCTCTTGGGTTTTAATCCTTTTGAGAGTTAACCGGGCTCTGATACCAATTGTTAGGATCGAGAGCACTAAGAGGGGGGGGGTGAATTAGTGCAGCGGAAATCTTACAGCGATTAAAAACCAAAAGCTGCGTTCGTTCAATAAAAGCTATTATGATGCAAAAGCTAATTCTCAGTTTGTATCTAAGTGCAGTTTGCGTCTAAGCGCAGATTGCGTCTAAGCGTAGTTTGCGTCTAAACACAGTTTGCGTCTAAGCACAATTTGCGTCTAAGCGCAGTTTGCATCTAAACACAGTTTGCGTCTAAGCGCAGTTTTGCGTCTAAGCGCAGTTTACGTCTAAACTCAGATTTACGTCTAAACGCAGTTTTACGTCTAAACGCAGATTTACGTCTAAACGCAGATTTACGTCTAAACTTTGAAACTCGTTTGTATACTTGCAGAAGGCAGTATGCAGTTGAAATCAAGACGTAAACGTGAACTGAGAACTGATGATTGTGAGAGGAAAGCCGATTTACGTCTAAATGCAGTTTTACGTCTAAATGTTGAAACTCGTTCGTAAAATTGTAGAGGACAGTTTGCAGTTATCAATAGGATCAAAATGTAAGTGTAAACTGCAAAGAAACTCTTTCGTAAAAGCACAGAAGATAGTTCTGCAGAATCAAACGTAAACGTAAACTGTAATGTACGAAAATACGAATTTACATCTGAATGCAGATTCGGAAGAACAGCACTTAGAACTTGTTCGTGAGAGCGCAGAGAGCAGTAGTAATGGAGGAGGTTTGCAGTAATGATAAAGTGCTCAAAAATAAACGCAAACCAGAGATTTAGAGTGGTTCGGTCAGCCTTGACCTACTCCACTTTTGGCTTCCTCCACCGACGAGGTTGCCGACGTCAACTAGGGGCCTTCCTTCAATGGGCGAAGGCCAAACTGCCCTTTTACAGTTTCTCTCCTTTTGACAGGCTCAGGAGACAACCTTTACAGACCTTTCTCTCCTCACTTTACAACTGAAAACTTGAAGAACAGAAGGAGGAGACTTAAAGGCTTTACAACACTTTTGAGCTCTTAGAATCACAGAAAAGATCAAGATTTCGGTGTAGGTCTGTATCTTTTCAGTGCTGAATGGGTGGGGTATTTATAGGCCCCAACCTAATTCAAATTTCGAGCTCAAAACGATCAAATCCCGGAATTCCGGGATCAGGCGGTTGCACCTCTTGACTGGAGAGGTGGCACCGCCTGGCAGAGCTCGAAGTCTGAGCTCAGGCGGTTGCACCTCTCGACTGGAGAGGTGGCACCGCCTGGCAGAGCTCGAAGACTGAGCTCGGACGGTTCCACCTTCTCTGTCAGGGGTGGTTACACCTTCCTGCCAGAGCTCGAAGACCGAGCTCAGGCGGTGCATCTCCTGACCAGAGAAGTTTCTCTTCTCTGCCAGAGGTGATCGCCCCTTTCTGCCAGAGGTGGTTGCACCTCTCTGCCAGAGGTGGTTGCACCTCTCTGCCAGAGCTCGAAGACTGAGCTTAGGCTGTGCATCTCCTGGCCAGAGAGGTCGTACTTCTCTTCCAGAGCTCGAAGACTGAGCTCGGTGATTGCATCACCAGGCAGAGCTCGAAACTTGAGCTCAGGCGGTGCTACCGCTTGACAGAGGAGGTTGCACCGCCCAGTCTCGCTTGGAGACTGAGCCCTGGGCGGTTGCACCACCTGGCTGGAGCGGTTGCACCTCCCAGTCTCGCTGGGAGACTTAGCCTGGGCGGTTGCACCGCCTGGCTGGAGCGGTTGCACCGCCCAGTCTCGCTGGGAGACTTAGCCTGGGCGGTGGCACCTCCCTGCCTGGGCGGTTGCACCTCCCACAGCTTCTTGGGTTCGAATGGGTTGAACCATTCGACCCAACTTGAGTTCTTCAGGGGCCCAATTGCCCCAGGATTAAGCTAATGGGATCACCTCCCATTTCTAACTTAATCACCGTGCTAACTACGATTAAATCTAAGACAATTTCTGCAGCTTTGCTTCGGTACGTCAATTGCTTTTTCCGGCGAGTTTCCGGCGAACTTCCGTCGATCATCCGATGAACCCTCGGTGATGCTTCTGCGGACTTCCGGCAAACTCCTGGACTTTGCGACGATCCACTTGGCGAGTTCCGACGAGCTTCGCTTGGCAAGCTTCTGGACTTCTCGGATCTGTTCCCGCAGAACCTCCGACGACCGTCCGTACTTCCGTCGAACTCTCGAACTCCCAACGTGATCATGAACTTGACTCCGGCGCAACTCCTGCTGCTTGTCTATCTTTCATCGTAGTTAATCCTGCACACTTATCTCAACACATAGATTAGACAACAAATGACAATTGACTTCATCATCAAAATCCGAGATTCAACAGCGACGACCCTCCTCAAAACTCCAGGCCTACTCTAAGGTGGAGAGGGAGAGGAGAATAGGAAAGGCAAGCAAAGACTCTAGCCTATGAGGCTGTGAGTCCCTCCTATTTATAGAGATCCCATGTCAAACCGTAATGGGTCCTTCCCTAGTGGGTATTGGATCTGCATCCAATAAGACAAGGGCTCCGTCGGATATCTCATATCCGAACCTCTACTCATTGCAATGCCTACCATATGTGTGTGACCCTCTAGGCCCAATATCGAGCTGGCCGTGAGTCATACCTGTCAGAACTCCTTCTAACTCAGTGAATTATTATCTCTGTAATAATTCACTCGACTCATCGACTACAGACGTACTAGGCCACTACGCTGTAATCCCCAGACGATACAGGGGAATCAAATCCATTGGACCTGTCTGTCCTCAGTTACCATGTACCTATAGTCCCTCATCCATCTAATATCCCAGAGACCGTATATCGAGCATGGTGTTGTCAGACCCATACGATTTCTACTCGAGTCTCGCTCTAATCGGATTCTCCCGGAGAACTCTTTCTCTCTCAACCCGAATGACCCTGGCCAGGGATTTGTCTGAGCAAGAACACATGGGATATTCCTCTCATGACGCCGAGAGTGGATGATCCTCTATCGACACTCAATAGCCCTCGTAAGGTCGACTACCACTCCCAATGACCAGCTGTACTAGATCTGGGACAGCCAAACCTATAAGTCTGGTATCAAAGAGTGGATCACTCATACAGGACATCCTTGGTGTCTCAAGTCTAAGGACCAAATACACCACTAGGACTACGGAATCGTTGTCTGACAATAAGGCATCATCAACCATCCAGCATTCCGTAAGTGGATCAATCAGTGAACTCATTCTCCAATGAGCACCTGTACTGTATCCCTAGTGTCCCTACACGAGCAGCTATGAGACCAGCTGCATCCATCATATGGACGGGTATACAGCACACCAGTCTATCCGGTTATCACGATGTCCCTCTCGAGTAACCTATGACCGGGATTATTTAGGATATGTGTTTAAAGGTGAATCGATCTCATTATCGTGATCTCATCACGATCCGATTCCCATTGCACAAATCCAAGGATATCACAATATATATATGCATTTATGCAATAGTTATAAAGTGATATACGCCAAAATATAATAAGCAAAAAGATTCTGTATCAGGTCACACGTGCCATCACTCACGTGATTGGCTTGCTGGGCACCTATGACTAGCAGAACCTCTATAAATAGGAGGGCCCAAAAGGTGGGATAGGCTAGTTACCTCTTGGCCACCCTCTTATTCTCCTCTCTCTCATCTCTATCTTAACTAGCAGCCCCATTTAAGGGCGTGTGGATAACAAGAAGGGCCGACCCCTTCTTTATTACGTGGTGCATGTAGAGAGGAAGATCCTGCAACGATTTGAGGAGCGTTTTCGCTACATCTGCCATATAAATCACTACTAGAGAGGAGGATAGTTGGTCTCCTTCATCCACTCCTATAGAATTGAGATTTTATATAGATATACTATTTTCTATGTAACGAATCTCTCTTGATATACGTGGTTTTCAATTTTGAGGTTCTGTAAGGGTTGTCTCCTGAGCCCGTCAAAAGGAGTGAAACTGTAAAAGGGCAGTTGGCCTTCGCCTATTGAAGGAAGGCCTCTAGTTGACGTCGGTGACCTCATCGGTGGAGGAAGCCAAAAGTGGAGTAGGTCAAGACTGACCGAACCACTCTAAATCTCTGGTTTGCTTTTATTTTGAGCACTTTATCATTACTGGAAACCTCCTACATAGCTACTGCTCTCTGCGCTTTTACGAACAAGTTTCTAAGTTCTGATCTTTCCGAATCTGCATTCAGACGTATATCGGTGTTTTCGTACGATCTTTACATTGTAGTTTACATTTACGTTTTGATTCTATTTATAACTGCAAACTGTCTTCTGCGCTTTTACGAACGAGTTTCTTTGCAGTTTACGTTTACGTTTTGATTCCATTTATAATTGCAAACTACCTTCTGCGCTTTTACGAACGAGTGTCTAAGTTCAGATCTTTCCAAATCTGAGCTTAGACGTAAACTGTGCTTAGACGCAAACTGTGTTTAGACGCAAACTGCGCTTAGACGCAATCTGCGCTTAGACGCAAACTGCGCTTAGATGCAAATTGCGCTTAGACGCAATCTGCATTTAGACGCAAACTGCATTTAGACACAAACTGCATTTAGACGCAAACTGCGTAAACTACGCTTAGACGCAAACTGCGTAAACTGCGCTTAGACGCAAACTGTGTTTGGACGTAAACTGCACTTAATCATAAGTAATCTTAGAATCGGCTTTTGCATCAAAATAGTTTTTATCGAACGAATGCAGCTTTCGTTTTTAATCGCTGTAAGATTTCCGCTGCACTAATTCACCCCCCCTCTCTTAGTGCTCTCGATCCTAACAATTGGTATCAGAGCCCGGTTAACTCTCAAACGGATTAAAACCCAAGAGAGATGGCTTACGCTGGAAACCAAGAGTGCCATTCCATTACACGTCCACCCATGTTTAATGGGACGGACTACACCTATTGGAAGACCCGAATGAGGATCTTTCTTATTTCTATGGACGTTGAACTCTGGAATCTTGTCGAGAATGGTTTTTCAAAGTCTTCTCTTCCAATGATCGATTGGAACGATTCGGAGAAGAAGGCTTTCGCTATGAATGCCTTATTTTGCGCACTTGATAAAAATGAGTTTAATCGTGTTTCGATTTGTGAAACTGCATTTGATATTTGGCACTCACTCGAAGTGACTCATGAAGGCACAAGTAGAGTGAAAGAGTCAAAAATCAATCTTTTGTTACACTCTTTCGAACTTTTTCGGATGAAACCGAGTGAGACTATTGGCGACATGTTTACCCGTTTCACGGATGTTGTCAACGGTCTAAAAGGACTCGAAAAAAGTTTTTCGGATTTTGAGCTCGTAAATAAGATTCTAAGATCCCTTTCTAAGAGTTGGGATCCTAAAGTCACTGCTCTTCAAGAGGCAAAAGATCTAAACAACTTCCCTCTTGAAGAACTAATTGGGTCATTAATGACCTACGAGATGACTTGCAAAGCTCATGAAGAGCAAGAAGACATCCTTCCAAAGAACAGGAAGGATATGGCACTTAGAACTTTGGAAGATCACTTGAAAGAAAATTCAAGTGATGAGGACTGTGATGATGACTTGGCACTTCTAACAAGAAAATTTAAAAAATTCATTAAAAGAAACAAGTTTAAGAATGACACTAAAAGTAAACTTGAACCCAAGAAAGACCAAGTTATTTGCTATGAGTGCAAAAAGCCGGGACACTACAAGAGTGATTGTCCCCAAGCAAAAAAGAGAACAACAAAAAGAAAGGCGCTCAAAGCAACATGGGATGATTCGAGCGCGTCTGAAGAAGAGGAGTCTAACACCGAGCAAGTTGCTCATTACGCCTTAATGGCCATCGGAGAGGAGGTAACGAATTTATTTGATGCTGATTTATCTTTCAATAAATTATTAAATGCCTTCCATGACTTATTTGATGAATGCAAGATTATCAATAGAAAATACAAATTGTTGAAAAAGGAGCATGATAGTCTTACTTGTGATTTTGATAAGTTAAAAATTAAATATCATGATAGTTTAAATTCATGTATCAAATGTCATGATCTAGAAACACTCCAAAAAGAAAACCTGCTACTTAAGGACACCTTGAAGAAATTCGAGGTTGGTAGCAAGTCATTGAACATGATCCTTGCAAACAAGGGTCACGTTCCAAAAAGAAGTGGAATTGGATTTGTGAGAAGTCCTCACCTAAATCCAACCACCTTTATAAAAGGCCCCATCTTACATGTTCAACACCAAGCAAAATGTAACTTTTGTTGCAAAATTGGACACAAGACGCATTATTGTCCATTCAAGAAAATTAGTCCAAACAAATTGATTTGGGTTCCTAAAGGAACCATGATAAACTCTATGCAACATGATAAATAATGAAGATCTATCTTTGAGGCACCCAAAAGCAAATGGGTACCTAAAAATCATCCTTTCTTGTAGAAACCCACACCATCGCAAGCTAGGAGCAAGAGATGGTACCTTGATAGTGGATGCTCAAGGCATATGACCGGAGATCCATCTCAATTCTCTAAGCTCACTAGCATAGACGAAGGCTATGTCACATTCGGAAACAACAACAAGGGTAAAATCATAAATACAATCCTGTTTAACTTTTCAAGAATTAGAAGCGTATGATTCCCAAATTCACATATCCCTGGATTTTCGAACCCATCAATTTCATCCTTTCATAACCTTCTAATTTAACTCGTATCATGAAATGACTAACTCTGTCATGAACTTGCAAGACTTATCAACTTGAAGAAACTATCACAAACATGTGTACGACATTAAGAATGTGCACATTAAAAATCTACCTTGATCGTGCCAAAGTCCCTGTCTTAAAATGAAAATTCTTACGTAATTACGTAAGTAAAGTTGATTACTGAGAATGAAAACTCTCCTCAAGATAGAAAAATTCTCAGATCAGAACAAGTGTTCACTAGGCGGTGGCACCGCCCTAGCTGGAGGTAGCACCTCCAGCTGTCACGTGTTGCAAGCGGTTGCACCGCTCCAGCCAGAGGTGCAACTGCCCGCAACTATGCTCCTTTATAACTCAAGATAGGGCCGGCGGTGAAACCGACCCCAACTCATTTCCTTCCCTCCTCTACTCTCCTAAGCCTCCTCCATCCCCATTTCCCCCATCTTAGCATCCCAAATACCCTTCATTTCGAAGCAAAGCATCAACATTCCTTCCCTCTCTTGAAGATCCCTCTCTTGAAGATCTCATTAAGGTACTCTCTAAGAAGCCCTTAAACTCTGTTTCTTGATTCATTTACTTTTGCTCATCACTAGTATTCTAAACAGCAGTAGTTATGGGATCTAGAAGATCCTCAAGGGACAAAGGAAAGAGGAGATTAGTAGAAGACTTGATTCCACCCTTTTCGATTCAAAATACCATGCTGAAAAATTTTCCTCTTTTGAACTTAGGAATGTCAACAAGGGAAAATACGTAGATTTAAGTGAGTTAAGAGGCTTAGAGACAATCCAGTGGTTTGCAAACTTAGATCTACTCCCTATCTTACAAATTAATGAACCCATCTATCCAAGACTAGTAAGACTGTTTTACAACAACATACTAGTAGATGAAGAAGAAAGGATGTCCACCTATCTCTTAGGACAACATATTTCAATTACGGATAGATTCATTTGCGACATAGAGGACTTTACTTTAGAGGATCATGGGATGATGAAAATGTTGGAACAACATACGTTGAAGCCCTACAAACAATTTTTGCCAATCCGAACTTAGAATTTGTTCCTAAAAGTTGTGAACATTTACTGCCTCTAAACACTAAGGTACTTCATCACATCCTAACTAGCATCATTCTTCCTAAACAATATCATCATGATGAAGTAAGCCAATTAGAATTAGGAACTATGTATATGATCATGAAAGGAAATGACATCTGTCTTGGTTATCTTATCCAACAAAACATGTTGGAACTATCTGAGAAAGACATGATGCTCCCATATAGTGGTATAATAACTAGAATAATGAAAGCCTATGATATTCTAATACCACCGGAAGAAGAAGTAATAAAAGTAGATAGATTCAGCATAATTAATAAAAATCTACTTCACGGATTAAGATGTTTTTATAGAAACGGTAACTCGGTTAGAATGCCAAGAAGAACTGACCCCCCTCAACCTGAACCAAAACCGGAAACACCAGTCTTTAGGGGTACCCAATCTCCTCCGATCTGTCCCTTTGAGGAAACACATCCGTTTGAGCAAACTCACACATCATCTATCAAAGATATTGGGATTCGGATGGACCGATTCGAACAAAGATATGAGCTGCAGCAAATTCATCGACAATTTGACTCTTTATTTAGGCACTTTAACCTTCCACCTCATGAATGAGCTTGTATGAACACAATCATCCGTTATTGTTATAAACTCCTTATGGACTTTGTCTTTGATATGGCATGTTGTAAACTCCTTATGTTATTCATCATGAAGGACTTTGTCTTTGATATGGCATGTTGTAAACTCTATATGTTACTCTTTACCTTGATCTGTAAGCATATGCAAAGTTACAAACATCTCTTGTTGTTTATCTCGGATTTTACATTGAAACTAAACGTTTTGAAAACCTTATGCCTTGATAAATATAAAGTGACATACCAATGTAGTTGATAAGTCAGCAATATGACATTGATATGAAACATCAACTAGCTGATATCTTTACAAAACCTCTAAGTGAAGAACAATTTGATTTCATAAGAAGAGAATTAGGAATGTTGATGTGTCCAAATACTTAAACTAGTTAAAATTATTTTTCGAACGTTATTGATTACTATTACATGCCTTGGTATCACTTGATCAAATAACATGTTGGAAATTATGTGACAAATATTTTTGAAAATCAGTAGCTTACTCATATCCGAATGCATGTAAGAGTTCATCTTATTTTCGGTTTGAATGCTAAAAATAGGATTTTCCTGTACACTCTTATAACAACTTTTTGAAAAATGAGTTTCCTCCTTCAAGCAACGAACTATAACATAACAAGGAGAAGAGATATTCAAAGTATTATATGTGTCATGCCTTCCTTTATGTGCTTGATAACCTGTTGGAATCACATCTACCATGCTTTTTGATAATGCTACCATGCTTTTTGTTGATGACAAAGGGGGAGAAAAATATGAATTGATATGGTTGCAATTACTAATGTTATGATTAGGCCATACCTGCTATCACTGATAATGATATGGTTGCTATCACTGATGCTATGATTAGGCCATACTTGCATCACCAAGAAATATATGATTGCCATATGCCCTGTATCAAGATATCAAACAAAAATTTGCATTGTACGAACTGATATCTTACCATGTGATGCAATGCTACACTTGCTAAAATATTCGAAATGTGTACATCATGTAATGATATCAAAATCTTGCTTCACAGCTTTACATGTTGATATCTTACAATATGATGTATTGCTACAATAACCATCATTCAAATTTGAAAATGTATGTCAAGCCTTGACATCATCTTCAAAAAGATACATTATGATAGGAATCATGATGGGAATATGTCTCTTGAATTTATAAAGTTTTAAATTCAAGAAGTATGGCATATAGACAGGGGGAGTTAAGGTCAACTCCATTATCAATTGATTGTCATCATCAAAAAGGGGAAGATTGTTGAATCTCGGATTTTGATGATGAAGTCAATTGTCATTTGTTGTCTAATGTATGTGTTGAGATAAGTGTGCAGGATTAACTACGATGAAAGTAAGACATGCAGCAGGAGTTGCGCCAGAGTCATGACAATGATCACATTGGGAGTTCAAGAGCTCGACGGAAGTTCGGATAGTCGTCGGAGGTTCTGTGGGAACAAATCCGAGAAGTCCAGAAGCTTGCAAAAGGAGCTCGTCGGAACTTGCTAAGTGGATCATCACAGTCCAAGAGTTTGCCGGAAGTCCGCAGGAGTATCACCGAGGGTTCATCGGATGATCGACGAAAATTCGTCGGAAACTCGCCGGAAGAAGCGAGTGACGCACCAAAGCAAGCTGCAGAATATGTCTTAGGAAATAATCGTAGTTAGCACTTTGATTAAGTTAGAAATGGGAGGTGATCCTATTAGCTTAATCCTGGGGCAATTGGGCCCCTGAAGAACTCAAATTGGGTCGAATGGTTCAACCCATTCGGACCCAGGTTGCAGTGGGAGGTGCAATCGCCCAGGCAGGGAGGTAGCACCGCCCAGGCTATGTCTCCCAGCGAGACTAGGCGGTGCAACTGCCCCAGCCAAGAGGTGCAACTGCCCAGGGCTCAGTCTCCGAGCGAGACTGGGCGGTGCAACCTCCTCTGTCAGGAGGTAGCACCGCCAGAGCTCAAGTTTTGAGCTCTGCCAGGCGGTGCAACCTCTCTAGTCAGGCGGTGCAACCGCCTGAGCTCGGTCTTCGAGTTCTGGCAGAGAGGTGCAACCACCCCTGACAGAGGTGGCACCACCCAGAGGCTCAGTCTTCGAGTTCTGCCAAGCAGTGCAACCTCTCCAGTCAGGAGGTGCAACCGCCTAATCCTGGAATTCCGGGATTTGATCGTTTTGAGCTCCAAATTTGAACTGGGTTGGGGCCTATAAATACCCCACCCATTCAGCACTGAAAAGATACAGACCTACACCGAATTCTTGATCTTGTCTGTGATTCTAAGAGCTCAAATTTGTGTAAAGTCCAAAAGTTCTCCTCTTTCTGTTCTTCAAGTCTTGAGTTGTAAAGAGAGGAGAGAAAGGTTCTGTAAGGGTTGTCTCCTGAGCCCGTCAAAAGGAGTGAAACTGTAAAAGGGCAGTTGGCCTTCGCCTATTGAAGGAAGGCATCTAGTTGATGTCGGTGACCTCGTCGATGGAGGAAGCTAAAAGTGGAGTAGGTCAAGACTGACCGAACTACTCTAAATCTCTGGTTTGCTTTTATTTTGAGCACTTTATCATTACTACAAACCTCCTACATAGCTACTGCTCTCTGCGCTTTTACGAACAAGTTTCTAAGTTCTGATCTTTCCGAATCTGCATTCAGACGTAAATCGGTGTTTTCGTACGATCTTTACATTGCAGTTTACATTTACGTTTTGATTCTATTTATAACTGCAAACTATCTTCTGCGCTTTTACGAACGAGTTTCTTTGCAGTTTACGTTTACGTTTTGATTCCATTTATAACTGCAAACTGCCTTCTGCGCTTTTACGAACGAGTGTCTAAGTTCAGATCTTTCCGAATCTGAGCTTAGACGTAAACTGCGCTTAGACGCAATCTGTGCTTAGACGCAAACTGCGCTTAGACGCAAACTGCGCTTAGACGCAATCTGCGCTTAGACGCAAACTGCGCTTAGATGCAAACTGCGCTTAGACGCAATCTGCATTTAGACGCAAACTGCATTTAGACGCAAACTGCGTAAACTGCGCTTAGACGCAAACTGTGTTTGGACGTAAACTGCACTTAATCATAAGTAATCTTAGAATCGGCTTTTGCATCAAAATAGTTTTTATCGAACGAACGCAGCTTTCGTTTTTAATCGCTGTAAGATTTCCACTGCACTAATTCACCCCCCCCCCCTCTTAGTGCTCTCGATCCTAACAAGTGGTTCGTCGCAAGTCCAGGAGTTTGCCGGAAGTCCGCAGGAGCATCACCGAGGGTTCATCAGATGATCGACGGAAGTTCGCCGGAAGCTCGCCGGAAGAAGTGATTGACGCAGCGGAGCAAGTTACCGTAAATGTCTTAGGAAATATCGTAGTTAGCATAATGATTAAGCTGGAAATGGGAGGCGATCCCATTAACTTAATCTTGGGGCAATTGGGCCCCTGAAAATCCAAATTGGGCCGAATGGATCAACCCATTCGGACCCTGATTTCTGCCAAGCGGTTGAACCGCCCAAGCCAGGCGGTGGCACCGCCTAGGCTCAGTCTCTGAGCGAGACTGGGCAGTGCAACCACCCCTGACAGGAGGTGGCACCGCCTGGGCTCAGTCTCCGAGCTCTGGCTGAGCGGTGCAACCGCCTCAGTCAGGCGGTGGCACCGCCTGAGCTCGGTCTTCGAGCTCTGGCAGGAGGTTGAACCACCCATAACAGGAGGTTGCACCGCCTAGAGGCTCAGTCTTCAAGCTTTGCCATGTGGTGCAACCGCCTTAGTCAGGCGGTGCAACCGCCAGATCCCGGAATTCCGGGAATTGATAGTTTTGAGCTCCAAATTCAAATTGGGTTGGGGCCTATAAATACCCCACCCTTTCAGCACTGAAAGGGCACCCAAAAACCACCGAAATTTTGATTTTACTTTATGATTTTTAGAGCTCAAAAGTGTTGTATGAGTTGCAAGTTCTTCTTCCTCTTTTCTTCCAAGTTCTAATATGTTAAGAGAGGAAAGGAAATTCTGTAAGGGTTGTCTCCTAAGCCCGTCAAAAGGAGTGAAACTATAAAAGGGTGGTTGGCCTTCGCCTATTGAAGGAAGGCCTCTAGTTGACGTCGGTGACTTCGTCGGTGGAGGAAGCCAAAAGTGGAGTAGGTTAAGATTGACCGAACCACTCTAAATCTCGGTTTGCATTTACTTTGAGCATATTATCTTTACTGCAAACTTCCTCAAAGCTTATTGCTTTCTTTGCATATACGATTGGGTTTCAAGCTTTGCACTTTCCCAATCGGCGTTTAGACGTAAATCAGTTTTATCGTACGATTATCATATTTCAGTTTGCGCTTACGTTTTGATTTCTATTATAACTGCAAACTGCCTTTATATCCTTACTTTAACTACACCTCGCTTAATCAAGTGATTTACGAATCAGCATTTAGACGTAAATCAATTTTTTCATACAAATATCATATTTCAGTTTGCGCCTACTATCTGATTTGAACCATAACTACAAACTGCATTTATATCATTGCTGCATCTCGCTTAATCAAAAGTTAAAGTGATTTACGAATCGACTTTCTTACTGAAATCACTTTTATCGTATGAACACTTTTTTAATTGTCGAAAGTTTTCCGCTGCACTAATTCACCCCCCCCTCTCAGTGCTCTTGATCCTAACAATTGGTATCATAGCGGGGTTAACTCTCAAACAAATTAAAACCCAAAAGAGATGGCATACGCCAGAAACCAAGAGGGCCATTTTATTACACGTCCACCCATGTTCAATGGGACGGACTATACCTATTGAAAGACCCGAATGAGGATCTTTCTTATTTCTATGGATTTTGAACTTTGGAATCTTGTCGAAAATGAATTTTCGAAGTCTTCTCTTCCAATGATCGATTGGAATGAATTGGAGAAGAAGGCTTTCGCTCTTAATGCAAAGGCTATGAATACCTTATTTTGTGCACTTGATAAAAACGAGTTCAACTGTGTTTCAGTTTGTGAAACTGTATTTGATATTTGGCACACACTCGAAGTGACTCACGAAGCCACAAGTAGAGTGAAAGAGTCAAAAATCAATCTTTTGTTACATTCTTTCGAACTTTTTCGGATGAAACCGAGTGAGACTATTGGCGACATATTTACCTGTTTCACGGATGTCGTCAACGGTCTAAAAGGACTTAGAAAAAGTTTTTCAGATTTTGAGCTCATAAATAAGATTCTAAGATCTCTTCCTAAGAGTTGGGATCCTAAAGTCACTACTATTCAAGAGGCGAAAGATCTAAATAACTTCCCTCTTGAAGAACTAATCGGGTCATTAATGACCTACGAGATGACTTGCAAAGCTCATGAAGAGCAAGAAGACATCCTTCCAAAGAATAGGAAGGATATGGCACTTAGAACTTCAGAAGACCACTTGAGAGAAAACTCAAGTGATGAGGACTATGACAATGACTTGGCACTTCTAATAAGAAAATTTAAAAAATTCATTAAAAGAAACAAGTTTAAGAATGAAACAAAAAATAAATTTGAACCCAAGAAGGACCAAGTTATTTGCTACGAGTGCAAAAAGCCGGGACACTACAAAAGTGATTGTCCCCAAGTCAAAAAGAGAACATCAAAGAAGAAGGAGCTCAAAGCAACGTGGGATGACTCGAGCGCGTTCGAAGAAGAGGAGTCCAACACCGAGCAAGTTGCTCATTACGCCTTAATGGCCATCGAAGAGGAGGTAACGAATTTAATAGATGCAGATTTATCATTTGATGAATTATTAAATGCCTTCCATGACTTATTTGATGAATGCAAGATTATTAGTAGAAAATACAAATTGCTAAAAAAGGAGCATGATAGTCTTACTTGTAATTGTGATAAGTTAAAAACTGAATATGATGATAGTTTAGGTTCATGCATAAAATGCCATGATCTAGAAACTCTCCAATAGGAAAACTTGCTACTTAAGGACACCTTGAAGAAATTCGAGGTTGGTAGCAAGTCCTTGAACATGATCCTTACAAACAAGGGTCACGTTCCTAAATGAAGTGGAATCGGATTTGTGAGAAGTCCTCACCAAAATCCAACCACCTTCATAAAAGGCCCCATCTTACATGTTCGACACCAAAGCAAATGCAACTTTTGTTGCAAACTTAGACACAAAACGCATTATTGTTCATTCAAGAAAATTAGTCCGAACAAATTAATTTGGGTTCCTAAAGGAACCATGATAAATTCTATGCAACATGATAAACAATGTAGATCTATTTTTGAGGCACCCAAAAGCAAATGGGTACCTAAAAATCATCCTTTCTTGTAGAAACCTATACCATCGCAAGCTAGGAGCAAGAGATGGTACCTTGATAGTGGATGCTCAAGGCATATGACCGGAGATCCATCTCAATTCTCTAAGCTCACTAGCATAGACGAAGGCTATGTCACCTTCGGAGATAACAACAAGGGTAAAATCATTGGCAAAGGAACTATAGGTAACAAATCCAACTTCTTTATTGAAGATGTTTTGTTAGTTGATGGATTAAAACATAACCTCTTGAGCATTAGTCAATTATGTGATAAAGGATATATTATCAGATTCGAATCTAATGCTTGCATCATTGAAAAACCACACAAAAACACGTCTATGATTGCATTAAAACAAAATAACATATACACTATTGACATCAATGATTTGTGTAATGAAATGTGTTTTTCGGTTTTGAATGAGGATGCTTGGCTATGGCATAGAAGAGTAGGTCATGCTAGCATGAAACTAATCACTCAAATATCATCTAAAGAACTTGTAAGAGGAATTCCTCATATCAAGTTCATCAAAGATAATGTATGTGATGCTTGCCAATTAGGTAAACAAATTAAGGGTAGTTTCAAATCTAAGAATCAAATAAGCACCTCTAGGCCCTTACAATTGATCCATATGGACTTGTTCGGACCAGTCTCTACATCAAACCTAGGAGGTAGCAAATACGCCTTCGTCATTGTGGATGACTATAGCAGATACACATGGACTTACTTCTTAAAACAAAAAAATGAATGCTTTAGATATTTTACCAAGTTTTGTAAACTTGTTCAAAATGAGAAGGGTTCTATGATTACGTCAATTAGAAGTGATCACGGTGGTGAATTTCAAAACCATGATTTCCAAGAATTTTGTGAACTCAATGGATACAACCAGAATTTCTCTATTCCTAGAAATCCTCAACAAAATGGAGTAGTAGAAAGAAAAAATCGAAATTTACAAGAAATGGCAAGAACCATGTTGAATGAACATAGCCTACCCAAATATTTTTGGGCCGAAGCCATAAACACTACATGCTATATTTTGAATAGAGTTCTAGTAAGACCCTTACTCACCAAAACTCCCTATGAGTTATGGAACAACAAAAAACTCAATGTTTTATATTTTAAAGTCTTTGGGTGTAAGTGTTTTATCTTGAATGAAAAAGATAACTTAGGAAAATTTGATGCTAAATCCGATGAAAGAATCTTTCTTAGTTATTCTTCGGTTTCTAAAGCATTTCATATCTTCAATAAAAGAACTTTAATTATTGAAGAATCCATTCATGTTGTCTTCAATGAGATTTTCGAAATCAGGAAAAACGATTTTGATGATGATGTTAATTTTGATTCCTTGAATTTAAATGAAACCCCGTCTCCAACTAGAAACTTGGATGCATCCACTTCCGAAACATCCTTACCCAAGGATTGGAAGTATGTAGATGCTCATCCTAAGGAGCTAATCTTAGGAGACACATCAAAGGGGGTTCAAACACGTTCTTCTCTTAAAAATTTTTGTTCCAACGTCGCTTTTCTCTCCCAAATTGAACCCAAATGTGTTGATGAAGCTATGAAAGATGATTCATGGATTATCGCAATGCAAGATGAATTAAATCAATTTGAGAGAAATAAGGTGTGGAAGCTTGTTCCTAGGCCAAATGACCATTTAGTTATTGGTACTAAATGGGTTTTTAGAAACAAGCAAGATGAATATGGTATCGTGGTTAGAAACAAGGCTAGATTAGTGGCCAAAGGTTTCAACCAAGAAGAAGGTATCGATTACGAAGAAATCTTCACTCTTGTGGCTCGATTAGAAGCCATAAGGATGCTCCTTGCCTATGCTAGTAATAATAATTTTAAGTTGTTTCAAAAGGATGTTAAATGCGCTTTTCTTAATGGCTTTATTTCCGAAGAAGTCTATGTTGAACAACCTCCTAGATTTGAAAATAATAGCCTCCCTAATCATATGTTTAGATTAACTAAAGCTCTCTATAGTTTAAAACAAGCTCCGAGGGCTTGGTATGAGAGACTTAGTTCTTTTCTTATTGAAAATAATTTCACAAAAGGCAAGGTTGATACTACATTGTTCATCAAGAATTTTGAAAATAATTTTCTCATTGTTCAGATTTATGTTGATGATATTATCTTCGGTTCTACAAATGAATCTCTTTGTGAATCTTTTGCTAAAACTATCAGTCTTGAATTCGAAATGAGTTTAATGGGAGAATTAACATTCTTCTTAGGCTTACAAATCAAACAACTAAGAAATGACATCTTTATTAGTCAAACTAAATATGCTTTGAATTTGCTAAAAAAGTTTAATATGAATAGCTCAAAAGCTATTAACACTCCTATGAGCACCTCCACTAAGTTAGAAATTGATGAAAGTGGAGAAAGCTTCGATCAAAAAACTTATAGGGGCATGATAGGAAGTTTACCTCACTGCAACTAGACCAGATATCATGTTCAGTGTAGGACTTTGTGCTAGATTTCATTCAAACCCTAAGATATATCATCTCAAAGCAGTTAAAAGAATACTTAGATATCTTAATGGTAGCACAAATCTAGGATTATGGTACCCAAAATCAGAGAATCTTAAGTTAATTGCTTATGCTGATGCAGACTTTGCTGGCTGTAGACTAGATAGAAAAAGCACATTAGGAACATATCAATTTTTAGGACATGCCCTTGTTTCCTAGTCACCTAAGAAACAAAATTCGATTGCACTATCAACAACCGAAGCTGAATATATTGTAGCAAGTGCATGCTGTACACAAGTTGTATGGATGAAAAACACCTTAGAAGATTATAAAGTTCATCTTAAAAATATTTCCATTAAATGTGATAACATAAGTGCAATATGCTTAACAAAGAATCCTATACAACACTCAAGAACAAAACATATTGATATTAGACATCACTTTATACGAGATCATGTTACTAATCATGATGTAATCATAGAGTTTATTGATACTAAACATCAACTAGCTGATATTTTTACAAAACCTCTAAGTGAAGAACAATTTGATTTCATAAGAAGAGAATTAGGAATGTTGATGTGTCTGAGTACATAAACTAGTTAAAATTATTTTTCGGACTTTATTGAATGATCAAATCACTTGATTGACATTACATGCCTAAATAACATGCTGGAAATTATGTGTTGAATACAAAAATTTTCATAACAATAAGCATGTTTTGTCTTCATGATTGTATTTGAAAATCTATAGCATAGTCTTGTCTGAATGCATGAAAGTGTTAATTTCATTTTCGGATTCGCTTAACAATTGGTATCCTAACAATCGGATTTTCTCATACACTTATGAAAAATATTTTTCTGAAATAGATTTGATGAAATGATTCCTGCTTATAAATTCCATCTTGAAATATGGATGATAGTGTTTTTACTTGCAAAGATTTGTTTCACATACATATCTTGATCCTTGTAAAAATGAAGCATGATTTAATCTCTCATCGATTTTAACTTCACTCAAAGTAAAATCACAAATAGCCTTCCTCCTTCATGCAAAATGATTATAACAAATAAAAAAGAAGAAGTATTCAAAGCAATCTACATATCATGCTTTCCTTTATATGCTTGTATAATTGATTTCCTATCACTTACTATTGGAAAATAACATGAACCTAGTAAAGGCATGAACAACTATCACACTTATGCTCAAAATTTGCTTATATTGTTCTCCTGGTATCACAATTACCACACTTTTTGTTGATGACAAAGGGGGAGAAATATATGTGTATTAATGCCATGCTTGCATCACCAAGAGATATATATGAATTGATGCTATGATTGCTATAATTTCCATTATGCCTTGTTTGTATCATGTAATGATAATAAAATCTTACTTCGCAGTTTTACATGTTGATATCTTACAATATGATGAATTGCTATTATTACCATTATTCAAACTTGTTATGTAAAATTTAAAAATGAATGTCAAGCCTTGACATCATCTTCAGAGAGAAACATCATGATGGGAGTATTGATAAGTTTAAATGATTTTAACTTATCAATGTCTCTTCAATTCAAAGGTTTTGAATTCAAGAATGACTTATCTCATGTATGGCATATAGACAGGGGGAGTTAAGGTTAACTCCATTATCAATTGATTGTCATCATAAAAAAGGGGGAGATTGTTGAATCTCGGATTTTGATGATGAAGTCAATTGTCATTTGTTATCTAATCTATATGTTGAGATAAGTGTGCAGGATTAACTACGATGAAAATAAGATATGCAGCGGGAGTTACGTCGGAGTCAAGATAATGATCACGTTGGGAGTTCGAGAGTTCGACGAAAGTTCGGACAGTCGTCGGAGGTTCTACGGGAACAAATCCGAGAAGTCCATCAGCTTGCCAAAGAAGCTCATTGGAACTCGCCAAGTGGATCGTCGCAAGTCCAGGAGTTTGCCGGAAGTCCACAGGAGTATCACCGAGGGTTCATCGGATGATCGACGGAAGTTCGCCGGAAGCTTGCCGGAAGAAGCGATTGATGCACCGGAGTAAGTTGCAGTAAATGTCTTAGGAAATATCGTAGTTAGCATAATGATTAAGTTGGAAATGGGAGGTGATCCCATTAACTTAATCTTGGGGCAATTGGGCCCCTGAAAAACCTAAATTGGGCCGAATGGATCAACCCATTCGGACCCTGATTTCTGCCAGGCGGTTGAACCGCCCAAGCCAGTCGGTGGCACCGCATGGGCTCAGTCTCCGAGTGAGACTAGGCAGTGCAACCGCCCCTGACAGGAGGTGGCACCGCCTAGGTTCGGTCTCCGAGCTCTGGCTGAGCGGTGCAACCGCCTTAGTTAGGCGGTGGCACCGCCTGAGCTCGGTCTTCGAGCTCAGGCAGGAGGTGCAACCGCCCCTGACAGGAGGTGGCACCGCCTAGAGGCTCAGTCTTCGAGCTCTGCCAGGCGATGCAACCGCCTCAGTCAGACGGTACAACCGCCAAATCCTAGAATTCAGGGAATTGACAATTTTGAGCTCCAAATTCAAACTGGGTTAGGGCCTATAAATACCCCACCCTTTCAAAAGGGCACCCGAAAACCACCGAAATTCTGATTTTACTTTGTGATTTTTAGAGCTCAAAAGTGTTGTATAAGTTGAAAGTTCTTCTTCCTCTTTTCTTCCAAGTTCTAATCTGTTAAGAGAGGAAAGGAAATTCTGTAAGGGTTGTCTCCTAAGCTCGTGAAAAGGAGTGAAACTGTAAAAGGATGGTTGGCCTTCGCCTATTGAAGGAAGGCCTCTAGTTGACGTCGGTGACCTTGTCGGTGGAGGAAGCCAAAAGTGGAATAGGTCAAGATTTACCGAACCACTCTAAATCTCGGTTTTCATTTACTTTGAGCATATTATCTTTACTACAAACCTCCTCAAAAGCTTACTGCTTTCTGCGCATATACGATTGGGTTTCAAGCTTTGCACTTTCCGAATCGGCGTTTAGACGTAAATCAGTTTTATCGTACGATCATCATATTTCAGTTTGCGCTTACGTTTTGATTTCTATCATAACTGTATACTGCCTTTATATCCTTGCTTTAACTACATCTCGCTTAATCAAGTGATTTACGAATCAGCATTTAGACGTAAATCAGTTTTTTCGTACGAATATCATATTTCAGTTTGCGCCTACTATCTGATTTGAACCATAACTGCAAACTGCATTTATATCGTTGCTGCATCTCGCTTAATCAAAAGTTAAAGTGATTTACGAATCGGCTTTCTTATTGAAATCACTTTTATCGTACGAACACTTTTTTAATCGTCGAAAGTTTTCCGCAGCACTAATTCACCCCCCCTCTTAGTGCTCTTGATCCTAACAACCACTACTTGATAAGGCAGTACTATCGCTTGATAGCATTAATTATTTGTGGTATCATCACCCAATCTGGGCAGTACCACCGCCTAGACCACCTTGGAGGCTAAGCCTCAAGCAGTTCCACCGACCGAGTGGGCCATCCATCTTACCCAACTCAGCCTTATTTTGGGCTCAATTGGCCCCTAATTGAGTTGATAGGATTTATCCTAAATCTAACTCAAATTAAGACCTAACTACATCAATTAAGGCTAAAACAATTACAATTAAGCAATCTAGTTGTTCGACACGTCAATTTTTTATTCGAACTCCTGGTGAAACTTGCGACGCACTTTTGGTGAACTCCTAGTGAGCTTTTGGGGAACTTCTAGCACATCATTTAGATATTCAGCGTATTGTTGATCCTCTGACATGTTGACTCCTGCAACATCTGTTCTCGACGCATACTCCGATTTTTCCAACTCGATATCCGATCTTTGACTCCGGCCTAACATCTGATTCTATCGTATTTGTTTTGCCTTTTTCCACATAGTTAGTCCTGCATTACTTATCTCAACATATGATTTAAATCAATAATTTATTAATTAATTTCATCATCGAAATTCGAGATTCAACAATCTCCTCCTTTTGATGTTGACAACAAATTGATAATGGAGACAACCTTAACTCTCCCTATCTATATGCCATATTGAGATAAGACAAACTTGAATTCAAAAGAAATCATGACCTTTGAATTCAAGTGAAATACTTTCGATCATAGTGATCAAATGCAATATATTATATAAAAATTTCATATGTTATGCATAATTATAGTTTCAAATTAAAACATGCACAATTTCAAAACATTATATTTCATCCTCACTTCATGCATAATACCAAAAATAAATCAACATTACTTCTGACATAACATACATAATACTAAAGCATTAAAATTTTAAGCATTTATCACTTCATGCATCAACATTTTGATCATTATACTATTTATCATTTCATGATACCAAAAATTCATCATTTCTCCCCCTTTATCATGAAAAAAAGGAGAATTATTCAACCATTTATGTGTTAGGAATGAGTCGGCACTAAGAGGGAGTGGGGGGGGTGGGTGGGTGAATTAGTGTAGCGGTAAAATCACGTTGGTTCCAAAAATTCTTTCGTACGTTGAAAATCGATTTCGGAAACATGAAAGCGTATACGAGTGTAGGTGTAGTAAAAGCACAATAAGGAGGAGAGACAGTTTGCTATTAAAGTAAATTGCTCAAAGTAAAGACAAACTAAATTTTTAAAGTGGTTCAGTCATCGTGACCTACATCCACTCCACTGATTCCTCTTCCGTCGAGGCCACCGGCATCCACTATCAATCTTCTTTCAATAGGTGAAGATCAACTACCCTTTTATACCCCTCTTCTCTTTTTCATAGGTTTAGAAGACAACCTTTACAAGCACTCACTCCTCTCTAAATAGAATTATAAAGTTAGATTTAGAGAAGGAGATTTCTCAATTGATTGCAATAGAGTTTTCTCACTTCAAAACTCTCTGTGCTTGTGTTAGTTAACTAGGGATGAGAGGGGTATTTATAGGCTTCAAGTTGATTCAAACTTGGAGCCTAAAAAGGTCTCATCCCAGGTTTCTTGGGTACTAGCAGTACCACCATCGTTACTGGGCGATACTACCGCCATTGGTCTGCCATTGGGCAGAACTACCGCTTGACAGGGGTGGTACCACCGCGCAGTCTGGGTGGTGCCACAGCCTAGAAATCCTGGGACATTGTCTCCCAAACGGTGCCATCACCGGTTGGGCTTTCAGCATCCTGGTTGGGCCCTGAATCTGGCCCAAACCAGCCTAACTTCGGGCCTAGTTGGCCCCTAACAAAGTTGATGGGATTACCACCCAAATCACACTCTAATTATATGCTAACTATGATTCTTAATACATATTCTAAGCAAATCAAGTCCGGTTAGTCTTGGTTTCTTCCGGCGAGCTTCCGATGAACTTCCGGCGAACTTCTGACGATCTCTCGACAATGTTCTAGCGGACTCCTGAAAAGCTCCTGGACTTCACGATGATCTTCTTGGCGAGTTCCGATGAGCTCCTTTGGCAAGCTCTAGGACTTCTTGGTCAATTTAGGTAGAACTTTCGATGAACTCTCGAACTCCCAACGAAATCGCATTCTTGACTCCGAGACTTCATTTTGCTTTATGCCTTGCTATCGTAGTTAATCCTGCACACATAAAATATACTTCGATCTAAACAATTATTACTAAGCATGAATCATGTTGTCCGGCATGTCATTGGTCCATCGACGCTTCGTCCGATTTTTCAGCGCATCGTCCTCTCTTATGGCCTATTGCCCAATCGACCAGTTGACCTCTGCAACTCCGATATCCTTGGTGCAATATCTGCTCTTCTTGGCTCGATACCCGAATCCATGGACCGAAGCCTTCTGCCGATATATCGACCGATCCTTCGGCGCGACGTCCAATCTTCTGACCCATTTTCCACCGGCCTAACATTATTCTTCCTGCTTTAATTGTCTCTCTCTGATCGAAGCATCCTGTGTCACTCAAAATGCAGATCAAATCACAAATACTATCAATTGATTTCATTATCAAAATCCGAGATTCAACAATCTCCTCCTTTTTGACGATGACAACCAATTGATGATAGAATTAACCTTAACTCCTAGAGTTTAAACAAACACCGCCTATCAATATGTCATATTGATAGAACTCTTGGATTCAAAAATCCAAACATGTTATCATAAACTTATGCATAACATTATTATACTTCTCCCCCTTTATCATCAACAAAAAGGAGAAGCCCAACTATCAAGTGTTTGAGATATTACAGTTCAAATCATTGCATAATAAATCTCAAGCTTAATCATCATGCAAGCCATCAAATTTAGCAAATGCCATATTATTTTAGAATATGCAAGCTATCAAGTTGTAGATATGCAAGGTATTAAGATAGCAAGTTTACAACATATAAGCTAGCAAAAATTTCAAAAGCAAATACAAGATAGCTTTCTTGTTGAAGTGTGTAAGCTAGCGATTCTTTTTTCCTTTTGCAATGTGCAAGTTGCAAGTTTTGCTTCTTGAGATAGGCAAGATAGCACTATTGCTTGAGATTATAAGACAGCATTTTCTTGCTTTTGAGATGAGCAAACTAATAAGTTTTGCCTCTTTTTGTGATATGTACATTTGTAATTTTTGCTTCTCTTTAGATGTGCAAGCAAGCAAGCAAGTTTTGCATCTTCTTGACTTGTGCAAGATAGCTATCTCTCCCTCTGTCATCATCAAATAGAAGGGAAGAATATAATATTATAATTCTTTTCCCTTTTTATCAATCTTCACATCATGACAAAGGTAAAGTATCAACCTTATTTCAATATGTTTATGCATCATTATAGTTTCAATTTACAACATGCACAATTTTAAAACTTTACATATCATCCTTACTCTATACATGATACTAAAAATAAATCAATCATCATATCATACATGATACTCATAAGCTAGCAAATTTATATCATTTTAGAGTATCAAAACAATATCATGAGTATTTCATGCATTCATCTCATCAATGTTTCAATCATCAAAAATGAAAGATCAAGTCTAAAATTCGAGAAATCAAGAGAAACCATGATCCATTTTAACAAATCTCCTCTTAAATAATTAACAAAAAGAATTCTTAGGAGATCATGATATAGATAAAATTCATTTAAACAAGATGTCAATGCATATAAAATCTCTCAATTCATTATGAATCATAAAAATTATAATTTCGATAAATCATAATTCATTTAGATAGTAGATAGCAAAAAGAAACAAGGAGAAAATAATCTTCATTTATAGAAAGTTTTCAAGTATCAAATATTGAGAAATCAAGATCATGAATTGAATTATTTTCCTCTTTAGTAAATGGCAAAGAGAAACATAAGAGATCAAATAAGAGATCTTGATTCATAAAAGATTTCATATTATAAATCTCGAAAAATCAAGATAAAGCTCATTCAAATTCAAATCATCACATCAAAATCATTTTCAATAGATTCATAAAAAAAATATAGATAGATTCATCAAAATCAATAAGATAGAGAAAAAGAAATTAAAAAAAAAATGTTTTCCTCATTTTAGTTATTTCAATTTAAGTGGTTGATTTCATATAAGCATGCTCAAGTTTTTCGTATGAAAACCATACATCATGGTTTAAAATCAAAAGAGAAAATCTCATCATTGCAATCATCAAGATCAATAAATAATAATTTACCCAAAAATCATCATTACTTCATATCATCATGCATAATTTAAATATAAAATCGTCAAGCATGATACTTACGTCATTTCATATAAGCATACCTTTTTCTTTTATGCCATATAAAAAAATACATCATTTTTAAAATTGAAAAAATCACTTTCATTATGGTAAAAATCAATAATCCATAAATCACAAGAACCATCATGTATAATTCCGAAAGATAAACTCATTAAGCATGATATCAAATCATTGCTTCAAATCAAACATGATTTCATTAATCATAAAGCATCTTCAATCAAAATTGAGAAACAATTTGATTAATTAACTTGATACACATTAATGCTTCTTAAAAACATACAAAGGATTATCATTAGATTTAAATTTTATTATATTTTCATAAAATATGCAATTGTCATTATCATTTTTTTTAAATCGCTAGAAAGGTAAGCATGATCCAATTTTGTTTTTGCATTTTCATTACATAATTAAACATGCAATTCAAAAAATATATATAATTTTTTAAACTAATTTAAGAATAACTCATGAAAAGCATTATGTAATTTCAAAATAAATTAAAGGAGTTTCGTTTGAGTTGTTTACCTCATTGTTGAGAGTCACCAAAGCGAAGTTCATCGTTTCGTCTTCATCGGTTTGCTCCACTTCTTCGGATGCACTCGATTTGTCCAAGATTGCTTCATTCTTCTTGCATTCATAGCAAGTAGTTACATTCTTTTTAAGTTTGTTTTTATTTTTTAATTCTTGTTTCATGAACTTTTTAAATTTCATAGTGAGGAGTTCAAGTTCACCATCTCTTGAGATTATGCTCGAGTGGTCTTCAATTGTTCTAAGTCCAAAATCCTTCCTATTCTTTGGAAGGTTGTCCTCAAGTTCATTTTGTGCATTGTGCATCATTTCATAAGTTATTAATAAACCAAAAAATTCTTCAAGTGAAAAATTATTAAGATCTTTTGCCTCTTGTATTGCGGTTACATTTGAATCCCAAAGAACGTAAAATTTTGTTTACAAGTTCAAAATCCAAAATACTTCTACCAAGTGCTTTTAAACCATTGATGACATCTATAAAATGGGTGTATATGTCAACAACGGTTTCGCTTATCTTCATTCGAAAAAGTTTAAAATAATATATTAAAAGACTTATCTTATAATCTTTTACTCTACTAGTGTCTTCGTGTATGATTTCGAGAGTGTGCCATATATCGAAAGTTGTTTCGCACATAGAAATTCGATTGAATTCATTTTTGTCTAAGACACAAAATAGAGCGTTCATAGCTCTAGCATTTAAAGAAAAAGTCTTCTTCTCCAAATCAATCGAAAGGGAGAACTCTAGGAGGAGAACTCTAGCACTTTTTTACAACACTTTAACACTCAAGAATTTAGGATTATGCCAATGCTTTTGTACCCTTTTATGCAAAAAAGGGTGGGGTATTTATAGACCCCAATTGGCTTCAGAATTAAAACCAAAAAGTGTCATATCCCCAAATTTTAGGGTACTGGCAGTACCACCGTCATTATTGGGCGATACCACCGCTTGACACTTGACACTGGGCAGTACCATCACCCAGTCTGGGCGGTATGATTGCTTGACCGAGCTCTGGCGGTACCATTGCCTGACAGGGGCGGTACCACCTCTGATAGCATTAACTATCTACGGTACCACCATCTAGAGCTTCTAGGAGACCGAGTCCCGAGCGGTGCCACCGCCGGCCATGACTTTAAGTGCTGAGTGGGCTATTCAACCAGCCCAATTCAGCCCTGTTAAGAGCCCAGTTGGCCCCTATCTGAGTTAGTTGGATTACCTCCTAATCCTAACTCAACTAATGTACTAACTATGATTAAGGCAAGCGATTAGTTCGGTATGTCAATTTCTCTTGGCGAACTTCTCGGCAAGTCTTCTAGCGTGCTTCCAACAAACTCCTGACGAACTCTCAGTGATCTTTTGACAAGCTCTTGGTGATCTTCCAACGAGCATCCGGTGATGAACTCTTGGCGATCTTCCGACGAACTCTCGGCGATCTTCAAATGAGCTCTTAGTGAGCTTTCGGTACATCGTCTGAATCTTCGATTTCGGCTCATCATTTGCTTTATGTCTTACTGCTATCGTAATTAATCCTACACACTTATCTCAACACATAGATTAGGTCAAACAATTTACCCATTGATTTCATCATCAAAATCTGAGATTCAACAATCTCTCCCTTTTTTATGATGACAACCAATTGGTGAAGGAGTTATCCTTAACTCCCCCTACTATATGCCATACAAACTTGAATTCACAACCTTGAATTCAAGCTTTGATTTAGAAATCACATGCTGTTAGAACCCTTGCAGATTCTAAACTTGGGGTCGATCTCTTTAGGGGATCAGCCTCCTTAGAACTCTATAGGGGTTCCTCCCTCCAAGTTGCTACTCAAAGGCTGCAGAAAAGATTCATCTATTGCTTATTGAAAGAGAAGGAATACATGGCTATTTATAGGGCTTCTAAACCCTAACTCCTAATAGGACTCCTACTCAAGACTCCTATTCCCTTACAACTCCTAATTCTTCTCTAAGAAAAAACCTCCCAACAGAATGTCCCTCTCAATTAGGACTCTCCTAGCTAGAGTCCTAACAGAGTCCTAACAGAATGTCCCTCTCAATTAGGACTCTCCTAGCTAGAGTCCTAACAGAATGTCCCTCTCAATTAGAACTCTCCTAGCTAGAGTCCTAACAGAATGTCCCTCTCAATTAGGACTCTCCTAACTAGAGTCCTAACAGAATGTCCCTCTCAATTAGGACTCTCCTAGCTAAAGTCCTAACAGACCCGCCCTCTTCAAATCAGCCTTGTCCTCAAGGCTGAGATTCCATGAACTCAGGGAACCGGGTCTTCAGCTCCTCATATGGTTCCCATGTGGCGTCTTCAAGTGGTAGATTATTCCAATACACTAGTACTTCAGTAGAGGGATGTCGGCGACGCATCACGATCCTGCGATCGAGGATGGCTTGTGGTTGGGCTTGAATAACTTCATCCTCCGTTGTGTTGGGCAGTTGGATCTGGGGTGACTCGTGTTCTCCCAACTTGGGCTTTAGGCATGAAACGTGGAAGACAGGGTGAATTTTGGCATCCTCAGGTAATTTAAGTCTGTACGCCACGGCTCCAATATGCTCTGTGATCTGATAGGGCCCATAAAAACATGGGGATAGCTTCATGGAGGCTCGAGTGTTGATAGAGAGTTGCTTGTATGGTTGTAGGTGAAGATAAACCCAATCTCCTACTGAAAATTCTCTCTCACTTCGTCGTGTGTTGGCTTGCTGCTTCATTCTGGCTTGAGCGGTAGAGAGATTATCTTTTAATAGTTGTAAGAGTTTATCCCTATCAATCAATTCTTGGTCAACCTGATCTACCTTGGCTGAGCCAATTACATACTTTGGAATCACAGGGGCCAGTCGACCATACAATGCTTCATAAGGGGAACATTTTGTAGATGAATGATATGTAGTATTATACCACCATTCGGCCCAGGGAAGCCATTTCGCCCACTCTTTTGGTCGGTCGCTAGCAAAACACCGGAGGTACGTCTCTAAGCACCTATTTACCACCTCTGTTTGGCCGTCAGTTTGTGGATGATACGCTGTGCTCATCTTGAGTTTGGTGCCTTGTAAATGAAATAACTCGGTCCAAAATTTACTAGTGAAGATCCTATCACGATCACTTACGATGGACCTTGGCATCCCATGTAGTTTAACAATATTTTCTATGAAAATCTGGGCAATACTAGCAGCAGTGTAGGGATTTCTCACAGCACAAAAATGAGCATATTTCGTAAGTTGATCAACCACCACGGGAATCGTGCTTTTACCTTTGGAAGATGGCAGCCCTTCAATGAAGTCCATGGAGATGTCAGTCCACACTGAGTCTGGTATGGGCAGTGGTTGTAGCTTCCTTGGATTTGCCACAGTTTCACCCTTGTGCTGTTGACATACATCACATTGTGCCACATATTCAGCAATAAATTTTTTCATCCCTCTCCAAAAAAAATTTTGCTTCACTCTTTTGTAGGTTCTTAGGAATCCAGAGTGCCCTGCTGAAGGTATGGAGTGCATTTCATGCAAAATGATTGTGATGCAAGGGGAGTCAGGTATAAGCACAATGCGACCTTTGTAGCGTAGATCCCTCGAATCCCAAGTGTAGTGGGCTATTGCACTTGGATCCTCCTCCAATTTTTTTATGATGTTGTTGATCTCTGGATCCTTCTTCCATTCTTCCCTAATATCCTCAAGGAGACCGATGGTAGGAAGGGAGATGGCTGAAACCATAGCTTGTTCAGGTAGCCGTGAGAGTGCATCTGCAACAACGTTTTCTTTCCCCTTTTGTAAATAATTTCATAATCAAATCCAAGAAGTTTGGTTACCCATTTTTGCTGCTCAGGGGATGATATCTTTTGCTTCAAAAAGTACTTGAGGCTTTTATGGTCAGTTTTAATTTGAAATCGCCGGCCGATCAGGTAGGGTCTCCACCTCGTAACTGCATGTACAATGGCAAGCATCTCCTTATCATATACTGACATGTTTTGATGGGAGGGAGATAATGTCTTGCTAGTGTATGAGAGTGGTCGACCATTTTGCATGAGAACGGCCCCAATTTCGACTCCAGATGCGTCGGCCTCAATGATGAAGGGTCTATTGAAATCTGGTAGCACAAGCACCAGCGTCATTGTCATGGCTACTTTAAGTTTGTCGAAGGCAGCAGAGGCTTTGTCTGACCATTGAAAAGCATCTTTTTTCAGTAAAGAAGTGAGTGGTGCACTGATCTTCCCATGGTCCTTAACAAATTTTCGGTAGTAGCCCGTTAGTCCAAGGAACCCCCGCAGTAATTTCACATTTGTAGGTTTCGGCCAGCCTTGCATTGCCTCATTTTTTGTTTGGTCTACCGCCACTCCTTCTGATATTATATGCCCAAGGTACTCTACTTTTTGCTGGAGAAAGTTGCACTTTGGTTGCTTTACAAAAAGAGTATTCTCCCGAAGGATCGTCAAAACAATCCGTAAATGCTGAAAGTGAGTCTCAAGAGAAGGGCTGTAAACGAGAATATCATCGAAAAATACCAGCACAAATTTACGAAGAAAGCTTCGAAAAATATCGTTCATGAGACTTTGAAAGGTTGATGGAGCATTAGTGAGTCCAAAAGGCATTACCAAGAATTCATAATGGCCATTATGTGTGCGAAATGCAGTTTTTGGAATGTCATCGTCACATACCCGAATTTGGTGGTAATCGGATCGGAGGTCCTACTTCGTGAAGACTCGAGCTCCTTTTAATTCATCAAGAAGTTCATCCACCACTGGTATTGGGTACTTGTCCTTGACGGTGATGCCATTTAAAGCTCGGTAGTCGATGCACATCCGCCAAGTTTCGTCTTTCTTGCGTATAAGTAGCACCGATGAGGAATAGGGGCTACAACTTGGCCGAATCACCCCTGTTTCAAGCATCTCCTTTACGATCTTTTCAATTTCATCTTTCTGGAGGTGAGGATATCGGTACGGTCGAGTGTTCGCTGGTGGCTTGCCCGGAAGGATTGGAATTCGATGGTCATGTTGCCGAGAAGGAGGAAGACCGCGCGGTTCAGCAAATATGTCGACAAATTCAGTAAGCAATTGGGCAAGATTTTGATCTTCAATTTCTATTTTCTTCTCTTCTTGTTGTGGCTGGAGATGCATCAAAAAGCCACTATTTACCTTATGCAAAACTTTCTCCATTCGTTGGGTCGAAACAGTGGTAACGTTGCTTCCGCGCTTCCCGCGTAGGATGATCTGTTTGCCCTTACAGTAGAATTTCATAATTAATTTAGAAAAGTTCCAAGAGACATCACCTAGTGTAGTCAGCCATTCTATTCCAAGCACTGCCTCATAGTCATCGATTGGTAGGAGGAAGAAATCGGTGATAATTTCTTGGTCTTGCAGTAATAATTTCACCTGCGGGCATCTTTGGTCGCACTTTAGGATTCTGCCGTCGGCAACCTTTACATCGAACTTGCTGCAACCTTCAATATGCAGGGTCATCCGAGCAGCAACCTTACTATTTAGGAAGTTATTAGTGCTACCCGTGTCGATGAGAACAGTGATCGGCTGTTGTTTGAGAAGGCCTCCAACTTTCATCGTTTACGGATTTGAGTAGCCAGCTAGTGCGTGTACCGTAATGTCGGTCGGCTGTGGCTCTTCTTCCATATCTTCTTCTTCATGTTCATGACTCTCTTCTAGATGTTCAATGACCTCTTCTTCTACTGGTTCAATCATAAGAAGTCTACCGTTTTTATAGCGATGCTCGCGGCTCCACGGCTCGTCGCAATGCCAACATAACCCCTTCGCAGATCGCTCCCGAAGTTCTTCTCTTGTTAACCTTTTTGGTGCAGGGACTCGGTTGATAGTAGGGGGGGCTGAGGGCTTTACTATTGTAGGTCATGGAGTGATCCTAGTCCTCCGGGCTTCATGGTTCAATCGCTCCTCTTGTAGTCGTGCGAAAGAGATGGCTGCCATAAGCGTATAAGGTTGTCGCGCCTTAACTTCTCCCCGGATCTCCGGCTTTAAGCCCTTAATAAAGGTCCCCAATAACTGTTTTTTAGACCAATCACGAGTTTGATTAGATAACCTTTCAAACCTGGTCTGGTACTCCTGAATGGTGGAGGTTTGTCGGATCTTTGCTAGTTGTCCGTCAATGTTCTCGTAATAAGTTGGTCCGAAGCGGATCAGTAGTCCTTCTTTGAATTGTCACCATGAAAGGACTCCATAAGTGTGTTCAAACCAGTCAAACCATTGTATGGCATCCCCTTCAAGATGTATAGCTGTAATTTCCACCATGGATGCATCCGCAGTTTTATGGTATCGAAAATATCGCTCCGCGCACGAGATCCAACCAATTGGGTCTCCTTCTTCCCATCTAGGGAAGCCCACTCTCATGCATGAATAGTTGGGGTCGGTCATAGAGCCTCCCCTCTCTTGGAAGTCATCTCTTTGGGCATGATGTGATTGGTTAGAGCTCTCTCCTTGATGTGATTTCTTCGGCCTTGGTGGTCGGCCCAAACTGAATTCGGTAAGGAGAGTCCGAATTTTATCCTCCATTCGTGCCTCAAAGGCTTCAAATTTTGCATTGATTGCCTCCTCAGATGCCATAGTATATGACTCCAAATCTATGATATTAAGATCTCTCTTTTGTTGATGGGTTAAAGGCATGTATAGGTTTAATAGAAATCCATGAAAGTTTGCTGCAGAATTGTGTTGTCTTGTAAGAGCAGAATTATCGTGGAAGAAACAGCGGTTTCTCGACGAAATGTCCACAAAAGTTTGAGAGATTTGAGGAGGGAATTGACAGCAATATCTCAGTTTATATGACAGCAAGGATGTCCAATTTAATCAAGAAAATTTCGGCAGTAACAGCAAGAAAATTGGTGTAAGTTGCGATAGCAGAATTCTCGTCAAAAAATTTCAGCAACTTGCGATGAAAATTTGCAGCAATATAGGAATGAATTTTTTTTTTTTTGGATTTTTGAATAGGGATAACTAAATTGCAGCAGCAGTAAGGTAGGAAACCAGAACCTGTTGCAATTCACAGGATGATCCGTGGTGGTGGAGATGATGGCGGAAATTTGGCAACGATCTCTTAAGCAATTGTGGGAATTGCTTTGGGCGATTGTGGAGGGTTGATGGATGGCAGTGGAAGGGCAGCGAGATGCCAAGAACGCTGCTCTGATACCAGGTGTTAGAACCCTTGCAGATTCTAAACTTGGGGTTGATCTCTTTAGGGGATCAGCCTCCTTGGAACTCTATAGGGGTTCCTCCCTCCAAGTTTCTGCTCAAAGGCTGTAGAAAAGATTCATCTATTGCTTATTGAAAGAGAAGGAATACATGGCTATTTATAGGGCTTCTAAACCCTAACTCCTAATAGGACTTCTACTCAAGACTCCTATTCCCTTACAACTCCTAATTCTTCTCTAAGAAAAAACCTCCTAACAAAATGTCAGCCTCAATTAGAACTCTCCTAGCTAGAGTCCTGACAGAATGTCCCTCTCAATTAGAACTTGTCCCTCTCAATTAGAACTCTCCTAGCTAGAGTCCTAACAGAATGTCCCTCTCAATTAGGACTCTCCTAGCTAGAGTCCTAACACATGCATTGTGCATCACCATAATTTCAAGTCATCAAGATATTAAATACACAATCACTTCATGTATGATAGAATGTTTCGGCATAGCCTTTAATCACTCTTTGCATGAAATATCATCATTATTGCATTATAGCATTAAGTATCTGATAATGCATCATTTGTATGATAAAGAGATCACAACATCATAGAAATTTTTAGCACAGAGTTTCAACATCAAAGTAAGCAACATTACAACATCAAAGTAAACAACATAAGATTACAACATCAAAGTAAGCACAATAAAAGAGGGGAATTTTCGTCCACTTCTCCCCCTTTGTCATTAGCAAAAAGACATATATAGCTTATTCACGTGGTGGCAAGTCAAAATGTCTGAACAAGATATTAAGTTGTTGATGAATCTGCTGCAACTCAGTTAAAATTTGATCTTGACTTTGTTTAAATCGATCCATTCGAGTCCCTATGTCATCGATAGATGAGGAGGGGACTTGCTCTGTTGGAGGTGTTGCCTCAAAGGGACCAGTAGGAGGAGATTGATAACCCCTAAATATTGGTGTTTCAGGTTCTGGTTCTGATAGAAGGGGATTAGTCCTTCTAGGTAATCTAATCCATATCCCATTTATGAATATACACCTTAATCTTCGAAGTAGGTTTCTATTTATGACATTAAATCTATTTAGTTTTATAACTCCTTTGTTAGGTGAGATAACTATATCATAAGCATGGATTAGTCTTGTGATCAGGCCACCATATTGATGCATCCAATCCTTTTTCGATAGTTCAATCATATTTTGGTAAATTAGGGAGCCAAAATAATTTTTATGTCCTTTCATAATCCAATACATCATTCCTACTTCCATTTGGTTAACTTCATCATGATGATATTATTTTGGAATTATAATGCTTATCAAGATGTGATGAAGTAGTTTGGTGTTGAAAGATAATAAATGTTCACAGCTTTTTAGAAGGGTAGACAAGTTATGATTACTGAAGATGGTTCTTAAGGCTTCAGAATAAGTGGTCCCAACGGATTCTTCATCCCATTGGCCTCTAAAATAACCTCTTTCTTTTTTCATAATTCCTATTAGATTGCATATCATGCCATCCTAATAGGTATATGATGTCCTAAGTGAAATGTGGAGACCCTATTATTTTCATCCATATGCAAATTTTTATAAAACAATCTAACAAGTATAGGATAGATAGGTTCACATATTTGAAGGATTGGTAGGATATCTAGGTTAACAAACCATTGAATAGGTTCTAAATCACTTAATTCCTCTAAATTAACATATTTACCCTTATGAACATTTCTAGATTCTATGGCTGAAAATTTAAGGGCATGTTGATGAGAATCGAGAAGTAGGGAGTCATAGTTTTCATCTAATCTCCTCTTCCCTTTGTCCCTTGAGGATCTTCTAGAAGTCATGGAGACTATAATTATAAAAACAAATAAGAGGTAAAAATAAATAATGCAAAGGGGGAATCAATTTGGTTTATGGATTACCTTAGTAGTTTTTCCTTTTTATGATCACCAAAATGGTGTTTGAGATTGATCCTTGATTTAGTAGATAATGGGATTTTTTTTTAGTTGCTAGAGGGAGAGCAAGAGGATCAAGAGGTTTAGGGCTCTTTGGAGAAGTGTAGAATGGGTTGGGGTCGGTTCTACCGCTGGCCCTAGCATATTCTTTATATAGGACAGGCTGTTGGCGGTGGCACCGCCAGCTGGGCTGTGCTACCACCTACAACCCGTGACCAGCTGGGCGGTGCCACTGCCTATAGGCAGTGAGCACTGCTTTCATTGAGGTGTAGTGCTGACATTGTGTGGTTCCTTCTTGTAGGGTTATAAGGTGCACACACTCATTTATGCAAACATCATAAAATCTATTCTTGTAAGAGGAGAAAACTTGCAGCATAAGTTCATGATTCATATAAAATTCATACCATAAGTTCATGCATCATACAAAATTCATACGCAAACATCGTATAAGATTCGATCGCATACCACTAGTTCATGATTCAAGTGAATGATCTTGTAAAATGTAATTCAATAAGAAAATCTGGAGGAAAAATTTAAAGAGGAACTAATGCATCCGAGAAATTTAGCATACCTAATTTTCTACTTATAAAATCAAATTTTTCCTCAATCAAAGGTTTTATAAAAATATCAGCCAATTGATGTTTTGGGTTAATAAATTCTAAGATTACATCATGATTATTAACATGATCTCATATAAAGTGATGTCTAATGTCAATATGTTTAGTTCTAGAGTGCTGAATAGGATTTTTCGTTAAACATATTACACTTGTGTTATCATACTTTATAGGTATATGCTTCAGGTGAATTTCATAATCCTCTAAAGTATTTTTCATCCATATAACTTGCACATAGCATGCACCTACTGCAATATACTCAGCTTCGTTTGTGGATAATGCAATCGAGTTTTATTTCTTGGAAGACCAAGAGACAAGTGCGTGTCCTAAAATTGATATGTTTCGGATGTGTTTTTTCTATCTATTTGGTAGCCAGCAAAATCAGCATCGGCATAACCAAGCAAATCAAAATTTTTGGATTTTGGATACCATAATCCTAGTTTAGGAGTTCCTTTTAGGTATCTAAAAACCCTTTTAACAGCTTTTAAATGAGATTACTTGGGGTTAGAATGAAATCTAGCACAAAGTCCTATGCTAAACATGATGTTCGGTCTAGTTGCAATGAGGTATAGTAAGCAACCTATCATGTCCCTATAAGCTTTTTTATCAAAGCTTTCTCCACCTTCGTCAATATCTAACTTAGTGGAGGTACTCATAGGAGTATTGATAGCTTTTGAACTATCCATATTAAATCATTTTAGCAAGTCTAATGCATAGTTTGTTTGGTTAATAAAAATACCATCATTAAGTTGTTTGATTTGCAAGCCTAAAAGGAAAGTTAGTCCCCCCATTAGGCTCATTTCAAATTCTAGGCTCATATTTTTAGCAAATGATTCACATAGAGATTCATTCATGGAACCGAAAATAATATCATCAACATAAATTTGAACAATAAAAAAAATTATTTTTAAAATTTTTAATAAATAATGTGGTATTGACCTTGCCTTTAGAAAAATTATTTTGGATAAGAAATGAGCTAAGTCTCTCACACCAAGCCCTCGGGGCTTGTTTCAATCCATAGAGAACTTTAGTCAATTTAAACACATGATTAGGGAGATTATCATTCTCAAATCCAGGAGGTTATTCAACATAAACTTCTTCGAAAATAAAGCCATTAAGAAAAGTACTTTTAACATCCATTTGAAATAACTTAAAATTATTACTAGCATAGGCAAGGAGTATCCTTATGACTTCTAATCATGCCACAAGAGCGTAGGTTTCTTTATAATTGATACCTTCTTCTTAGTTGAAATCCTTGGCCACTAATCTAGCCTTATTTTTAACCATGATACCAAATTCATCTTGCTTGTTTCTAAGGACCCATTTACTACTAATAACTAAATGGTCATTTAGCCTTGGAACAAGCTTCCACCCTCATTTCTTTCAAATTGATTTAACTCATTTCTTTCAAATTGATTCAACTCTTCTTGCATTACGATAACCCATGAATCATCTTTCAATGTCTCATCAATGTATTTAGGTTCAATTTGGGAGAGAAAAGCGGCATTGGCATAAAAATTCTTAAGAGAAGAACGAGTTTAAACCTCTTTTGATGTGTCTCCTATGATTAGCTCCTTAGGATAAGCATCTACATACTTCTATTCCTTAGGTAATGATGTTTTGGAAGAAGATGCATCCAAGTTGCTAGATGGAGAAAGGGTTTCATTTAAATTCAAAGCATCAAAATTAAGATCATTATCAAAATCATTTTTCTTAACTCTGGAAACTTCATTAAAAACAACATGAATAGATTCTTCTATAACCAAAGTTTTTCTGTTAAAAATACGAAATGCTTTAGAAATATAAGAATAGCCAAGAAAAATTTCATCACCAGATTTTGCATCAAACTTTCCTAAGGCATCTTTTTCATTCAAGATAAAAATTTACACCCGAAAACTTTAAAATATGAAACATTGGGTTTTTTGTTGTTCCACAAATCATAAGTAGTTTTGGAGAGTAATGGTCTTACTAGAACCCTATTCATGACATAGCATGTCGTATTTGTGGCTTCGACCCAAAAATATTTGGAAATGCTATATTTGTTTAATATGGCTCTAGCCATTTCTTGTAAGTTTTTATTTTTTTCTTTCTACTACTCTATTTTGTTGAGGATTTCTTGGAGTAATAAAATTGTGGTTGTATCCATTAGATTCATAAAATTCTTGGAAATCATGATTTTGAAATTCACCACTATGATCACTTCGAATTGATGAAATCATAAAACCCTTTTCATTTTCAACAAGTTTACAAAACTTAGAAAAATACCTAAAGCAATCACTTTTGTGTACCAAAAAGTAAGTCCAAGTGTATCTACTATAATCATCGACGATAATAGAGGCGTATTTGCTATCTCCTAGACTTGATGTAGCAATTGGCCTGAACAAGTTCATATAGATCAATTGCAATGGTCTAGAGGTGCTTATTTGGTTGTTTGGTTTGAAACTACTTTTTATTTGTTTTCCTAGTTGACATGCATCGTCTTTAACAAACTTAATGTGAGGAATTCCTCTTATATGTTCTTTAGATGATATTTGAGAGATTAGTTTCATGCTAGCATGACCTAATCTCCTATGCCAAGCATCGTCATTCAAAATCAAAAAACATATTTCATTACAAGTGGTCTTCTTGAGTTTTTAGTGTCATATCCTTCATGTTCTTTGGAAGGTTGTTCTTAAGCTCTTCAAGAGCATTGCAAGTCATCTCATAGGTCATTAATGACTCGATTAGTTCTTCGAAAGGAAAGTTATTTAAATCTTTGGCCTCTTGAATGATCGTTACTTTAGGATCCCAACTCTTCGGAAGGGATCTTAAGATTTTATTAACAAGTTCAAAATCCGAAAAACTTTTACAAAGTTCTTTTAGACCATTGACGACATTCGTAAATTGGGTGTATATGTCTCCAATGGTCTCACTCGGTTTCATTCGAAACAACTCATAAGTATGGATTAAAAGATTAATTTTTTACTCCTTTACTCTACTAGTGCCTTCGTGAGTCACTTTGAGTTTGTACCATATATCAAAAGTTGTTTCATAAATAGACACTCGATTAAACTCATTTTTATCTAAAGCATAAAACAAGGCATTCATAGCCTTGGCGTTTAAAGTGAAATTCTTCTTCTCTAACTTATTCTAATCATTCATTGGAAGAGAAGACTTTTGATAATTATTTTTGACAATGTTCCATATCTCAAAATCCATAGAAATCAAAAAAATCCTCATTCTAGTCTTCCAATATGTATAATACATTCCGTTGAACATGGGCGAACGTATAATTGAGTGACCCTCTTGATTGCCAGCAAATGTCATCTCTCTTGGGTTTCAAAACAAATAAGAGTGAACCTTGCTCTGATACCAATTGTCAAGATCAAGAGTGGCACTAAGAGAGGGGGGTGGGGTTGAAATTAGTGCAGCGAAAAAATTACCAATGTTAAAAATCTTCATTTCGATTAAACCCCATTCCAATGAAAATCATTTCGTAAAGATTTTAACTTAAAATTCTTAGGATCAAGAGCGGCACTAAGAGGGAGGGTGAATTAATGTAGCGGAAAACTTTTCTGATTTCAGTAAAATGTTTGTTTCGATTAAAACCGATTCTGACGAAAATGGTTTCGATTCAATCTGTTTCGGAGAGAAGTTGAACTTAAAAGCTTTCATAAAAGTACAAGAGAAGATTAAGGAGATTTGTAATAATGTAAATTGAACAATTGAAAAATAAACCAGAATTTAGAGTAGTTCGGTCAATATGACCTATATCCACTTTTGGATTCCTCCTCCGATGAGGTCACCGGCATCCACTAAAGGCCTTCCTTCAATAGGTGAAGGCCAACCACCTTTTACATATCTTTCTCCTTTTGCCGGGTTTAGGAGACAACCCTTACAAGTCTCACACCTCTTTCTTGGATGGTTACAAGGCTAAGAGATGAAGGAGAAGAACTCTTTCTAACTTTTACAACACTTTTAAGACTCAAGAATTCAAGATTAAGCCAATACTTTTGTGCCCTTTCATGTAAAAAAGGGTGGGGTTTTTATAGACCCCAATGGCTTCAAAATTGGAGCTAAAAAATATCACATCCCCGAATTCCAAGGTACTAGCAGTACCACCGTCGTTATTGGGTGGTACTACCACCGTCGTTATTGGGCGGTACTACCACCGTTGATCTAACACTGGGCGGTACCATTACCTGACAGGGGCAGTACCATCGCTGGTAGCATTCACTACCGAAGGTACCACCGCCCTGTCTGGGCGGTACCACCGCCTAGAAATCCTAGAGCACTGCTTTCCAGGAGGTGCCACCACCGGCCCTAGCAGTGCCACTGTCGGCCATGTTTTCACGGGCTGAATTTGCTGTTCAATCGGCTCAATTCAGCCCTGTTAAGGGCTTAGTTGGCCCCTAATTAAGTTAGTGGTATTACCTCTCAATCCTAACTTAATTTACACTCTAACTATAATAACAAGATATAATCATAGCGCTTCTTGTTCCGATGCGTCAATTGCTCTTCCGACGATCTTCCGGCGTAATTCTAGTGAACATCCGACGAACTCTCAGCAATGTTCCAGTGGACTCCCAGCAAGCTTCTAGACTTTACGACGATCTTCTTGGTGAGTTCTGACGAGCTTCTTTGGCAAGGTCCTAAACTTCTCGGTTGGTTCCGGCAGAACTTCCAACGAACGTCCAGACTTCCAACGAACTCTCGAACTCCCAATGAGATCTCGATCTTAACTTTGACACAACACCTGCTTTATGTCTTACTGCTATCGTAATTAATCCTGCACACTTTTCTCAACATATAGATTAGATCAAACAAATTACAATTGACTTCATCATCAAAATCCGAGATTCAACAATCTTTCCCTTTTTTATGATGACAATCAATTGATGACGGAGTTAACCTTAACTCCCCCTATCTATATGTCATACTTAAGAAAAGATATTCTTGAATTCAAGGCCTTTGAATTCAAGAACAAACTAATAAGATAAGTTTATTAAACTTATCAACATGCACATCATGATTCCTATCATTATCTAACATTCTCAAAATACGATGCCAAGTATGATGTCAAGTCATGACATCCATTTTCAAGTATGATATTTCAAATATGAAAGATAACAAAGATAGCAATTCATCATTCTATGGCAAGATATCAATTGTAAAATAACAAGTTAAACTCTAGATATCTTATCATAATGAAAGAAATTTATCAAGCAAACATTTCAAGTATATATTTGTCATCAATTTACCACATTTTGGTATTATTTCTCCCCTTTTGTCATCAACAAAAAGAAGAACAATTCAATAATGCAAGTGTGGTAAAAAAAATTCAAGCAAGTTTCACACTCAAAAGTTCTCATCATTAAATGTTATCAACATTAAAGTAATAGATTCCATCAACTTCTCCCTTTGTCATCACAATTTTATATGAAAAAGAGGAAAGAAGGTAAGGAGGAAATCCATTAAGAACTAAATTTGTGAAATGATTTGAATCAACTCAAAAACAATAAATAAGTTTTCGTTAAAACATGCTTTCATTTTGACAAAGTGAAGGGTTTCATTTTGACAAAGTGAAGGGATTCATAAAAATGATCGAGATATCCATATGAAATCAAATCCCCAATCTTGTAAATAATTATCACACATGAAAATTCATCTTTCAAGGATTAAGATAACCCTTGGAATTCCTTCATTTTTAATGAGAAGAATAAGAAAGAATTCATGGGAGAGGAGTATTACATGGAGAAATTCATGAATAAAACTTCATAGTGAGAAGAGCATTACATCAAATCCATTTCTCATTAAAAATTTATAAGAGTGAAATCCGTGAGAGATGCATTTGTTAATGACCTCCATGTATCAAACATCAAGATATTTGAATATATAAACACTTCATGCATTTATAAAATGTTTCGTTATAGCCTTTCATCACTACTTGCATGAGGTAATATCATTAATGCTTGTAGCACTCAAAAGTTAAGAATCTGATATTGCATCATGTAGGATTAAAACTTCTCAATAATAGATATCATAATCATCATTGAAATTTTCAGCATAAAAGTAAATACGATATTGCGTCATTATATGATAACATGCTCATCATTTAATGAGATCACAACATCATAGAAATTTTTAGCATCAAAGCACAGAATTCCAACATCACAGTAAATAGCATTTTAAGTTTACAACATTAAGGTAAACAATTTCAGCATTAAAGCACAGAATTCCAACATCAAAGTAAACCACATTTTATGTTTACAACATCAAGGTAAACAATTTTTAGCATCGAAGCATAGAATTCCAACATCAAAGGAAAAGTTATAACATCGACGTAAGCATTTTATTGTCGTGAAACACACAACCTTATCATCATGTAAAACTCGCATCATATGAGGAGAAGATTTGTACTCAAACATCATATAAAACTTGTATGAGAAAATGCATATGGCCCATTACGTATACTATAAGATCATGATTTAAGTGAGTGATACAAAAAATCAATAAAGTCCAAAAATAAAATTTAACAAATTCATGCATTCGAACAAATTAACATTCCTAATTCTCTTCTAATAAAATCAAATTGTTCTTCACTTAAAGGCTTTATAAAAATATTGGCTAATTGATGTTTTGTATCAATAAACTCTAAGATTACATCATGATTATTAACATATCTCATGTAAAGTGATGTCTAATATCAATATGTTTAGTTCTAGAGTGTTGAACAGGATTTTTTGTTAAACATATTGTACTTGTGTTGTCACATTTTATGGAAATATTTTTAAGATGAATCTTATAATCCTCTAAAGTATTTTTCATCCACATAACTTATGCACAACATGCACTAGCTGCAATGTACTCAGCTTCGGTTGTAGATAGTGCAACCGAGTTTTGTTTCTTGGAAGACCAAGAAATAAGTACATGTCCTAAAAATTGACATGTTCCAAATGTGCTTTTTCTATCTAATCTATATCCAGCAAAATCCGCATCAGCATAAGCAATTAGTTCAAAGTTCTCTGATTTTGGATACCATAATCCTAGATTTGTGGTTCCTTTAAGATATTTAAGTATTCTCTTAACTACTTTAAGATGAGATATCTTATGTTTAGATTGAAACCTAACACAAAGTCCTACACTAAACGTGATATCTCTGGTCTAGTTACGATGAGGTATAGTAAACTTTCTATCATACCCCTATAAGCTTTTTGATCAAAGCTCTCTCCACTTTCATCAATGTCTAACTTAGTGGAAGTGCTCATAGGAGTGTTAATAGCCTTTGAGCTATCCATATTAAACCTTTTTAGCAAATCCAAAGTATATTTTGTTTGACTAAGAAAAATATCATTACTCATTACTTAGTTGTTTGATTTGTAAGCCTAAAAAGAAAGTTAATTCTCCCATCAAACTCATTTCAAATTCAAGACTCATACTTTTAGCAAATGAGATTCATTTGTGGAACCAAAAATAATATCATCAATATAAATTTGAACAATAAGAAAATTATTTTTAAAATTTTTTATAAATAATGTAGTATCGACTTTGCCTTTAGAAAAAGTATTTTCGATAAGAAATGAGCTAAGTCTCTTATACCAAGCCCTTGGGGCTTGTTTCAATCCATAAAGAGCTTTAGTCAATTTAAATATATGATTAGAGAGATTATCATTCTCAAATCCGGGAGGTTGTTCAACGTAAACTTCTTTGAAAATAAAGTCATTAAGAAAATCACTTTTAACATCCATTTGAAATAACTTAAATTTGTTACTATTAGCATAGGCAAAGAGCATCCTTATGGCTTCTAATCATGCCACAAGAGCGAATGTTTCTTCATAATCGATACCTTCTTCTTGGTTGAAACCCTTGTCCACTAATATAGCTTTTTTTCGAACCACAATACCAAATTCATCTTGCTTCTTTCTAAAAACTCATTTAGTACTGATAAATAAATGGTCATTTGGCCTAGGAACAAGCTTTTACACCTCATTTCTCTCAAATTGATTCAACTCTTCTTGCATTGCGATAACCCATAAATCATCTTTCAATGCCTCGTCAATGCATTTTGGTTCAATTTGGGAGAGAAAAGTGGCATTGGCACAAAAATTCTTAAGAGAAGAATGAGTTTGAACCCCTTTTGATGTGTCTCCTATGATTAGCTCCTTAGGATGAACATCTATATACTTCCATTCCTTAGGTAAGGATATTTCGGAAGAAGATGCATCTAAGTTGCTAGATGGAGAAGGGATTTCATTTAAATTCAAAGCATCAAAATTAACATCATCATCAAAATCATTTTTCTTGACTTTGGAAACTTCATTGAAAACAAACTCTTCAATAATTAAAGTTTTTTTGTTAAAGATATAAAATACTTTAGAAATAAAAGAATAGTCAAGAAAAATCCCTTCATCGGATTTTGCATCAAATTTTCCTAAGGCATCATTTTCATTTAAGATAAAATACTTACACCCAAAAACTTTAAAATATGAAACATTAGGTTTTTTATTGTTCCACAACTCATAAGGAGTTTTGGCGAGTAAGGGTCTTACTAGAACTCTATTCATAACATAGTATGTTGTATTTACGGCTTCGGCCTAAAAATATTTGGGTAAGCTATGTTCGTTTAACATAGTTCTAGTCATTTCGTGTAAGTTTCTATTTTTTTCTTTCTACTAATCTATTTTGTTGAGAATTTCTTGGAGTGGAGAAGTTGTGGTTGTATGCATTAGATTCATAAAATTCTTAGAAATCACGATTTTGAAATTCACCACCATGATCACTTCGAATTGATGAAATCATAAATCTCTTTTCATTTCAAACAAGTTTACAAAACTTAGAGAAACACCTAAAACAATCACTTTTGTGTGCCAAAAAGTAAGTCCATTTGTATCTACAATAATCATCTACGATGACAAACGCGTATTTGCTTCCTCCTAAGCTTGATGTAGTAATTGATCCGAATAAGTCCATATGGATTAACTACAATGGCCTAGAGGTGCTTATTTGATTCTTTGGTTTGAAATTACTTTTTATTTGCCTTCCTAGTTGATATGCATCACATACATTGTCTTTGATGAACTTAATGTGATGAATTCCTCTTACAAGTTCTTTAGATGAAATTTGAAAGATTAGTTTCATGCTTGCTTGACCTAACCTCCTATGCCAAAACCAAGCATCGTCATTCAAAATCGAAAAACACATTTCATTATAAAGATCATTAATATCGATAGTGTATATATTATTTTATTTTAGAACAATCATAGATGTGTTTTTTAATGGTTTTTCAATAATGCAAGCATTGGATTCAAATCTAATGATCTATCCTTTATCACACAATTGACTAATGCTCAAAAAGTTATGCTTTAAGCCATCAACTAATAATATATCTTCAATAGAAAAGGTGGATTTGTTACCTTTGGTTCCTTTGCCAATGATTTTACCCTTGTTATTGTCTTCGAATGTGACATGTCCTTCGTCTACGCTGGTGAGCTTAGAGAATTGAGATGGATCTCTAGTCATATGCCTCGAACAGCCACTATTAAGGTACCATCTCTTGCTCCTAGCTTGTGATAGTAAATGTTTTTACAAAAATGGATGATTTTTATGTACCCATTTGACCTTGGGTGCCTCAAAAATCGATCTACATAGCTTATCATGTTGCATTGAGTCATTTGAGGTTCTTTTAAGAACCCAAATCAATTTATATGGACTACATTTCTTAAATAGACAATGATAAGTTACAGGCCCAAATTTATAGCAAAAGTTACATTTCTTTCGGGGTGAAACATGCAAAGTAGGGCCTTTAACAAAGGTGGTTGGATTTTGGTGAGAGCTACTCACAAATCCGATTTCGCCTTTACTATGAACGTGACCCTTCTTGGCAAGGATCATGTTCAAGGATTTGCTACCAACCTCAAACTTTTCTAAGGTTTTCTTAAGTAATAAGTTTTGCTTTTGAAGTATTTCTAGTTATAATTACTACCAACCTCAACCTCACATTTTGTATATGAAGCTAAACTATCATTGAGCTCAACTTTTAATCTATTATAATTACTAATAAGAGAAACATGCTCCTTTTTTAATAATTTATATTTTTTACTAATTGATTTACATTCATTAAATAAATCATGAATCCCCATTCGCAGGTCAAGGGGAGAGCTCGGGGAGGATGCCCACCAAGGATCCCCATTCGTGCCCGAGATACAGGATCAGACAGTCCCCCCGAACTTCCGACTCCCCTCTCTGGACGCATATGACGGCTCCACCGACCCAGCGGACCATGTAGCCGCTTTCCGTGCCCAGATGACACTATATGGAACCTCTGATGCTCTAATGTGCAGGGCATTCCCCACAACTCTGAGAGGGCCAGCCCGCATGTGGTACAGCGGCCTGAAGACCGGGACGATTGCCTCCTTTGACCAGCTTGTCAAGAACTTCGAGCTTAACTTCCTGGCCTACGCCAGGCCAAAACCTTCCATTGCACTGCTCCTCGGACTCCACCAAAGGGAGGATGAGCCCCTCTCCCATTTTGTGAACCGCTTTGCAACACAAATCCAGGGGTTATCGGATGCTCATCCCTCTCTATTGATGCAGGCATTTATGATAGGCCTGCGACCTTCCAGATTCCTCTAGTCCCTCGTGGAGCAACCCCCCACCGCAGTACCTGAGATGCTTCAACGGGTGAACCAGTTCATCGTGGCTGAGGCTTGGATGGTCGGGAAGTGGGAGGAGCACAAGAGGGATAGGCCGGAGTCGGCCCGGGAACAACCATCCACCACGCTAAGGTGTAGGTTGGACCGGCCTGACTCGCCGGCGTTGAGGTCCCCGTTGCCCTCTTTGGGCGCATCCCGAACGGAGATATTTCTCCAAATAAGGGAAAAAGGGTTACTTAGGGCCCTCAATCCAATGAAAAGCCCGCGGGAACTCGCTGACCAGTCGAAGTATTGTCGTTTCCACCGATAAAGCGGGCACGATACTAAGGAGTGCCGCGAGCTGAAGCGGCAAATCGAGGAGCTCGTCCGCAGGGGACACCTCAGTCGGTACATCCGACAGAGTAGGGAACTTTCGCCCCATCTGAAGGGCCCCGTTGAGCGCCAAATCGACATCATCACGGGTGGCCCGGCATCCGGAGGAAACAGTATGTCCGGAAGGAAGGCGTACGCTCGCTCCGTCAATACCGATCCTCCCAAGCATGGCCCCGATCCCGAAGTCACGTTCCCTCCTGAGGGTACTAAGCGATCAGAGCATGACGATACGCTTGTCATAACGGCCAGGATTGCTAACGCCCAGGTGAAGAGGATCATGATCAACACGAGGAGCTCGGCCGACGTGCTCTATCTTGACGATTTTCAGAAACTTGGGATAGCTAAAGAAGTCTTGGAGCCTATGTGCTCGGTGCTCACAGGGTTCACCGGCGACTCGATTTCGCCGCTGGGAGCGATCACTTTGCCCCTGACTTTGGGAGCGCCGCCAAGATCCAAGACGGTGATGTCTACCTTTTTAGTGGTGGATCTCCCCACTGCATACAACGCCATCCTTAGCCACCCCACCCTCAACGAGATTAAAGCCGTAGTCTAACGGTGAAGTTCTCGACCCACGCTGGGGCTAGGGAAGTCCGGGGAAGCCCCCGTGAATCCAGGCGGTGTTACTTGACAGCAATCTCACTGTACAAAAGGGGGAGAGCCGAACAACCCCTGGGGGACCCTCGGGAAATGAAGAAGCTGACCCAACATCCCGAGCCGACGGCCCCCACCTGCGAAGCACCGTTGTCAAAGGACCGCCCAGATCGAACGATCAGAATCAGGTCGGAGCTCCCCGAACAAGAGCGGAAGCAACTTGTTGGCTTCCTGCAGGACAATACTGACATCTTCGCTTGGTCGCCATCCAACATGATGGGCGTCGACCCGAAAACTGCCCAACATTACCTAAACATCTCGCCTGAAGCTCGACCAATGAAGCAGAAGCCCCGACAACATGCTCCTGACAGGCAACTAGCTATCCATGAAGAGGTAGAGCAGCTCTTGGTAGCAGGCTTCATAGAAGAAGTCAAGTACCGCGATGGCTATCTAATGTAGTCCTCGTGAAGAAATCTAATGGATGCTGGAGGATGTGTGTTGACTACACTAGTCTCAATCGTGCATGCCCGAAAGACTGCTATCCCCTCCCGAGGATCGACCAGTTGGTCGATGCGACCGCCGGGCATGCTCACCTTTCGTTCATGGATGCCTTCTCCGGCTACAACCAGATCAGGATGGCGCCCGAGGACCAAGAGCACACGGCCTTCCTCACTGATCTAGGGGTGTATTTCTACAAAGTTATGTCGTTCAGGCTGAAGAATGCAGGTGCTACCTATCAGAGAGCCGTGAACAAGATGTTCGCCCAACAGATCGGGCGGAACATAGAAGTTTACGTCGACGACATGATCGTGAAGAGCCGTACGACGGTGGACCACTTGACCGACTTGGCCGAAACGTTCACCACGTTGCGAAGATACGGGCTGCGACTCAACCCTGCAAAGTGTGCTTTTGGCGTCAGCTCGGGAAAATTCCTCGGGTTCATCGTCCACGAGAGGGGAATTGATGCCAACCCAGAAAAGGTCCAGGCGATCATCGGTATGCAAACCCCTCGGATAATCGAGGACTTGCAACGACTTAACGGGAGGCTCACCTCCCTATCCCGGTTTCTATCCAGATCGGGTGATCGTTGTCTCCCCTTCTTTCGGGCCTTAAAAAACCTGAGGAACTTTCAATGGATGGCAGAATGCGAGGAAGCCTTTGCACATGTAAAACAACACCTGGCCTCCCTCCCCCACCTTGCCTCAGTCTCTTCGGGGGAGAAGCTCAGTGTCTATCTAGCCGCCTCCAGTACGCTGTTAGCTCCGTCTTGACTAAAGAAGTTACCGGTGAGCAACTACTGGTCTACTACATCAGCCATGTCCTAAGCGGGCCTGAGGAGCGGTACCCGCTAATTGAAAGACTTGTTTTGGCGCTCGTGCTGACAGCTTGAAAGCTGCGCCCCTACTTCCAAGCCCATCCGATTAAGGTAATCACCGACCAACCACTCTGGTAGGTTTTATCTAAATTCGATGTTGCAGGTCGGCTCCTCAAGTGGTCAGTAGAGCTTGGAGAATTTGACATACACTATGTGTTGAGGACTGCCATAAAAGCCCAGTCGGTAGCCGACTTCATCTTAGAGTTGGCTCAAATTGAGGATGAGGGTTTTGGGCAGCTTGGGGAGATATGGGTCCTGCACATGGACGGATTGGCTACCTCGAGTGGCGCAGGCGCGGGAGTGGTGTTATCAGCCCCCGACGGACGTTTGTTCAAACGTTCCCTCCGCTTCGGGTTTCAAGCTACCAACAACGAAGCCGAATATGAGGCACTCCTGGCGAGACTCAGACTGGCCCTCGAGATGTAGGTGAATGCCATTCACGTCCTCACCAATTTGTAGCTGGTGGCCGAGCAACTCAGCGGCGGATACGAGGCTAGGGAACCTACCATGGCAAAAAACTTGGCAGAGGTAAAAAGCCGAGCCTCCGACTTCTCTCGCTTTACGATATCTAAGGTGCCGAGGAGTCAAAACAAGCGAGCCGATGAGCTGGCCAAACTGGCCTCAAGGTCGGACCCTGAAGTCCAACCCGAGATCGAAGAGATTCCTTTCCGAGCTATCTCGATCTCGGTCGTGTCTTCAGCCGACGCGCATACCACATGGGTGCAGGAGATGCTGCGCTTCAAGCGTGACGGGATTCTTCCCACCGATGAGGCTGCGGCTCGGCGCATCCGCCAAATGCAGGCATGGTACTCCGAGGTGAACGGACGGCTCTACAAGCGGTCCTTCTCACATCCTCTACTGCGATGACTCGGGACTGAAGAAGCTCGGACGGTCCTGGCCGAGGTCCATGAGGGGATTTGCGGAGAGCATATCACTGGACGGACCTTGGCTTACAAAATCCTTCGCCAAGGATACTATTGGCCCACCATGTCCCGAGATGTAAGATCTTACATACAACGGTGCGACCCGTGCTAGAGGCACGCCCGAACGCCGCGGCAGCCTGCTGTTCCGCTCACCCCCATTGACTGTGTGTGGCCATTCGCACAATGGGGATTGGACCTCCTCGTCCCTTTCCCACCAGCCTCGGGACAATGGAGATACATCATCGTGGGAGTAGATTACTTTACCAAGTGGGTTGAGGCCGAGCCACTAGCAACGATCACAGAACAACAAGTGGAGAAGTTCATCTAGAAAAATATCTTGACTCGGTTCGGCTTGCCCAGAACCAACATCACGGACAACGGATCCCAGTTCGCCAGAATGAGGTTCCGAGAGTTCTGCGCGAACTACAGGATTCAACTGAAGTTCAGCTCGGTAGCCCACCCCCAGGCGAATGGACTAGCGGAGGTAACCAATCGATCCATCCTGGACGGGCTCAAGAGAAGAGTGTTTACGGCCCGATCGGCCTGGGTGGACGAGCTCCCTAGCATCTTGTGATCCCTACGGATGACCCCCAAAACCACGATTGGAGAATCCCCCTACAGCCTCGCGTTCGGAACCGAGGCCGTGTTGCCACCTGAAGTGGTCTTCCCCATAGTCCAGATGGAAAACTACGATGAGAGGATGGTGAACCAAGGATTACAAGCCTGTCTCGACTTGCTCGAGGAGCGACGTGCAGACGCACACTTGAAAGCCCTCTCCTACAAAAGGGCCATCGCTAGAATCTACAACTGGAAGGTATGACCCCGACCGATTAAATTAGGCGACCTGGTACTACGCAAGGCCAAAGTCAGTGATCTGACCCGAGTGTGCGGTAAGCTTGCCCCTAGTTGGGAAGGGCCTTATCGGGTTATCGACGTCGTTAGGGTCGGCACGTATCGGCTTGCAACCATGCAAGGTCACCCTCTACCGAGGACGTGGAACATGCAAAATCTTAAAAAGTTTTTCGTATAATAGGAAGCAAAATGGACAAGACAGAAGTATGAGCAAAATTTTCCATTTCAAATAAAATCAGGTTACAAAGACCAGACAAGTTACAACGTTGACCGACCCTTAAGTTATTACAATTTTCTACCCTATCTCTCGTGGGCCTCGACGCTATCATCAAATGGGACTTCATCCGGCATGTCAACATTCTTGTCCTCGGGGAGAGAGGCGAAGGGGTTTTCCTCGATCTCTAGACCGGGGTGGCGCGCTTTGAATCGGGCCAGGGCAATCCGGTACCCATATTCATAGGTAACCTGCCTCGACTGGACCAAGCCGAGTTGGAAGCCCGAGGACTGTTTGTAGTCCTCGATCAACTTCTTGTCTTTCTCCGGCCGCTGATTCATCTCGATGACCAAGGCCTTGGAGGCCCCCTTCGCCTCGACAAGCGCCCCCTCTAGCTTTTGAGTAAGGGCGATTGCATCATTCCGGGCTAGGCGCGCCTCGGTCCGAGTCACCCTCAGGAGCGTCTGGAGCTCTTTATTCTGCTCCTCGGCCGCCCGTACCTCGGATTTAAGGCACGTAACCTTAGCCTCCAGACCCAAGGCACGCTCCTCGGCCGCCACTACCTCGGATTTGAGATGCATCGCCTCTGCCTCTAGATCCGAGGCATGCTGCTCGGCCACCGCGACCGCCTCCGGAGCCGCTCCCGCGCGGACCTCCTCGATCTGCCGACGCAGCTCCGCGTTGCAGTCACTCAAAACGCCGAGGGCCCGACCCACGTCGCGCATGCGGTCCATCAATGCCATGACGTAATGATGGCCCTGCAGGGAAGAGGAGTCAGGACAGGTACCATTCGAGCATAAATAGGGAGCCGATGGCGAGGCACTTACCCATAGCAGCGACTTTGCGGACTTGCCAAGTAAAACATTTGAGGGCATAAGGTACAATTCCCGAGCCATGTTGGGATGGAGCACACCTCGGGCGAACGAGGCCGCAACCTCCCCGTTAGCCCATATCCGATCCTTGCGGGTCAAGCCCACCCACCGGGCGACCAACGGGTCGGAGGGTTGGCCCTCCGGGAGTTCACCCATCACCCGAGCTTGGTAAGGCTCACCCTACGCTCCCACTGGGAGGTGACACAGGTCACGGATAGAAGGCTCCCAAGGCGCCTTCCCCACCTCCCTGCTCGGGCCGGCCTCGCCCCGACCGAGGTCCCATCTTCGATCGCGCCCGGCGGGTACGGTTACGCCTCCCTCCGGTTGAGTCACCGACGCGTCCGATTTCTTCTGGACCCCGGTCTTCGCCTTCTTCCGAGGCTGACCAGTCTCAAGTTCTACTGGGGCCTCTTTCAAGCTGACCCTCGGTTGGGACGGTTGATGTGGTGACGCGGCCGACGAAGAACGCCCCCCACGCACAGCAACCAGATTCACCATCTCTACATAAAAACACCGACATTGGTCAGAACACCAAAAACAATCTTTTAGAAAACCCTAACACTACCCACTAGGGCATACCTCGAGGCGCCGAGCTAAGACCCGCCTCGACTAGCCACCCCTCGGTCATCTTCTAGATGACTCGGGAGGCTAGGAGAATCTCCTTAAGTCGTCGGAGGTCACGGCGCTCCTCGTCGTTCAAGGTCGGAGCGGTGTTGTCAATCACGTGCGCCGCCCACCGGAGTCCGAAGCTCCAGCCCTCCGAGTGGCAAACATAAAAGAAGTGCCCCTTCCATCCCTTGTTACTGGAAGGAGCCCCGCTAATCCGGAAGCCTGGCCGGGCAGACAAGTAGTAACCCCCCGAACCCTTGGAAAGACAGAAACAAGAGAGGAAAATGGATCGGGTCGGGGTAATATTGGCATAGTGGCACTCCCCTAGGAAGGCCACAAGATAGCGCCAAGAGTTTGGTACCATCTGGGATGGGGAAATACGCCACCATGAGATACAAGAGTTGATGATAGGGTGCAAGGGGAAGCGTAACCCGGCCTCAAGGGCGAAACCCTTTGGGATGGGGTCGTACGCCCGTTGCCCTGGCTCAGGGGCAATAAGAACGAATTCCTCCGAGATATCGTAACGTCCCCGGAGGTAGCCAAGCGATGACTCGCTCACAGTGGAGTCGAGGTGTGCGGCCACATTAGGGCTTCGAGAGCCCGAGCCGCTTTCTCGTCAGATGACGAGCTGGGGCTCGGTGGCAATGTTTTCTCTCCGACGTTACTTGAGGTAGAAGGTGAAGAAGGCAACGGCGAAGAAGAAGGGGAAGCCATCCTTACCGACCTTGGGAAGGAGAAGCAGGACAGCCGATTCAAACGAAGCAATATGGTCCGAAGAAGCAACTAAGAGAATGCAGGTAAGGAGACGTGCAGGAAGCCGACTGCACGCTATTTATAGGCAAAATCCCACCAAAAACGACCCTTCCTCTCCTGAAGCACGTTACGTCAGGCAGACCAAACGTCACTTCGCCATAAATATGGCTTGACATTGCAGCCAACGGGTACGCAGTGCGGATGCTGAAGCACTGGTCTTCTCGTTCTCGAAAACTGACGACCCCCTAAAGTGACTGTCCCTTAGACTCCTACACGGGTAGGAAAGGACCTGCCCACTCGCATCCACGCATCACTACCTTGTTGGTCCTAGCTAAGTAGCTTCTCGACTACGTGTTGCCCAAGACCACAACCTCTGCGCGGCCTACCCGCTTGAGTCGTGCTCCTTGGCTGCATGTTGCCCGAGACCACAACCTCTGCTCAGCCTACCCGACTGAGTCGTGCTCCTCGACTGCATGTTGCCTGAGACCACAACCTCTATGCAGCCTGCCCGCTTGAGTCATGCTCCTCGGCTGCATGTTGGTAGAGACGACGACCTCTGCGTGGCCTACCCGCCTGAGTTGTGCTCCTCGGCTGCATGTTGCCCGAGACTACAACCTCTGCTCAGCCTGCCCGATTGAGTCGTGCTCCTCGGCTGCGTGTTGCCCAAGACCACAACCTCTGCTTGGCCTGCCCACCTGAGTCATGCTCCTCAGCTGCATGTTGCTCGAGACCACAACCTCTACTCGGCCTACCCGACTGAGTCATGCTCCTCGGCTGCATGTTGCCCGAGACCACAACCTCTGCGTGGCTTGCCTGCCTGACTCGTGCTCCTCAGCTGCATGTTGCCTGAGACCACAACCTCTGCTCGGCCTACCCGATTGAGTCGTGCTCCTCGACTGCATGTTGCCCGAGACCACAACCTCTGCGCGGCCTGCCCGCCTGAGTTGTGCTACTCAACTGCGTGTTGCCCGAGACCACAACCTTTGCTCGGCCTACCCACCTGAGTCATGCTCCTCAGTTGAATACTGCCCAAGACCACCGCTGCACGCCCAACCCTCCTTAGATACTAAACTCCACGATTCCCACACCCCTGGCAACGGACCGGCAATCGCCCGGCAGGGATAGTTTCTTAAAGCTGAAGCCATGCCTCGGACCCCTCTTTACAACAACCGATGCATAGCTTCCTTCAGAGGGGGAATATGATGAGGGTAATAATGGCAATAAGACTCGGGTTGACATCAGCTGCCCTAGATGATGCCTCGCGCCTCTATTAACCTGACAACACCTGGTCAACATGGACCGGAACGTCGACTGAGGCACATTAACATCCTGCTCAAGCTCGGTCCTTCACGCCACGCCAACATCGGTGTCAGACGTTACCAGGAGTAAGATCCTGCTCCCTGCAAGCGGGCACATCAAGCAACGATAACCTTTACTATAAAAACCCTCGCGCTCCGAGGAAAAGGGGGAGAGACAACAAAAAAACCCCTTGCGACTATTCACTAACTTGATTGTCGGAGGGGTCGGGCCGAGCTCTTCCGACCCGACCTGTTGGCAGGTATGAAGGCGGAGCGCCTCTCTCGGACACCAAAAGGGGAGCCCTATCCCGGAAAAGACGACGGACCCGTCCCCGATCACGCCTAGCGAAGTCAGCCACCCTAGCAGTCTCCCGGGTTCCCCAGGAAGATCCCTGCCCATTCGGACCCGAACCAAGCCGCGTCGGCCCCGAGGCCATGGCTTAAAGGTGTTGACACAAACACTGCTACAGCGGCAGCGTCTAGGGCTGCGAATAAGGTCGATCCGACTGCTGCGGCGGTAGGTTTGCCAGTGCTCACAAGATCTCTATTGCTGTAGAGCTCCAATGCGGGCATGGTGGGAGTAGTCCCCGGTGCCCAGATTTTTCTCGATGTCAGCAGCCCCCTCTCCAAGCTGCAAACTGGTTGGTTCTCCTTGTTGCCTTGCTCTGTGATCATGTGAAAGATCTTCCCTTTTCGGCTCTGGAATCGCCGATAGGTGTTTGGGGATTTGCCCCTGCGTAGAGCTCCCCATGGCAAGAAGGCACTCGCTTCGGTGTTTCTTGGAGATTAAAAATGGAGCATGCACCGTAGATCTTGAGCATGTTGGAAAGAATAGAAGATGAAGAATTATTGAAGAAGTTTTATTTAAGAAGCTTTATTAATGAAGCTTGAATGCATTAACATGTCTTTCTCTTATTTATATAGATTAGGAGGAAGGATTTTCCTAGAGAGATTTCCTCATATAGTTGGAGAAATCTTATCTATTATCATGCCCCTGCAAGATGGTGCTCCTGTCAAGGATACCAATGCAAAGCAAATAGTTTACAAGCGAGAGGCTTTGTGAGTAGGGCAAGAGCATATCGTTGCTGTTGCTGTTGTTGTGGCTGCGACGACGATGGCGACGATGACGGCAACGACTGTAGTAGAGGAGAAAGCTACGACAATGGAGAAAGCTATAACAATGCTGTAGCAGAGGAAGAAACCACAGCAGAGGAGGAAGCTGTAACGATGTTGCAGTGATGCTACAATAGAGGAGGAAGCTACAACGATGTTGCAGTGATGCTATAGTAGAGGAAGAAGCTGTAGTGATGTTACAGTAGAGGTACAGCAGAGGAGGTAGCATGGAGGAAAAGAGAGAAGGAATGGGCAGGGGTTGGAGAGGGATCCACTACCGAGGGTGAGTAGTCGATCGGACCAAAACAGGCCTCATTATTGTGGGTGCACCAGATGGCAACACTGGGTGTGGTCACTGCAACGGCTGGGGTAGCAGCGAAGGCATCACGTATCGTACAACAAACGGAGAAGGAAGTCCGACAGGAAAGTGAGTCTGGTGGGAAAGAGTTCCCCCCTTCTCTGCTCTGTAGAGACAAGGGATGTGGTGAATGGCAAGCTTCAATGACCGTGAAGCATCGCAAGCTTATTGAAGAAATTTACATTCCTCTCCTATTTATACATATTAGGAGGGAGGATTTTCCTCAACAAAATAGAAGGTTTCCCTCAATAGAGTAGAAAGATTTCTTCATATAGTTAAAGAAATCTTATCGGCTATCAGGGCATTAATGGATTTCCATCATCTACCTGGACATTCATATTCACATCCAATGAAGTCATTCATATTCACATCCAATGAAGTGGAAAAATTCTCTGTGAATCTTCAGCTTTAATTATATGTTATGTTGTTAAAGTTTTGAGCACTAGGTGTCTAGCATCGAAAAGTAAAGTAAATCACCACATGTTTTAGGACAAGGATTTGTTTTTCTCTCTGTCTGCTGTGCCCATTGGCAGATAAAGAAAAAGTCTTCATGTACATCCTGTTAAACATCAAAGTGAGCACACAGATGCTCTTTCCAACGGCATCTTAAGACTTTTAAGTTTACAGAAACTTGGTACATGCATATCCTGTACAGGATATGAATCTTTTGGAATTCCGCCACACAACAAAATCCATTCTGTTCCTCATATGTTGCTAATAGATATATTTCTACTTGTCATTTTGGTGGGATAGATTAACTAGTATATATTAGTACCACTCCGTTTGATTTTTAGTTGTACCAGTTCCGCATTGCTGCATAAAAGCATTGAAAAATCACAAATTACTGGAGCCCAGAATCAGTGTTTCATATAGGAATTCTTTTATTGCTTTAGTTTCTGATACCTAAATGAATTTCCTGTCCGTGCTGCTAGGAAGGTCTCATTATCTGGAGCTGCATGTGAACAATGCAAACACGGTTGATTGTATCTAATTAAAATATCCTTGTGATTTAAACTTTGCTTATATACTAAATGGTAAAAGTGCTGGTTTTTCACCATCTAATTTCATAGATGTGTCATGTCCTCAATTTAGAACAATTGTAGTAGCTGCACTGACAATTCAATGTTTTGTTCTTAAATAACAGCTCATTTTCAATTCAAAGTTCTCTCTTTAGTCTTCTGCTGCATTAATAAGTTGATCAATGTTACATGAAACAGTGAAACTTATATTCAATAGGCTGACTGAAACTTTTTCCTTGTTTTTTGTTGTTGAGATAAGCTAGCTGTTGCCTACATTTTTTTGCCACTTAAAAAGACTGGATAGCATTTTGTTAGTAATGTTGTCCGCATGTTGTTAGTGTCTTTCCAAGTGTTTATCCTTTTCCTATTCATCTATCTTCCCTCTACATAATTACCATGTTATCTTATTTTTATCTGTCATGATGGCCCTTGTTCTCACTGGGCTAATTATTGATCAGGTTGGCAGGCAAGGCACCATATGCTTCAGTGAAACCACCAGATGACATAGAAATGACTTACGAGCAAATGCTTGGTTACAACTGTCACTGAGCTTCGACTTTGACAACTTCAACTTACTAAGATTAATAGCTATGACCTTCCCGTATTTCATGAACATTATGCTAAGTAATTCTCATGTCAACAGACTAATGCTTACGAAATGTAATGGATGGACTATACTGTTTCCTAGATAAAAGGCATTCAGCTTTACGTATACTACTATTGTTGAGCCTTTAAGGATATGGACTCGAGACCTTTGAGGAATAATTATTTACCATTCCAGGAGAATCTTTGAACTGGGCCTACGGAAAATATAATAGTTCTGGATATAGCTGCAAACATGTTCTTGAACAAGCTATCTTATGATCTGGGCATTTAGACAAGTTGGAACAGCAGGACTGCTACAGATGGAAAACAGGAAAAAGAAGCTTCAAGTGCTAATAATTAGGATCAGACCAGATGGGTTCAGTTCAAGAAATGTCACAAATGTGTCATTGAAATCACTATATAATCTACCACCTGAACAATGAACCATGGAAGTAAGTGTGTCATATATCAATCAGCTGCTTGAAGATGAGTGTCAAAACATTCAATACACATGAAAGTAGATAACTTATAATGAACTCTATAGAAATTGTAGCACCTCAACACACTCAATATGTTATGAAAACACAACTGACCGAAAAAAAAAAAAAAAAAAAAAAAAATCAACTACCAAAAATCCACCGAAAATTCTTATTTGCATTCTAACTTTGTACCAGACTCCATATGGGTAAACACCAACCAGGATGAAGCCTTCATGGATGAGCAACACTTAGGTAAAACTTGCTACCTGGCCATTGTCATGGACAAATAATCCACCAGAAAAGGTGGGGGAACAATCATGAGATTAGTACCAAAATCCACCTCACAATATGAAATGGCACCATATTTGATAATACAATTATGAAAATATAATTACACAGAGACAAGTAGACCACACGTCTGATGATAGCATGTGCCATGCAATTCCAGCCTTTCATCTGTTCTTGGAGACGGGTAGCTTTGATGAAAGTCATTCTACTGGGAAGATTTTCCAGATCATATAAGTTAAATCCTCCATTTAGTTGACCCTGTATGTTCAATGACAATGTGGTGATAGAAAAACAATGGTAAATTAGCATCAAAATATTAATATTGGTAAACAAAACCTTACTAACAAATTGATGTAAGAAGTTGAAGAAATATTTCTTAAATACCAAATTATCAGACAGAAGTTTCCCAGAATGTCACTTTTGAGTATACACTTCACAAAACTAACCAGCAACAATGAATAAAAAATTTGTTGGAAGACAATGTCCTGTATGGTAAAAAATTTCAAAATACTATGCAAACCCCTTGAATCCTCTGCTTTATTTCATGAAATGTTTACTGTTGCCAGTTGATGTTCATGAACTTGTGAATAGGTAAAATGAGGACTTCATTATATTTCAAGTTGGTGTTTCAAAGTGTAGAAGTATGAAACAACTGACCATGACCATGGATCACGAAATTATTGATTGAAAAGATGCATGTCAAACGAACAATACTGACTTTAATTTTATAGAGATTATAATCCAGAAACTTGAGCCTAAAAATCTATTGGGCAATCTGATGCAAGTCCATCTAAATTGTTGACTTTAACAATGGATAAAAATATTCAAAGACTAAATGACAATAACCAAAACCTCTAGCTTCAATGCCTATAGCATCTTAATCCTAAAGAACACAAAACATAGTGATCGCCAAGAGTAAAGCAATAGCATCACAAGTCCAAAGATGACATTTCTATGTGCTAAGTGGATATTAAAATATAGAGATGTACACAACCAATTAGCTGAATCTGCAAATAAGTGTCATCCTGATCATTATTATTGCCAAACAAAAGATATGGAATTTGACTTTAAAACTTACAATGAAAATTCTTCATATCAACTACATTAAACATTTTAAGAAAAAGGGTAATTCGTAGTCAAACATATAAGAGGAATGTTAAGCATCATACTTGTTGCATGAACTTTTAGAACTTTTGGGGGCTCTAATAAGATGATATACTATGATGTCTGTACTCTGAAAAACTTAGGTCCTGTGCAATGTTAACACTTTACAAACCAAAAGCCTTTACATGCCAAAACTAAAGCCAAATTGACAGTCACAAGATATCAAGTCAACCTATTGGTTTCTCTTGGATGTATTATACAACGGCAAGTTGGGGGAGGAATTGCAGTATTCCTAGAATCACCATTAGTTCAGTAAGCAACACTGATATAAATGATCAATATGTCCTAGCTTATTTATATAGGAGGATACTACAAAACTAAATATACAAGGACCAATTGTAAGTAAGGCTGGTTTATGTTCTAAATATCAAAAGGTTCAGATGATACAAGGAGACAAAGGGTTCACTTAAGATGTTATGACCTCAAGACCTAAGGCAACCTGCATAGAATGTACTGGGATCAGTTGGAATGATGTGTTCGGCCAAGTTAGTATATCATGACAGAATTTTGTAGGAGAAAAGACAGAAATCAATTTGACTAAGAAAATTTTGCTTGATCTCGTAATCAAGTCAAACACAAAAAGCACTGAATTGAGGCATTTTTACATTCACATGGATCTCTAGATAAATTTTTGGCTTTGTTTATATAGAAATGATTTGTCTTTTTTGGTAAATTTGGGATAATATATGACATCTTGTGGCATCAACTCATGCTACATTAATTATGCGATCATGATCCTTAAAATAAAGCCAAACAATTATAATGCTATTGAATAACTACCTACTAATGACAAATTCTAATGCTAATATTACATGTTTAGTGTTGGATAATTGAAACATCCACTGTATTACAAACAACATTCCAAACAAGAACCAACTACCCCTACAAACTTCGTCACATCCATTGATTCTCAAGAAATGGATAGAAGGTTTTCTCACGTATAAAGTTCAAGTACAAAGCCAACTGCATGTTCAATAAGGTTCACAGGACCTGGTTCAAATTTGGAATTGCCATGAGATATAGGATTCAAATTGGCATACTGGCTAAGATAGATTGCTTGATCAGGTTAAAAATTTAGCTGGATACTAGCTATAATCACTGGGTAACAATCAGGAACCATCCAGGATCAAAATGAAGTAGACCAAAATCCACTTGTATCAAGTGTTACCAGGCAGACAGATTAAAAGATGGCCACAAATTAGTAGGAAATTAGTAGAAGCCACAGTGAATCTGTGAAAATTCAATTCATACAAAATCAGAGGAATAGACCAACACCCGATCAAACACAATTTGGTTTGATGTGGAGGCCAAAAGTTTCATTGACAAGTCCAGTCAATTCCAAAGTTCTTGAAAATTTCAGTGTAGATGTGGCTGATCCTGCAAATACTGTATTTAATTTGATTCCTGTGAAACCAGAGTATCTTCAAGTCTTCACTTTTAGTTTGATGCAGATTTTGGTCTTCCAATATTGCAGTTTCAGCCCCTAAGATTTTACTATGATTCACATGAAACATCATAAGAAAAAAATATTCCTCAACTATAGTTTCTAACATTCATCATGGTCATCTAGGACATTGCAACATATGTTTAGGACATCCTTTCTAGACTTCTGCATAAGAAGATTGGGACATGGATCCTTCCTTTTCTTGAAATGAGGTCACTGTAATGCAATTTGATTAACAAAAACCTCATTATCCAGAGGTCCAACCACTTATTAGAGTTAAAACTTGAAATAATTGAATACAAGAGGATAGCCTGTCACTTCCTTGTACATTCTTTGATCCCAATAACAACAGCAATGACATACGTAATTCAAAAGAAGGAAGAAGTATGGAGTGAAAAGAAAAAGGAGAATCAGCAACAGTTGTTGCCCAAGACAAACTTAACATTTTAGAAACATGTTTGGACTATGAGACCCATTTTTTGTATAAGAACATAACTGACACTTGACTGGCTCTAAGAATACCAGAACTTCTAGAAATTGAAATCTACTACCTCAAACTTCTATAAACAAAATCTTTAGCATAAAACATAAGGACTATGATACCAACACTAACAGTTTCCTCATAACCAAAGTTCATTGAAATATCAACTCATGGTTGGATATGGCTTGAGACTTACTGAACCAAATGCTTGCAGAGGCAGGCCCAGAAATATTTTGCACCTCATTGTTTAATTTGGACTCCAAATTTCTTGGTCAAAACGATGTCACTAAAATGAATAAATGAGTCCACAACAGCTACAACAACCTGTAATGATCAAAATTATTTGTGTTGGAAACATATAAATGATAGGTCTCAGCCTAATTACACTTTTCATCATAAAGTTACTGCTGTGTGAGGGTCTACTTCCTCTCTCCTGTAAACTACCACCATCTGTTAATCAAAGACCAAGACTGGGGCTTTGCCAGCAACAAATAGCAGAATTAATGGTCCAAGTTCGTACTTATAGCATGCATAATTTATTTAAATATTAACTAAATTGCGACATCAAAACTAAAACGTTTAAGCTCCAACAAAAACTAATCTACAATGATTCAGCCACTCTTTCAAGAAGAATTTTCTACTCATTAATCATTTATAGAAGTATTACTTAAATTGTGACATCGAAGTTGAAAAGTCAAAGCTCCATTAATAACTAATATGCAATGAGAGTCAGCTCTTCCAAAATGAATTGCTTATGAAGCAAAATTAATTTGAATTCGAGCATTTGTGACTTCTTTTCCCGGTTTCCACTTCACAAAATGGAAGCATTACACTTGGGAACCACTGGGAAATGATATCAATATATATAGTCTGATTGTTGGTCCAAGTATGTAACATACAGTATGTACCATTTATTAAAATATCAATTAAAAGTGACAATAAAACAGATAAATTAAAGTTCCAACAATAACTAAGTTGCAACGAGAGTCAGCTACTCTGTGAAAAGGAATTTCTTAGGGAGCAAAGTTATTTTTAATATAAGCACTTGTGACTTCTTTTACTGCTCTTCACTTCACTGAATGTAAGCATTATACTTGTCAACCACCAGGAAAAGATAACATAATATAAAGTCCACATAAAGAGACCTTACATAAAACTTAGCTAGTCAATGACACATAACAAAGTAACATGTAAAGCAAGACATCACCTTTAACAACAGGCAAGCTGAACTTTGACACAACTTAAGTTTGTTTAAATAATTGAGCTAGTAAAAAAGGTACCAAAAGCATGGTCCATAGAGGAAACTTCAAAGAAGAATTTAGACACAATGTAGGAGACAACAGTAACCAGGCTCTACAAGGATCATCCTTTGCAACTAAAGCATAGAACACACAGTTAATTAGCAGATATAGGAAATGCATAAAAGGTCTTGCTTCATACAATTGGACTATGTTCAAAATTAAAAGTTACTTAGATTCACATGTTTGAATGGAATATTTGGCTAGTATTAAGAAGTTGGTTTCATTTGAAGTAATAAATAAGAAATGTAATCTGTATGAAAAGGTCTTAAGAGCTTACTAGCTTAGTGGATTTCTTTCTAGAGAAAATAGGAGGTTGATGGAGGCAGTTTGACAGCAAGCGTGAAAGAAACAGATGATCAAATACATGGCTTGAAGTATGAATATTCCAAAGGCAGTTCAGTTCACTGTAGAAAGCTGACCTACTAAAGTGAAATGGTTCGTCGGTAGAGCACTTCCTCATCACTTTCATCCTCCTCTTTGTCCGAGACCAAGTGGCTTCTTGGCATTTCTAATTTCCCACCCATGACAAAAGGAGGGCCCGGGGCATCTGCCTCAATATAATCACCCCGCAACCTCTCCTCGAACCTCTGATCGCTACAATTCAAGAACCAATCCAGTGTACATCTGATTCCTTTATTTACCAGCCTCTGGTACCTTGGCTTGATCCGGGACTCTAGGCTATATGTAAAGTACTCTGGGAACTCAAACAACTCCTGCACGGGCTGTTTCATCTCACTCTTGAAGAAGTAATAGCTATTCTTCATAAGCTCGACCCGACAGGCAAGCAACTGAGGACACTTGACGACCATGTTAGCCACATCCTCATCCGGGATGCCACGGCCCCGTAAAAACTCGATAGGCTTCAACATAACACTTTGATGGAGACTTACAATCTGGGGCATCTTCTCCATCGCCCGCGTGAACCCATCAGGATCTATCTTGAGTTTCAAATTGAAGAAGTATTGCTGCGTCGAGAGCTTAGCTTTGAGGGGCAGTCCGAGAATCTGGGGGAATTGGGCGATGACCGATGGCAGGGACTCTCCGCGCACCCCAAAACTGAGGAGAGCATCAACATTTGGCTTGACTGTCTCCTCGAGATCATAGCCAAGGATGTAGGGTCGCTTCTCGAGCATCTTGGCGAGGATCCGCTTGGGGAAGCCAAGGGACACCAAGAACTCAACGAGGGGCTTGATGGTGGTGCCGACGCGCATGCCAAGGAAGAAGGGGTATTGGGTGACCATGGGTCCGATGTCCCGGGGCCAGAGGCCGATGCTGACGAGGTAGCCGACGGAGGTGCTCATGGTGCCCTCGGGCTTGAAGCCTAGGAGCTCCGGATAGCGCTGGAGGACATAGGGGATGTCAGATCGCTCGACGTCGAGGCCGCGGAGGAACTTGACGACGGGTGCGAGCTCGACGACGACACTGGCGTGGAGGACCTGAGGGTAGGCGCGGACAAATTCGCCGAGGCGGGGACGAGGAACGCCGAGCTTCTCGAGGTAGCCGAGGACGGGTATCATGTTCTTGCGGACGCTGCAAGCAAGGAGGAGCGGGTAGGCGTTGAGGTCATCGACGGAGAGGCCAAGGCGGGTGAGGAAGTCGACGCGCTCGCGCATGACGTCGACGGAGGAGGGCAGCTCGAGGTCGGCGAGCTCGTCGGGGGCGATGCCCAGAGACTTGAGATAGTCGGAGATGATGACGCGCGACACCAGGCGCTCCTTGCGCCCCTGGATGACGCCCCATGTCACCGACGGAAGCTCGTACTCAGGGAACTTGGAGGAGGAGGACAACGACGACGAAGGCGATCCCTTCTCCCCGGGGACGGCGGTGGAGTAACGGGATCGGCGGCTGGCGGAGGCCTCTCCGGCAGCCGACGCATGGCAGGCAGGGTTTGGGAGCAGAGGAAGGGGGCGAGAGATCGAGAACAGTGGGGGTTTTCTTCGGACTACAAAATTCATGGAGGAGAGAGAGAGAGAGAGGGAGGAGGAGGAGGAGGAGATGGTAGGGTTTTAGTATAGTGGGAAGAGGAGATCAGCTTGAGAGAACGGGTCGGCTGGGAGGACACTAGAAGCATTTGACCTGTTAATGGGCCACATAAACGGACCAATACATGGGCTGGCCCATAATTCTTTGATCCTTTATATATATATATATATATATATATATATATATATATATATATATATATATATATATATATATATATATATATATATATATATATATATATATATATATATATAGGTAGAATTGATCATTATTAGCACATAATGATGTATTTGATTGTAATAATACGTTCGATGTTTCATATCGTTAAAGACACTGTATCAATGACCAAAAAGCTTAATGATCTCATCTGATGTAGGAACATTACAGCTTCTCCTTCAAGTATCCCATCAGTACAAAATAACCTCATCAATTCCATGACGTCTCTCACATATTTGAGGTAGCAAAGCGAGGGGTGCAGTGCTCATTGGCCATAGAGACCCAAGCGAACAGGCGTGCCCGTCTTGGGGATCCAGTCGTCTCCCTGAATGAATGGTGCAATGGTGTAGGCTTTGGCTTCGTTCTGGCCAATGACCTTAAACCCTGGCCAGTTCACCCGCTTGGAGGTGTCAGCACCGGGGCCTTTGTTGTTGTACTCGCGGTAGGACAAGGTGGCCAGGGCGAAGTCGCCGTTCCATGGCGTGTAGCCGTCGGGGTGGATGAAGCTTCCGATGTCGGATTCCATGATGACTGTGTGAGAGTATTCCTGCCACGGGCGGGCGAGGTAGCTGGGGATCTTGGCGACATCGGGGACGAGGGCGTCGTCGGCGACGAAGCGGCATTTCTGGACGATGAAGCCGGTGTCCTCTTGGGGGATGTTGCGGCCCTGGGCGAGGACGATGTTCTGCTGGTTGTCCAGGGGGCGGCGCACGGTCATGATGCAATTCTGGAACACGGCGGACGCGTCCCCGAAGATGAAGTCGATGGTGCCGCTGATGAGGCAGCCGCGGTAGAACTGACGGTGGCTGTGGGCGTAGAGCGTGTCCTGGTACCCCTCCATCCTGCAGTTGAGGAAGATGGCGCGGTCGGATTGCACGCGGAGCGCCACCGCCTGGTGCTTCGCGGCGCCCGCCGTGTTCTGGAATCCCATGGCGATGGCCACGAACCCATCGGCAACCGCAGCTGCCAACACGAGAAAGCCAGCGGCATCAGCTCATCTATTCCTCCCAAGGTGGAACATATATAGTTCCTTCGCCGATCGTTTCGACCTACCGAAGGTTGCGGTGTTGAAGGTCTTCACGCCGTCAATGAAGTTCTTGCTCCCGGCGACCACTGTCTTCCTTGAACCATCGCCATACATGGTGACGTTTACCATGTAATTGTCGACCAACACAGTCTCCTCGTACACTCCCTCCTTCACGTGGATCACATACCTTCAAACACGAAGAACAGCCATCTCAAGTTGCAGTGGCTTGTATTCCTTCTCTGATATATATATGTATATATATATGTATATGTATACATATACATATATATACATATGTATACATATATATACATATGTATACATATATATACATATAAATATACATATATATATATATATATATATATGTGTGTGTGTGTGTGTGTGTATTGTGTGTGTGTGTGTGTATTACTCATGCGTATACTTGCATACAATCAGTTGATTTAAGAGGACGGAAGCTTATTGATCAAAGTACTGCAGCATTAATGCGTCGGGGCTGATCAAGAACAAACCTTCCATCATAATTCTTTGGAATCTTGGCGAGTGCATCCGAAATGGTGGTGAAATCTCCGCTTCCATCCTTGGCGACCGTAACATTGGGCGTGAGTTGCTTGGTGGCTTTACTCAGAAGTATCCTGCGGTCGCTGTCGGACACCCATGAAGGCGCACCATCTTCATGGTAGGCCGGCTCGACCGGCTCTGCTTCAAGGAGGCGGCGATGGAAGCCGGAGACGTGAAGGAGAGAGAGGAAGGAGGACATCTTTCCGACGATGGCCAAAGCATTGCTCGTAATCTGCTTCGCGGAAGTCATGGCAGTCTGCATCTTGGTTTTCAGGTCCCCCTCCGGGAATCCCTCGATGCACGTCTGTTGGGAGGCGGCGACGGCGCTCAGCCAGTTCTTCAGCTCGTGGACCTGCTCGGGGAGCTTGTCGAGGTGGTGCGCGTCGATGGTGCTCAACACCTTCGCCAGGTCATTCACGGCGTACCGGTGCATCTCCTTGCAGATACCGACGGCGTCCTTCACCGACGGGTCGTCGGACTTGATGGAGTCGGACTTGTTGAAGGCCATGCCAACCTCGTCGACGAGGGCGGAGACGGCTGCCCTCACCAGGTCCTTGGGCTTCGAACTCTCATTGACGAATTTCTTCAGGCTCGACTGGCAGGCACTCTCGTAGTCGGTCGACGAACACATGACCTGAATGGCCGAGCTGGTGTGGAATGCCCGCTTGGAGGCGGAACCGCCGGAGGCGCTCGACCCGTCAGAATCGCCCGAGTCGCTGGGGCCATTGGCTTTGTATTGAACCACGACGCCGACCACCGCGAGGACCAGCACGACGGAGGTGGTGGCGCCAGCGATCATGAGGCGCTTCCGCTTAATCTGCTGCCTTTCGGCCCTCCGGCGCTCCGAGAGGGGCCCAAAGTCCTGAAAGGCAGACATGGTTGGGATAGATCGCAGGGGGTTTCGTGGATTTCCTTCCTTCCCTCCTCCCTCCTCCCTCCTTCCTCCTCTCTGCTTGATGTATTTATTGGCGGGCAGAGGGAAGATAAAGAAAGGTTAAGG